>NW_006921619.1:9625948-9640369 GCF_000298275.1 Orycteropus afer afer
GTTCATCCACGTTATGCGGTGTTTTGCAGATTCTACATTATTCTTTAGCGTTGCATAGTATTCCATTGTGTGAATGTACCAAAGTTTGGTTATCCATTTCCTTTAATTTTTTTATGCATAGAAACTAAGACAAATATTTGAATAACTGATGTTAGATACGAATGGCACCTAACTGTTTAGGCTTACGTACAATTTTGGCTTAAAAAAAGACTTAGGAATGGAACTCATTTGTAATCTGGGGACTGTCAGTACTTGAAATGGTCATATAGAATGGGTATATTGTTTGGACTGAGAGGCCCAAGCCTTCAGCATTCCTCATTCTTAATATTGTTAGTATTTGTTAATTAGATGGTCAAGAGATGGAAGTTTTTGCCAACTGTTCTTGCTAGGAAATTAGAGAAAAGCCCATTCTTTTCACTAACATCAAAGCTATTCTGGCTGGACCGTGAGCTGCTCTCTGAATGTCCTGAGAAAGGTCTTGCAGCTATCTGCACCAAGGGAAGAGTTCCATGAAAAATGAATCAAGGTGGAAAATGCAGCATGGTTTGTCATTGCCATTTCTACTATTAAAGATAGAAGGATTTTAGGTGAAGCCCTTTCTTGGGTATATGGTTAGGGTACAAAGGAAAAACCAGACAGCCTTTTGAAATTTAAGGCTTCCAGGGGCAAGGAAGGATACTCCCACGCTAAACTGCACAAAAGATGTGCTAATTTTGTCTATGATCTGATTGGGGAGATGTCATGGATTGAATTGTGTCCCTCAAAAATATGTGTCAGCTTGGCTGGGCCATGATTCTCAGTGGTTTGGCAGTTATGTAACAATACAATTTGGCAGTTATGTAATGATTTAGTCATCCCCAATGATGTGATCAGTCAATCAGTTGAAAGGGGATTAGGGTGGGGTGTAACATCCATATTCAGGTCACATCCTTGATCTGATGTAAGAGGGGTTTCCCTGGAGTGTGGCCTGCATCACTTTTTATCTTGCAAGAGACAAAAAGGGAGAGAAATGAGCAGAGAAGAAGGGACCTTCTACTCCCAGGAAAGAAGAGCTGCAAGCAGAGCAAATCCTTTGGACCCAGGGTCCCTGCGCTGAGAGCCTCCTATATCCAGGGGAAAATTGATGCCAAGACACATGTAGATCTCCAAGGAATGCTGGACCCACAGATGGTGAAAGAAGGTAAGGACCTTCTCTCAGAGCCGATAGAGAGAGAAAAAACCTTCCCCTAGAGCTGGTGCCCTGAATTCAGACATCTAGCTTCTTAAACTGTGAGAGAATAAATTTCTATTTGTTAAATAACTAGATTACTAAGAGACAACAAAGAAAGAAATTTATGTTATAGCAGCACCAGATGCTGCTAATAATAAATGAATTTGTTATAGCAGCACTAAAATGGGGGTGGAATAGGGTAGGGGCAGGGACAGTATGGGGAGAATTAGACACAGATTTGCAGGTAAGTTGGAAAGAGAAGGAAAAAAGTGAACTGTTTAGTAGCAATAGTCCACCCCCACTTCCCACCCCCAAATTGCATTTGCTTTGGCCATGACAATCCTTCATTTAGGGGTACAAAAACAAAAAACCAAACTCACTGCTGTTGAGTCAGACCCGACTCATAGCAACCCCTCCTTGGGTTTCCAAGGCAGTATCACTACGGAAGTAGATTGCCCAACCTTCCTTCAGAGGAGTGGATTTGAACTGCCAGTCTTTTGGTTAGCAGTCAAATGCCTTAGGCACTCAGCCACCAGAGCTTCCTCATTTAGGGGCAGGCCATATTATATTTTCATCAAAGTTAGAGCTTACCATTTTGAACTTTAAAATTTTCCTAAGTAGAAAAAAAGTTAATAGGATTCCTATGTAGCCGGGGACTTTGCAAGGTCAGATGATGTGTCCCAATACCCTGTCATTTTGATCAGATGGTTCCACCAGGAAGTATTTCTGAAGGTATTCCATTTCTTCCAACCCAACTGTCACCCTATTATCAGTGGCTGACTAAGAGAAGGGATACCTGTCCAGTTTACAAGCTGACAGATTTTGCTGAAGAAGGATTAAGAAAATCAAATTCCACTTGGCACTCAGGAGAGAAGAAGCCACCTTACATGTTGCTGATATTCCCTCCTCAGATTTGTAGGCCTAGAGGAAAGGAGAACTCCTCAGAGGGAAGAGGGCTCTTGTTTTTTTCCTCTTTTTTTTTTTAAGTCCACAAGCAGATGACCCTTTAGAATGAGAGACAAGACTTCTGAGCACTTTTCAAAGAGTCTACCTAGAACTTGAAGATGATACTATGTTCTTCCATTATATGAAGATTTCTAAGATCTGGTTGGTGAAGAGGAGTTGCTGGGTGATGCAAATGGTTAATTCAATTGGCTGAAGGTTTGAGTCCACCCAGAGGCACTGTGGAAGAAAGGCCTGGTGATATACTTCTGAAAAATCAGCCATTGAAAATCCTGTAGGAGCACAGCTCTACTCTGACACACAGAGTTGCCTTCAGTCAGGGTCGGGTTGATGGCAACTGGTGGAATTGACTAGGAAGTAGCCTTTCTGCCTTTTGGTATGCATGAAAATACATGCTAAATGACAAAGACAAGAATAAGGGGAAAAAAAAAAAAAAAGTCTAGGGAATTATGCCCCATGAAAACAATTAGAACTGAGCATGCTTTAACAAGGCCAGAGCTTCTCAATCAGTGTATGCCTGAGAAGTCAATCCCCTCAGCTTTCAGAGTGGGCAGGTGAGGCCTGGGTCAGGCTGAGCCCCCAGTGCCATTACAAGCATTTTCATCTGTTTTCACAGTGTGTCAAACCAATGTTTTCATGTTCTGTGTGTGCCATAATGTGAAAAACTGCTGGAAAGCACTGTCCTAGGTTAGTGGTTCTCTGTATGCACAATCATGTGCATACAAATCAACTGGGGATTTTATTAAAAATGCAGATTCTGATTCAGTAGATTCTGCATTTTCTAACAAACTGCTGATGCTGCTGGTCCAGGGACCATACTTTGAATCACGGGTGTCTGGAGACTACATTAGTGGTTCTAAACATTAATATTCATAAAAATTACCTGGGGAACATGATCAAAATGCTGCTTCATAGGCTCAAACTACAGAGATTCTATATGACAGCTGTAGGATAGGGGACAGGAATTTGCATTTTCTGAGTGCCTAGGTGGTTATTATACAGGACTTGGAAAAACATTGCTATAGATTCTAATGAAATTATAATCATGGAAGAGGACAGAGGTTTTTAAACCTAAAGGAAAGGATTCCCCAAGGAGGAAAGAACAAGGGTAAGTGACTTTCAATAGTCAAAATAGGCAAAAGACCAAGTAACAGGAAAAACACAGATTGTCATAAATGTCAAGGTTGAGCATCCCTCTCTGGCAGAGAGAGCATCACCGTAGCCAGAAGACCCGCATTATGATTCCATTTTCAAATATCATTGCTGGTCTGAATCATGACATTTGAAAGTTATTGCCAGAAGATTTAGAGTTTTAATAAAAATTTCCAGAAGTAACAAGCTATTTTTGCTCAGAATTGGCTCTTCTGATGATCTAATAAGGTTAAGAGGTCATGGCTAGGTCAATATCAAAGAATGACTGAGAGGATCAAACAAACTTCTCATCTTCTGCTGGTTGAGTCCATTGCTGACTGTGTAACCTTTGGCAAGTTATATAACCATTTCAAGCCTCGGTTTCCTCATCTGTGAAATGGAGATAATAAAAAGATCTACTTCAAAGGGTAGCTGAGAAGTTTAACTGAGATGATTGTAAAGCAGTCCACACAATGCTTAATGCATAATAAACTCACCAAGAAGGTTAGCTATTTATTTGTTAGCCATTATTATTTCAGTATCTTAAACTAGCATATTAGGATAATATATTAGGCAAAAAGATTTGGTTGTATAGCTATAAGTATTATATATTCAGATTTTTCTGAAACAGAAAGATGTGTGGTCAGATTTGTCAAATGATGTGTCTTGAGTTTTGGTTAAAAATATGTTCCCCATATGCCTAATCTAGTAGATTTTTCTCAGATTCATAGACCACACTCTAATCCTTGGTTAATTGTCTCGACCAGTCATACTATTCGTCAAAGAGGTGATGCTGATGGTGAATGTGCTTCTGAGAAAGCTTATGTTTGCTGCAAGGCAAAAGAACTTATCAATTCAACAGACATACATTGAGCAGCACTGAATGCCAGGGACTCGATGGACTTATAATAGGTACAACAAAGAACAGAGCACAGCGCTCTGAGCCAGGCATCCTGGAAAGGACTGACAAGGAAATAGATCATAGCATGGTGGTTTAAGCACTAAGCACTAGGCGCAAACAGAAGGAGTGGGGCCAGGAGTGGTCAGAGAAAACATCCTAGGGTGGTAACGCCAGGGTTGGGTTCTGAAGGATGTGGAAGGGAAACAGAGAAGGGCATTCCAGGCAGAGGAAGAAGTGGGACAATGGGATGGGCCAAGAGAGAGCATTGTCCTGTTGGAGAGCACAGAGACCTCAAGTGGGGGTTGACTAGGTAAGGCTAGAGAGGCAGACAGGAGCAAGATTGTGGAGCCTGGGGATGCCATGCTTAGGAGTTTGGGTTTTATTTTAAAGTCTACAGCATTGTCATGGTGGTGTGGTCATAACATTAGTGACCCGATCAGATCTGTGCTTTTAAAGATTGCTATGTCTCGTGTGTGTATGCACATAACAACAACAACACAATATGTCTCATGTGAATTGTAGACTGGAAGTGGTGGGTAAAGACTAGAGGCCTGTAGACTAGTTTAGAGGTGGTATAGAGAGCCAGGAGAAAATTGGGAAGGGCCTGAACAAAGGTAATGACTGCGGAGTCTGGGAAAAGAGAATAGATGCACAAACTAAAATTTAGGGACTGGAATCAACAGGACTGGTTGGTTGTGGGGATGAGTGAGAACAGGAATCACAGTGAACCCCAGGTTTTTGTCTTGGACAGTCTGAGAGATGGCCAGTGCATTCCCTGAAAGAGAGTGACCAGTGATAAATTCTCCAGTGGAAGTCCTCTTTGTAATCATTTCAGTTTTTCAGTCCGTCCATCTGTTCATCCATCCATCCATCCATCCATCCACCCACCCACCAACTGAACATCTATTAAGCTTTTCTATTGGCTAGGCAAGGAGTCTGGGTGGCACAAGCAGCTTGAGATCAACTGCTAACCAAAGAGTTGGTGGTTCGAACCCACCCAGTGGCTCTGTGGAAGAAAAGGCCTGGCAATCTGCTTCGATAAAGATGATAGCCAAGATAACTCTATGGAGCAGGTCTGCCCTGTAATACATGGGATCACTATGAGTCCAGGCTGGCTTGTCAGCAACTAACAACAAGAAGTAGTGGGTCAGGCTCTGTTTAAGGCCTGGAGATAAGTGATGATGAAGAGAGGCAGGATCTCTGCCCTCACAGAGCTTACATACTTTTAATAGCTTCATCAAGGCTCTAACATTTGACCCATAGGAAACCATGTATTCAAAATATAACAACCAATATGTCTTAAGACTAACTCAGGAACTTTTTGGTTAGAATTGAATGCACTCCATTCCCCTAATCTTTTGGTTTTATACTCTGTAAACATTATATATATATTATCACTTTCAATTCCGGGAAGAAACCAATGAGCTAGGTACTATTGATACAAATAAAGAAATTAAGACTTAGGATAAATAACTTGCTTAAAGCCTCAGTGCTAGTAAGCGGTGTGCGTGGGGCTACAGCCTGACTTTCTGACCCCAGAGCCTATGCTTTGGCATCATGCTGCCCTACTTGGATATGCTCTGCCTTTGGTAGTAGTATGTTGTGTGCTGTGGTGTGGTGTGTTCTTTATTACGCTTACTAGAGTGCTGGGGGGGAGCTCTGGTAGCATAGTGGCTAAAAGCACTTGACTGCTAACCAGAAGGCTGGCGGTTCAAACCCACCAGCCACTCCTCGGAAGGAAGGTTGGGCAATCCTACTTCTGTAGTGATACTGCCTCAGAAACCCAAGGAGGGGTCGCTATGAGTCGGGGCCGACTCGACAGCACATAACAACAACAACAACAGAGTGCTGGGGTTTTCCTTTGCCAGAAGTTGTTAAATGGATGCCCTTGGGGGCCAGGGGCATTAGGGGTTGCAAGACATCCTAGGAAATTCTGCCTGATGAAGAGTGTCAGTCTCTCCCAGCTCCCAGTGGTCAGGGCAGTCAATCCGTGTATCATAGGAACTTCCTGGTTTGGAGTCTGCAGAGCTTAGATAGTCAGAGAAACCAGAATTGATCCCTAGCAAAGGCAGGTGCCTCCCAGGCCACTGCAACAGTTCTCTCAGCTCACTTTGGTATGGGGTAGAGGCGCTGCACTGGAACCATACTCAACACAGAAGAGGACAGGGAAGGCTTGGTACCATTCTTGGGAGACAAATATAAGTTACTCTTCAGGTACTTTTCCGTCAGGTTCCAGGTGGGCGATTTTTAGCCACTCATGATAAGAAAGGGCAGTATGGCCTAATACAAAAAGCCCAGAATGGAATCGAAGAGCCCTGAGTTCAAATTGTGGTTCTGCTTCTGTAGGTAACGTAACATAGAGCAAGTTACTTGACTTTTTTGAGCCTCCTTCCCCATAAGATTAAGGAGCTCTTGTGGCATGGGGCCTAAGGCATTTGACTGTTAACCAGAAGGTTAGAAGTTCAAGCCCACCAGCTGCTCTGAGGAAGGAAGACAGGGCAATCTACTTCTGTAAAGATATACCATCTCAGAAACCCAAAGGGGGTCTCTATGAGTCAGAATTGGCTTGATGGCAGTGAGTTATTATTTTTTTTTTTTTACCCATAAGATTGGCTAATACTTAACTCATAGAGTGTTATAAGAATTAAATGAGATAACACTGACTAGGTCTGATCTATAGAAGGTCCAAATCTTCTATACCAAAAAACCAAAAAAATAAACTCACTGCTGTCAAGTTGGATCCGACTCATAGCGACCCCTCCTTGGGTTTCTGAGGCGGTATCACTATGGAAATAGATTGCCCAACCTTCCTTCCGAGGAGTGGCTGGTGGGTTTGAACCGCCAGCCTTCTGGCTATTAGTCAAATGCCTTAGGCATTGTTTGTGGACTGAATGTTGCTGGTGGTTAATAATCAAAGAACTCTTGTCCTATAGGTCACTTACCTGTTTATTCAGAAAAACAGTTATCAGCCTTTTTTTGAAGTAATACAACCTCACTGCCATCGAGTCAATTCTGACTTACAGTGACCCTTAGGACAGAGTAGAATTGTCCCATAAGGTTTCCATGGGTATAAATCTTTATGGAAGCATATTGTCTCATCTGTCTCCCATGGAGCTGTTGGTGGGTTCAAACTGCTGACCTCTTGTTTAGCAGCTGACTGCTTTAACCTCTATGCCACCAGAGCTCCTAAAGTAATAAAAAGGGAATTGCCTCTGTCCTAGGCACCAAAAAGGTTGAACAAACAAAGGCAGGAGGAATAAGGGTAGGGACAGAGGAGGAAGAGAATGCTAATGGGATAAAGGATGATCAGGTATAGATAGCTCTTAGAAGCCTGCATGGTTAAGTCAGAGCCATTAACCGTGGGCCTGCAGTAGAGGTAGGCTTCAGGCCAAGTGGCACAAGAGGAGATAAGACAAAACCTTCCTTTGTATGTGTTGGTGTATTCTTGCCAAGGACTTCACTGGCATGCTAGTTTCCCTGCAAGTTACTGGCTGTCTCTTTTCTCAGCTGTTACGGGATCAGGAAGGCACTCAACCTCTCATCTCACTGTCATTGCTTTTCAAGACATCAGGGAAACTTGTCTGGATTCTTCTCGCTCTGTCTATACTATCAAAGCACGTCTGTATAGCATGGAGTGCTGACAGGTTATTTGGTGATTTGCAAGTAGAGAAAATCTCTCCGTGTCATGTATATCCCAGATTGAAGTGAATTCCCCTTCACCCCTTCCTTTTCCTTTACTCTCATCAGCAACAACACTACCACCTCCATCATCAACTTTCCAAAGCCTTTGTTTTGGTGAATGCACACAGGCACATGACACCCTGCAATCTGAGGGGGGAGACATGGCCTCACTGTCCCTGCCAACCAGAAAACCTGAGTGCCAGTATTACTTCTTGTCTTTTGAAGATGTCTCCCCAGCCACTTCACTGTTGTTGGAGGACAAGTCTGTTTCATCTTCTGTTGTACAAGAACATCAGGAATCTAAGAGGCCAGGGTTCATGTCCAGCTCTGCCACTTACTGTGTAGACAAGTTATTTAAGTTCTTTGAACCTTCATTTCCTCTTCTGTGAAATGGGAATATTAATCTCTACCAATAACGTTGTAGTGATATTGCCTTGGAAGCCCAAGGAGGTGTCGCTATGAGTCGGATCTGACTCGAAGGCACATAACAACACCACCACCACCAATAATGTTATTGTGAAGATTATGTGGTAAATTAAAGCAGCAAGCAGGTATTTAGTGCATAGTAAGTGCTCAATTACTGTTCTTTCTCGTTGCTAGGAGACACAGTCACCAGCCGACTCATCCCATGTGGGTTGCAGGGATAGGGGCAGGAGGAGTGTGGGGTCTATCACAGGCAGCCAAGATTTTGTGAAGGAAATAAAACTAACAACGTTTTAATAGCTTCTGGAATGCTTGTTCTGCACCTCTCTTCCTGAGTTTTCTTTGGCTTGTCATTTCTTTCCCTCTCATAATCACCTTTCAGTTGGAGATGACTAATCCTTAGCCAGTTGTCCTGACCCTGATTTCCAGGTCCAGAAACTTCTTAGGTTTGCTGTCAGGCTGTAAACTACCCAGGGGCATCCATTCTTGTGGGAGAGGATCCTGTCTGGGCTCCAAGGGACTCAAAGCAACATGGAGGAATGGCAAATAACAGCAATGACACGTGGATCGACTCCGTTTCTGGGCTCTCTTACTGTCCCCTGGTTTACAAGAAAGTAACACTGATTGCAAATCAGTTGGTCGAATCTTTTCATTTGACAGATGAGGGGAAAAAGGAGACAATTAAAAATGTTCTTTTATATTTGTCAGCCATTTAGAGCTGAAATCCAGTCATCATTTTGACAGCTATAAATAGCCTGTTTTCAAGGATGTCCACAAGTAAACCAAGCTAGCTGCTGTGCATTTTTGCCAGCCAAGGCAACTTATTTAACCTTCCTACCCGCTCTCCACCTCCACCCCTTTGAGCCTCGGGTGGCCCTTTTCTGAGAATCTAGGAAGTTTTAAAGGCAATGGACTTTTGAAGTTATCAAAACATGAAAACATTTTTTGGGGCTTAGAAGTCTACACAGAGCACACTACAGTTATTTCTATAAATGGATGCCCTTGAAGTGAAGGTATTCCTTTTTGTGGTTTGGACTTTGATCATCAGGCTCCCTGAGTAGCTCATGACTCAAATAGTCAGTTAGGCCTCCTATGTGAGCAAGCATTAGGTTGGGAGGCCAGATGAAGCAGACGTTATCCCAGTCATAAGGAGAAATCAAGTTCTGACACATGCTATGACATGGGTGAACCATGAAATCATTATGCTAAGTGAAATAAGCCAGTCACAAAAGGACAAGTATTGTATGATCTTATTAGATGAAATATCCAGAATAGGCAAAAAAATAGAGACCAAAATAGATTAGTGGCTATCAGAGGTTGAAGGGGGCAGGAGGATCAGGAGTTATTATTTAATGGGTACTGAGTGTGTATTTGGTGTGATAAAAAAGTTGTACTCCTCAATACAATCAAGCACATGAGACCAAAAGGGCAACATTTGCTCAAAAACAAATCTCAGAGGGCAGGAAGGGGAGAGAAAGAAGGATGAATGGAAACGGGACACCTGGGGGGAAGGAGAAAGAGTGCTGTCACATTGAGGGGATTGCAACCAATGTCATGAAATAAAATGTGTATAAATTGTTGAACGGGAAACTCATATGCTCATAAACTTTCACCCAAACTACCATTAAAAAAAAAAGTTTGGGAATCAATAGTGGGGATGTTTGCATGACATTGTGAATGTAATTAAGTCACTGAACTGTACACTTAAAAAATGGTTAAAATGGCAAATTTTAAGTTATATTTAATTTATCCCAATAAAATCATCTTTTATAGAGCAAAACTCAAAACAAAACAAAAACCCAGGAAACCCCAGGACTACCCATAAGTTGGTGCTCTGGGTAGCGTTGAGGGCAGAGATTATGGTGGAACCCATGCTGGACCTGTAGGCAGAAGCCCCAGCTTCCGGCCCCAGGTCTCATACACATCAGCTGTGCAACAGCAGACGATTCACCAGGATCTCCAGGCCTCAGTTTCCTCATGCGTGCAATGAAAGACTTGGATTAGATAATTCTTAAGATTTCTTAAGTTCCCTGAACAACTTGAGAGAACACAGTTTAGGACAGCGTGGGAGGACCCACATGCTCCACATTTATCACCATATAGGAGAACAGGTCCAGATGTTGCCAGAACTGCCATTTTTAAAAAAAGAGGCCAGATATATGTATTTCTATGTAAAATCTCCTGGTTTTTAAGAGTTGCCAACTAGTTCAACTTTTAAAGAAAATAATGGATAGGCCAAAAAACACATATCCGGGGAAAGTATTTTTCTTGAGGGTTATACCTAGCCAAAGGTCCACTTCTGTATGGTTATTATAAATTTTCATAAGGTTCATCTCAATTAAAAAAAAATCACCTCTCTTAATATCCTTTTGGGTTTGCTGGATTATCAGTGGTATTATTGCTGCTGTTATTGAAAATAGAAGAAGCCCTAGTGGTGCAATGGTTAAGTGCTCTGCTGCTAACTGGAAGGTTGGCAGTTCAAACCACCAGCTGCTCTGAAGAGTAAAGATCTGGCAATTTGCTCCCCTGAGGATTACAGCCTAGGAAACCCTATGAGGAAGGTTTACTCTGCACACATGTTGCCATGAGTCAGAATCAATTTTACTGCAACTAACAATAACAACAATATTGAAAATAGCAGACGAGTCTCAGGTAAGCAAAATCAAAGCGGTCTAACAGACACACAGAAAAGGCAAATGTAACTAGAGACTAGAGTTGAGTTATGATTGAATGATGTATGATAATGATATTGAGAATACTTTATCTGTTGACATGCCATTTACATTGTTCGAATCCTAAGGGCCTTAGAAAGTTTCTTAGTAATTGTGTTAACCAAAGTTTATATCAAGTGCTTAAAAAAAATGCCAACCCAGGTGGACTAGGTTCTAAGGCCAGGATATCAGGTCCTGTGAGGGGCCCCTGACCGTCATCTCACAGGTGCTGCAGAGGCCATCTGTGTCCCTACACACCCAGCTGCTCTGGCCCATCAGAAAGCCTGTCACCACATCTAATCCACCCTGCATGCTGTCCTGTTCTCACTGCTCACTGGAATTGGGCACTCAGTGACCCTCAGGCATGGAGCCGTGGACAGAATAACCTTTTTCAAGAGGGGGCAGTGGCCCCTTCGGTTCAAGGGAAAGCGAACACCCAGCAATCAGGAAGAAGGTTTTATAAATAGCTGTTTTTGTTCTCTGAATGTGACTCTTGTGCCTGCTGTTCCTGCCAACAGATTTGTCTTGGCTCGATGTGTTTCAGCTTCAAGGGGCAAGGTATTCCCTGGCTTTCTTCCACACTTGGGACAAGCCTGGTTTTCAGGGCACTCAGAAAAAGCTAGTGTGGCAAATGACGGGAGGACTGAAGACCAGAGACCAGGAGGAGAGAGAGGGGGGCAGAAATGTGAGCAATGAGGGAGAGGGGAGAGCTCATGAAGGGGCAATGGGGGAGAAAAAGAAAACCAACCATGGCCACAAAGGGAGGGAGACACTTGCCTAGGATGTATTTTATTGTATAAATATGGAATTTTCTTACTCCTCTATGAATTACTTCATGAGTCATTTTCATATGTGAAAAAAAGTTACCTGCAAAGTCACAAATGACAGATTGTTTGCACTTCAGGGGCCTTTAGGATCCAGTGTTTCCAGCCAAAGGATCGCAGGTCCCGAGGTATGGGGGTCCATGAGTTGTTGCCAAGATTTCTCATTGTTGAATAGCATTTGTATATTTAATAATAATAAAGATCTCACAGGCTAATGGTGGTTGTTTTTATTTTTGATGGGCAATGGAATTAAATTAATTTCATTGCTTACCTCTTGCTGAGCATAGGCACTGAGTGGTGAATGGATGCCATTAAATAATAAAAATGGAACAATGAATTATTATTTCTTGTTGTTGTTATGTGCCGTCAAGTTGGACCTGACTCATAGCGCCCCTCCTTTGGTTGCCGAGGCAGTATCACTACAGAAGTAGATCACCCAACCTTCCTTCCAAGGAGTGGCTGGTGGGTTTGAACTGCCAGCCTTCTGGTTAGCAGTCAAGTGCCTTAGGCACTATGCTACCAGAGAATTATTACTTAAAACAGCCTTAAAACTCAAAAACCAAATTCACTGCCATTGAGTAGATCCTGACTCATAGTGACCCCTCCTTGGGTTTCCAAGGCGATATCACTATGGAAGGATTGCCCAACCTTCCTTCCGAGGAGTGGCTGGTGGGTTTGAACTGCCAGCCTTCTGGTTAGCAGTCAAATGCCTTTAGGCACTATGCCACCAGAGCTCCTTAGAATAGCTTTAGGGATGACAAAAATCTTATTTATTATCACACCCATGGAGGGGAGTGTGAAAATTAATAAAAAGGGTGCCGTACAGTAAAGTAGAGGAGCTCTGGTAGCATAGTGCCTAAGGCACTTGACTGCTAACCAGAAGGCTGGTGGTTCAAACCCACCAGCCACTCCTCGGAAGGAAGATGGGGCAATCTACTTCTGTAGTGATACTGCCTCGGAAACCCAAGGAGGGGTCGTTATGAGTCGGATCTGACTCGAGGGCACATAACGACAACAGTAAAATGGTGAGGAACTGCTTCTACGTATTAGGTCTAGGTGGTGGTTCTCTTTTTAGCCAAGGTAGTGTTCTCATGGGGCAGATTAGGAAACCGAGTTTAGTCCCTGATGATGCAGCAGGCAGGCACAGAACTGGAATTCAAATCCTAGCTCCTGGCTTGAGTCATTATCCCTTACCTTTCCACGTTCCCTGGCTCCATTGCTACATCCCAGAGGCATATGAGAAAACAGGAAAGTCACCAGAGCCATAGGATCTTGTGACTGCAAAGCTGTAGGCCATTCTTGTTCATGCCCACATCTGCTACCCAAGCCACAGGCATGCTCGGGACACTGTGGTACTCTTAAAACACACAGTTTGCGGACTGAACCTCTCTACTGGTCTCCGGTCTCCACTTTTATTCCAAAGTAACAAAGGGCCAAACCAATAAGCCTAAAGCCCACAGCAGCCTCTCCATCCCTTCCAGGTTAAGCCCAGACTCCTAAGAGTCTACTCCTTCTGACCAGTGACCTTCTCTTTCAGAGCAAGTTTGTTTCTGTGGACTACAGACACATTCTCCTTTGACAGGTTCTACCAAATTGTGTCTGGCACTTGACAATATCTTATTCTAAGGGCAGGACGCCAGGCACAAAGTCTATGAAAGCCTGAAATTGGATGCCTCCCCCATCACTGTCCACGGGGACTCTTGTGTGTACATGTGGTACACACAGGCCACAAGAAGAAGGCCTCTCTGACACCTATGATCCATTATTACCAAACATGCTCACAGAAACTGCCTTTTTGAGGCCACGGGGTCTCTGAGAAGTCTTGACAGTCTTGCTAGAAACTGCCACAGTAATGTGAATGCCACCACACAGTTCTGGGGGCTACCCTCAGGAGAGACAGTTGATGAGGCAGCTAGGCTAGGGAGGCCATCTTGTCAGGTTTCCCTTGTCTGAGGGCCTGAGTCTCCACGGTGTTTTTCAAGTTAGTGTCTGCCTTTGTGAGAAGAAAATAGCTCCTTCTCCTCCATCAAAAAATTTAAGAAAGAGAAAAGAAAAAAAAAAAAAAAGGATAGAAAATTTAAAAACACCAACTCCCCCCCCCAAAAAAAAATCCTCACAGTTTGGTTGCTTCTTAGCAATCCTATTTCCCTTTTAAGATTTATTTGTGGAAATAAAGTCCCCTTCAGAAAGATTTTGCTGAGGCTGGAGGGCATGTAATAAGCTTGCACTCATCAGTTATCAGAGAACAAAATCAAATAGTGAGACAAAAAGAAATCCTGCACCCAGAGGGAAGGGGTGAAGGTAAGAGAAGGGTGTGTGTTTCTGAGCTTCTGTAATGATTAAATCTGGTGCTATTGAGTGAGTGGAGTGCCTAAGGCACTTGACTGCTACCCAGAAGGCTGGTGGTTCAAACCCACCAGCCACTCCTCAGAAGGAAGGTTGGGCAATCCTACTTCCGTAGTGATACTGCCTTGGAAACCCAAGAAGGGGTCACTATGAGTCAGGGCCGACTCGACGGCACATAACAACAACAACAACAACAACAACATCAATTCCTGGAGCCTTATTCTTCACCAA
>NW_006921619.1:9640469-9692329 GCF_000298275.1 Orycteropus afer afer
AAACCCACCAGCCACTCCTCAGAAGGAAGGTTGGGCAATCCTACTTCCGTAGTGATACTGCCTTGGAAACCCAAGGAGGGGTCGCTATGAGTCGGCACCGACTCGACGGCAAATAAAACAACAACAATTGAGTGAGTGGATCCTGACTCATAGCAACCCTATACCAGAGTAGAACTACCCCACAGGGTTTCCAAGCCTGTAAATCTTTACAGAAGCAGACTGCCTCATCTTTCTCCCATGGGTGGCTAGTGGGTTCCAACTGCTGACCTTTCGGTTAGCAGCCAAGTGCTTAGCCACTGAACTAATAGGCTCCTTTCTATAACAATTACTTAGCTCTTATGTAGCTTTTTGATTCTGAACCATGCTTTGCTAGCATTGACACATTTATCAACCCAGGAAGCTGAGATTTGAAGTGGGTGGGAGCAGTCAAGGCACAGGTGGGTGAGAACAGCTGATTAGAACATAAATCCTAGAAGCCTAGAGAAGGAGGGCCGCTTCCCTAGAACTGAGCCTCTTCTTGAGGAGGGCCACTTCCTGGGTCCTCCTGACCAACCATGGTTAGAAACCAGGGACTGCCTGGGAGGCAAAAGTAGACTCTGGAAGCAGGTCCACACTGTTATCCCTACTGTAATTGCAGGTGGTCCCGGAGAGAAACAGTGGCACTTTTTCTTTGTGTTCAGTTGCCTGTTCTCCACCAGGTGCTGGTAAAAATCTCAGCTCCCACTTATCAAATGTTTACTATGTGCCAGGAACCACACTGGCTGCTTTATACACCAGAGGACCCCCTCATATGACCCTTACATCTATGTGTGGTAGGTACCACAGGTGTTATTTTGTAGATGAGTTCAGGACTATTGTTCCTGGGCAAATGCAAAGCTGGACAGGGATGACATCATGGTGTTTGAAGGGATGCATGCTGAACGAGCCTGCTCTCCTCTCTCTCTGCTACACCCAGCTTTTCTGAGCACAAGGCAGTGCTTGATTTATGACAGGATCTATGACAGGTCGGGTTACAAAAGTGCCTTGGTTAAGCCAGTTGTTTGTAACTCTAAGCACATTTCCCCATAGAAACAGTGTTATGTTGACCATAGGTTTCTAGGCTAACTCACAGAAGCTAATTGGCCCATTATGCACTGGTCTCCTAACCAAAAGGCTGCAGGTTTGAGTCTATCCAGAGGCACGTTGGAAGAAAGGCCTATTGATCTAATTCTGAAAAATTAGCTACTGGAAACCTTATGGAGTATAAGTCTACTCTGATACATATGGGGTCTCCATGAGTCAGAGTCAACTCACCAGCAACTGGTTTGGGACCCAAAGTACAATATCTAATTTTGGACACAGGGTGGTAGAGCTGAAAGGGCTCTGGTAAGAAACCAGACAGTTCTGGGTTAAAACCTTAGTTCAGTAACTATGCTCTTGGGCAATTCACTCAGTCTTTGTATCTTACTTTCATCATCATTGAATTGGGATAATAATACCTACCCTGCAGTGGTTGTTAGGGATACTATTAAGAATGTATATATGGGTCACATGATATACATTAAATAGTGGTACAACAGAACTCCATTGCCATGTATAAAACTGGCTTTGGTGGCCTCATGGATTCTGAATTTCAACTTGAAATATAAGTAAGTGACACTTAAAATGTAAGTGACACATCTTTACTGCTAGAGTTCGATTAGAGACCTTTGCTTTCCTCAACTCTCTAGGAAGAAACATGGAGACGCCTCCAAACTAAAATCCATGGTGGTGACTCTGAAGGCTGGGCTGGAAGTTCTCATTAGGATGGAGTCTTAGGGTAGGGCTGAAGATGCCAGAGGAAAAAGTTAGAAGTAGCAGAGGTAGGACACACACTTAAGTATGCATTATATTTCTTTCTTTGCTGTCAAAAAACTCTGAGGTGATTAGGTTATTTCCTCCTAAGATCCCTGTGTTTTCCACACCATGTACCAGTTAGATGCCATCTGATTAGAACTGGAGTCTATGAGCGGTGCAAGTGGGTAATGTACTCAGCTGCTAACTAAAAGTTTGGAGGTTCAAGCTCCTCCAGATGCACCTTGAAAGAAAATCTTGGTGATCGACTTCTGAAATACCAGCCACTGAAAACCTTACAGAGCACAGTTCTGCTCTGAGACATATAGAGTCGCCATGAGTTGGAGTCAACTTGAAGGCAATGGGTACTGGCTGAGTCAGAATTAGGTCCAGAGTGGAGTTTCCTCCTTGCTTCCTCTACTTTTTAAATTTTGAAATTACTTGCAAGGCAAGTAAAAGTTCATTATTTGAGACAGAGGCCAGTATAAATACTCCCTTCCCATCCCTGTTCTATCTTTCTCTTGTCCTGTGCCAGTTTCACAAATCTTAAATAGGAAAGCATCAGCTAGAGCCTCACTTTGCCGGAGAAGATTGTAGTAGACACTGCCAGCAAAATCTTCTATCTCACCCTTCTGAAAGTTGCATCCATATGCTCTCTGATTTGCTTCCATTCTGAGGTTTGTGACTTCTCACACTTGTGTACCCATTCCTAACACCATTTCAGGACCTGGGGTTCCCCTGAAGGTGCCATCCCCACTTGGTGTATTATTCTGGTTGTTTGTTCTACTCCCCCATAACCAGTGCTATTGCTAGCTCATGCTCATCTCCCCTCAGGAACATGTCTCATTCAGTCTTCCCCCTCACTGAGCAGTTGGCAGACCCATCCCAGCCGTAGGTGTGGCCCCGATGCTCCTCCCTGCCAGTTCCTCGGGAGAACTGCTTGGCACCACCTCTTCCACGGCTCTTATTTCTAGCTCACACCTGCTGCCCCTCCATGGGCTGTGATTTTAGCGTTTCACTGGAACATTCTACTTTATCCCTCTTCTCATTTTAAAGCTCTCCTTCAAGTCTATGGCCAAAAACGTTCCTCTTGGTTTATGTGACAAGTTTCCGATTCCTTGCCAGGGATTCTCATTCCAGCAGCAAAATCCATGGTCCATGTGAGGAGTAAGTCCTTTGAATAAGCCAGGTGGCTATGGTTTTCTCCATTCCTTTCCTTTAGACTTCAGTACAAATCACTCACCCCTCGCCATACTGAGGCCTGATGTTTGTTAGCAAGGTTAAAAAGATATGATTCTGGGCGAACCACCTCCCCTCCTCAGGAAGTCAGAGGGGCATGATGCAAGTGGGATGTTTATTAGCAAGGTTCAAAAGATTCAATTAGTCACTTTGGCTGAGGGTATAAAACAGCTGGGAGAGGAAGTTTTCTTAGTCTCTTCAACTGTGCTACAGGTGGGGCTCACATAGCATAAACTGACAGTCTACCTAAATGGACATACCTGGTCAGGGGGAGACCAGCAGTAGATAGGGTCCCTCACCCATGGCACCAAGTAGGTATGAATGGAATAGTGATCATCTCTGCCCAGACAGCTGCTGAGTCAAGGAACTGCTCATTATGGAACTATTCCTGTCATACGCTGTCTGATTCTTATAATAAAAGCTGTTTTTCCACGTGCTAATATGTGTTCAGGCTCTGATTGGAAGGATGTGATGTTTACAGAGCAGTCCATATTAGTTATTGGTGCCCTCTTTCCAATGGTCTCCTGGCTATCTAGAAATCAGGTATGACCTGTGAGCCCCATGCAGATTTGGAGTGCTGTCTTACAGTTATGTAGATGTGTTGTCCTGCAGTTCAGAAGAATAGTAATTCTTAGGGTCAGCTACTAAGCAGCTCTATGTTCCCCACATGTGCCTGTTTCTTCTAAAATATGAATCATAGTTGAGGAAGAGACAACAACATAGCCTTTCCCCCTTTAGTTTCCTATACAAGACACAAGAGTCACTAGAGATACTCACCACGATTCTTCCGGATGTGTTATTTACACCCATACTCATAGGCAGAAGGGGAGGAAGTAGTCTATAATATTTATGAGTCTGTGCACTCTTTTTTTGTCTGTAATGTAGAGGTTTTCACCAATATGAATTCAGCAAAATATTGGTCTCATAAGATGCGCTGGGGTAGTGGTGGGGGGATGCAATGGTCAAGTAAATTTGGGAAACTATATACTTTATCCTGCTTTTGCATGGTCTCCATAGGTTAGAATCCATATTAAAGGCTTTACAAACTCATGCAGAATAGAAATCTGCTTAACTCAGAATTTTCCAAGCCTATTTGTTGATCGATAGCTCCTCCCCCATACTTTTCCTGTGAACTTCCTACTGGAAGGAAGAAGGATTAAAGTTAACTAAAATACCAGCCACTCCTTGGAAGGAAGGTTGGGCAATCTACTTCCATAGTGATACTACCTTGGAAACACAAGGAGGGGTCGCTATGAGTCGGGTATGACTCAACGGCACATAACAACAACAACAACACTACTTTAATATGTGATTAAAGAAGATGGGGAACTGCCTCACAGACTCTCATCCATCCTCATAATGAGTCTCTTGACTGCTTCACTCCCTCTTCTTCATAATGTCCTAACCTATACTCTGTGGGTAGAGCCTCACTTTTTATTCTCCCCCCAAATGAGTGTTAGGCACTTCCTCTTTACCTCCATGTTACATTTATTTATTCTTCAGAATAAGTATGCTGTATGTTCTCTTTGACTTCTTGAGTCTTGTTTTGGTTATCTACTCACTGCCATCAAGTCGAACCTGACTCATAGCGACCCCTCCTTGGGTTTCTGAGGCAGTATCACTGTGGAAGTAGATTGCCCAACCTTCCTTCTAGGGGTGGCTGGTGGGTATGAATCTCTAGCCTTCTGGGTAGCAGTCAAATGCCGTAGGCATTACATTACGCCACCAGAGCTCTAGGGCTGCTGTAACAGAAAATACCACAGGTGGATGGCTTTAACAAACAGGGACTTATTCTCTTACAGTTTAGGAAGCTAGAAGTCAGAGTTCAAAGTCACAGCTCTAGAGACTGGGTGAAGGTGCCTCCACCTTGGGCTTCAGCTCTGCCTCTTGCTCCTGGCCCACTGGAGCTGGAAGTGTCTAATAACTCAGGCAGTTGCTAGCTGCTGAGACTGACAAACCCAAGGTCAATAAGTAAAATGGCACAGTACAAAGATGATCAAGCAACATGGCAGGTCACTAGTTTAAGTCCAGAAACAGTTCCAAGATTGGCAGACAACATGGCAGGCCACTCACTGATGACTCTGCCAAATGCAGGATCCAGATGTGTCAAAAACTCAAGACCTTTCTCAAAGCTGCTTCTTATATACTGGAAGCAGACCACATCCCTAAGGCAGCTACTCAGCTGCTCCAGTAGATTCCATCATGGAGTTGATTACCAGTCTCATCATGGGGAATAACTATATTCAGCTGCCCAGCCACTCAAAACCAGGCCCAGCCAAGTTGACACATAACCTTAACTACCACAAGTCTCTTTCCTTTCTGGATCATTTCTTTAATGTCTGGCAACCCTTCACCAATGCAAATACACTGACCTCCTGAGTTTTCCTGCAGCACATTCATCCTCTCTTTTTGGTCAAAGACCAGTTTACATTTATAGCACCCATACTTTGTGATCACCTCAAGCAAGAAAAATAAATAATGGGTTCCCATCACATCACTAATATATTTCCTAGGCATCAAGGTGATGACCTGGAGGTGCAGGAAAATGATGGCACCTGGAAATGGGTTTAATTGTCTAGAACAGTGGTTTTTAAAATTAGAAAAAAAAAAATTTTTTATTCATTTTTTTTCTTTTTTTACTTTTATTATGGTGAAAACATACACAAGACATTTACCAACATAACAACTTCCCCATTTATAGCTCAGGGACATTGATGACATTTTTCATGTTGTGCCACCATTATTGCTATCCTTTTCAAAAATATTCCACCATGATTATCATAAACTCAATGCTCCACAAACAAAAGCTTCCCCTTTCCCCCTTCCTCCTACGCCTGGTAACCTCTAACAATCTTTGGTTTCTCTCTATATATATATATTTTCAACCTATCTAAGAATTTAGCTCTCTCCCCTCCCATTCCTGGTAACCAGCAAAGAAATTTTCCTTCTTTGTATAAATGTTTCCTTGACTTTTTACAGCAGTAGACTAAAATACAATATTTGTCCTTCTGTGATTGATTTATTTCACTCAGCATAATGTCCTCCAAGTTCATCCATGTTATGCAGTGTTTTGCAGATTCTACATTATTTAAAATTAGAAAATTTTACATACACATCTAGAGCAGTTTCCCTTGAGAAATCATATATATCAATATTGGGTTACTTTCCAACCTGGCAACAGTTGCTTGGAGCCAAGTACTGGCTGCTCCCTTTAGACAGGGCACATGTTCTCCAGTTTGCTAGGGTCCCACTACCACCTCTTGTCTCACACCTAACCACTTCTCTCATTTACATTAATTTCCTGGCCTCTACACACATTTGGGTTTGTGACTCCTCAAACAGACCTTTGCAATGTCCTCAGAATTTTCCTGGAAGCTACCTTTGAATTATCTGCCTCACTTCCTTTCCAATATGATCCTTTCCATCTGAGTTGCTGGTCATGAGTCCTAATACATGTCTGATCTCAAGGGCTGACCAGCTAAAATCTGAAGCTGCCTGCACTTGCTAAGATCCAGTGAATAAAAACAAAATGTATCTAAAGTCCACTTCTCCTGGGGAAGAAATATTCTCAATTGGTCTGTGTTTCTAAGTCAAGGAAAAACATGGTATATCAATAATTCAGCAATCATGCAATACCCAGTAGTTAAGTTTTCCTTTAACTATTGGACAAGTAAGGAGCTCTGGTGGTGTAGGAGCTGGTAAGGTATTTGGTTATTAACCAGAAGGCTGGAGGTTCAAACCCCCCAGCTGCTCTGCAGGAGGAAAATGAGGCAATCTACTTATATAAAGATTTACAGCCTAGGAAACACAATGGGGATTGCTACGAGTCAGAACTGACTCAATGGCAGTCGGTTTTTGCTATTGGACAACTAGCTTAAGCTGATGTTTACCTTTCCCTTGAATTTTCTACTTTGCACAAATGGATGGTTATTATGAATGTTAATGTTGCATTGTCAAGTCTTGATTATTAAAGTACAAATTTTCTAGTTAAGATATTATCCAGTTCCCCACATCTCTTCTTTTCTAGTCTATTGACTTAACTATTGACTATTTCATTTTTCTTTGGTATACTGATTACCTGGGAATTTTGGTGGAGTAGTGCCGAAGGCACTTGACTGCTAACCAGGAGGCTGGCGGTTCAAACCCACCAGCCACTCCTCGGAAGGAAGGTTGGGCAATCCTACTTCCGTAGTGATAACTGCCTTGGAAACCCAAGGAGGGGTCGCTAGGAGTCGGGGCCGACTCTATGGCAAACAACAACAACAACAACAGTGCCGAAGGCATTTAACTGCTAACCAGAAGGCTGGTGGTTCAAACCCATTAGCCACTTCTAGGAAGGACGACTGGCCAATCTACTTCCTTAGAGATACCACCTCGGAAAGCCAAGGAGGGGTCACTATGAGTTGAAATTGACTTGATGGCAGTGAGTTTGGCTTTTTCACACTCATCACCTGGTGAGTGAGGGAAATGATGATAAGCACAACTCATGAACCAGGCCATCAGCAGCCCAAAGCAGAAGGCATCCTTGTGTTATCCTCACCTCACCCCTTAACATATCTGTAGAGACCCTGACAATGAACAGCCTCCATGCCTGTGCCCACCCAAGTTAAGGGACAAGGTGGTTATAGGAGAAGAAGGGGAGATGCTGATTAATTAGAATGCTCTGTGTTGACAGTGTCAATAAAAGTTTCACCAAGACTTACAACTGGAATTTCAATTTATCTAGGACTTTACCACCACCTCTTAACCTGTGGTAACCCAAAGCTGGAGATTATGGACACACTTTCAATTCATTGAGTTCAAAGGTAAGGTACGACACTTGGCTTGATTGGCATTTTGAAATACTCTCCAAAAAGGCCCACTTTCAACATTAAAGAGACTCTTCATTCAACAGAGTAGAAAACATCTTGTTACTAGACAGTGAGGAATTTCAGCCTAAGTGTAGGTTCAATAAACATGAATATTCAGCAATTATGTAAGTCCTTGATGCTTTAGCAATTTGAAGGCATAAGTACATTTTTGGGATAAGGAGAACCCCTCTCTGATTGAAGAGCATTAGTATATTGGGGAAATGCTTTCTTAGTAAAATGTGAAGTGGTAAGGCAAAAAAAAAAAAAAAAAAAACACTTCTACAATCTTCAAAGTAGAGATTTGATGGCCTTTTAAGATGAGTGTTTATAAAGGGATTCTTATATTGGGAGAGGAGCTGAATTCTAAAGTCCTGTCCACAGCTAAGACTCTATAAGCAATTGTTCCTGGTTAAGAACCACACCACTGGTGTTAATTCAGATTCTACAGAGAAGTGAGTGATTTCCCAAGGGCACGCTGTTAGAGGCAGGATGGGGACTGAAGCTCAGTCTGATGCTGAATGCAACGAAATCCAAGGGTTAGTATCTCCATTTCATGTGCCCAGTGTTGCCTGAGAGATTATTCATAAATCACTAAAAGTTACTAGGTTTCCCTATAAGTACAGTGAGAGGCCGCTTTAAAACTTTTCTTGGGCCAAATAATAAGCACATTAACATTTTCTTTAGAAAATGTTATCTAAATGTGGAATAAAATGAATCACTTAAATCTTTCTTAAGTATATCTATTCCTCTTTCACTTTGTTTTTAAATTTACTTTTAATAGAACATGCGCAAGTATGAACAATTTTAAGAAAACATATCAGAACGAATATGCTAATCACACCAGCTCTAAATATAAATATGGGCTCTGTTATATCACAAAAAATATCCCTATGCAAAAGGACAATTCTCCAAAGTTCTAATTAGTAAAGTACAAATGCAGGTTGATAGACTCTGATATCCTTTTCTCTGGAGCTAAAACAACAAACACACACACACACACACACACACACACAATAACCAACTGTGTTAAGCTAAGTTTAAAAGCCACCTACGGAACTTCTGCATGAAAGAATCTGAAATGGTGGTGACAAAGGGAGAGTGACAAATGGATTTTTTTTTTAATGTGGGTTTCTATTTCCACAACTAAATGTCATGCTTTAAAGTACATAATTTGTGAGCAAGCCCTCTAGTTAGTTTCCATAGGTCCATAGTTTTTCTAGTACTAACTCACCCTGGTCAGCAGAGCTGGCTCCCCTCATCTCTCTCAGACATCCCCTCTTCTCTTTGTTGCCCCCTTGGGGTTTTCTTGCCCCCAGGGTCTCTGTCCAACCTAACATCATTTTCTATTTTAACACTTCAGCAATGATCAGCATTTAAAGAACCTAGTGTTTCTAGGAGCCTTGAAATGTTTGTTCTGTAAACACTCTGAAGGGTAATTAGTTAATTCTTTGATCCATTCAAAAAGTAGTTACTAATTGACTGACTACTTCCCATCCACTCATTTACCTATAGGCAAGGTGAAAACTTGTGCAGAGCAGCTCCCCCCTGCCTTTCCATCTCATCTAGGAATGTCTTCTAGTGTCTTGTGTCTTCTCACACCTCTGCCTTTGCCCAGGCTGTTTCCTTCCTCCTAGAATGCTGGTCCCTTCCTCCCTGGTGGACCTCCATTTTTCTCTCAAGATCTCACTCAAATATTCTGAAGTCTAATCTCACTTTCTCTGTTAGGAGTTGCCACAACACACTCATTATTCATGTTCCCTCTTTATAATAAAGTTCACAATGTCTTTCCTTCCAAAATTCTAAAGGTTGTGTTTTAGGTGAAAGTTTACACAGCATATTAGTTTCCCATTTGATAACTTACGCACACATTGTTCTGTGACGTTGGCTGCTGTCTTCGCATTGCGTCAGCACTCTCCCCATTTCTACTCTGTCTTCCTTGTTTTCATCCCTCCCATTTCCCTGCCCGTCTTTGCCTTCTCATCTTTGCTTTTGGGCAAATGTTGCCCATTTGGTCTTGTATAGTTGATTGTTTTAAGGAGCACTTTCCTTGAGGTGTTATGCTCACTTCATAGGCCAATCTGCTATTTGCCTAAAAGGTGATCCCTGGGAGTTGCTTCAGTTCCAGATTAAAGAGTATTTTAGGGTGATTGTCTTGGAGGTTCTCCCAGTCTCTATCAGTCCAGTAAGTTTTTTTTTTTTTTAAATGAATTTGAGTGTTGTTCTAAATTTTTCTCCCATTCTATCTGGGACCTTCTGTTCTGGCTCTGGTCATAGTCAGTAGTGGTAACTGGGCACCATCTAGTTCTTCTAATCTCAGGCCAGAGAAGGCCGCGGTTCATGTGCACCGTTAGTCCTGTGGACTAATTGTTTTCTTGAATCTTTGGTTTCCTATACTCTCCTTTGCTCTAGACAGGAAAAGACCAACAGTTGTATCTTACTGGTCTTTCCTTCTTTTGTGAGGGTTTTGAGGAGGATTGACAATCACTTCCACAGGCCGCTAGCTTTCCAGTAGACCCATGGCCTCCTGGGAAGTCAGAGCTGTGGTAGTCTATCTTTCCTAGCAAGGTGTTAACCCCAAACAGATTCTCAACACATCTTGACTGAATGAAGGAATATGCCCATCACTATGGAAGGAAGGTTGGGCAATCCTACTTCCGTAGTGATAACTGCCTCGGAAACCCAAGGAGGGGTCGCTAGGAGTCGGGGCCGACTCTATGGCAAATAACAACAACAACAATCCTTAGTTTTAGGTCCATAGAGCCTCGAAAAGATTTAGACAGTTTGAGTGAAAAAATTTGTGAAGTAGCTGACAGATAACAGGTTAATACCAAAACAATGAATTATATAAAATAGAAAGGGCACATAAAAGTAGGAGAAAATGTGTCAAAAAACTTATAGGTAGATTCTAATAGAATGTGGATTACAAAAGCAGAACCCAGGGGCTGGAGTCAGGGATGGAGTGTTTAGAATACTTGGGGCTGAATTTTGAAGCAAGTACTAGATGATTAGTGCCACAGAGGCACTAAGTATGTGTTGTTGAGCAAGTTACATAATCTTCTTGAGTCTCAATTTTCTGCTTTGTAAAGAGGGAGATGCCATCTTAGGCTGAGGAAGGTGAGAGTAGTGGGGCAAGTAAATGGTAAGACTGGATCGGTGTTTGAGGAGGAGACATTTATAACGGGCACTGAATGCAAAGCCAAATAACCAAACTCACTGCCATTGAGTCGATTCTTACTCATAGTGACCCCCATTGAGTTTCTAAGGCTGAAACTCTTTATGGAAGCTGGCTGCCTCATCTTTGATGGAGCAGATGGTGGGTTCGTACCACCAACCTTCTGGTTAGCAGCCAAATGTCTTAACCACTACACCACCAGAGCTCTGAATGCAAAGCCAAACCCACTGCCATGGAGTTCATTTTGACCCATAGCAACCCCCAGTGGGTTTCTGAGGCAGTAAATTTTTACAGAAGTAGATTGCCCTGTTTTCCTTCTGAGGAGTGGCTGGTGAGTTTGAACCCCCAATCTAATGCCTTAGGCACCACGCCACCAGAGCTTGTGAATGCAAAGCAGGGGAGTTTAAATTTTATAACAAGATTTTTTTTTATATGCAGTTGGTTCTTGTGCAGCAGTGACAGGTCAAAAACCCTGTCTCAAAGAAACTAACGGGCAGCTCCATGTCGGGTGCTCCTGAATGAGAAGAGAATCAAGAAGGGAGATTAGGGAAAGGATAGTCTTGGACCAGAGAGGTAGCTGGGGAATCCTAAGGTTGGCACATCCTGGGTACTCTTATGGATTGAATTCTGTCTCCTAAAAAGATATGTTGAAGTCCTAACCCTTGGTACCCGTGAATGTGATCTTGTTTGGAAATAGGGTCTTTGAAGGTGGTATCAGTTAACATGATGTCATACTGGAGTGAGATGGGTCCTAACCCAACATAAGTGGTATCCTATAAAAGAAGAGGAGATGCAGAGAGACATACAGAGGGAAGAATACCACGTGATGCAACTGCAAGCCAAACGCCTGGGGTTAACAGAAGCTGGAGGAGACAAAAAAAGATCTTCCTATAGAGTCTTCAGAGAGAATAGGGCCTTCCTGAAATCCTGGATTTCCAGCCTCCAGAACTGTGAGACAATAAATTTCTGTTCTTATAAGCCATCTAATTTGTGATACTTTGTTACAGAAACTCTAGAAAACAAATACTGGGACCAAGTGGAAATTGAGGAACAAAAAATGTGAAGGAGTCTTGTAGGAGTAGGGGATACCTCAGACAGTTCTGGAGTGGGAGATAAAGGGTTCCCATGTGGGGGGGGGCACGGTGAGGGCAAAGAGCACAGCACCAGGCCTCAGAGAATATGACACACTTGTCATCTCAGATGAATGAGACTGTCTCCTATTTTTAGAAACCCTTGGAGGAGATTCCACAACTTCTCTCAATATCTCATATCAGTCTTTAATATACTTTCTGGCCAGAAGATTCCTCCTTCTATCCAAAACGGCAATTCCTCGCTTTAAACACATTTTTTTCCTCATTCTTTCTTGAGTGGAGATGAAGCGTAAAAAGGTGTGGTCACTATTTCCTGTTGTGCATCCTTCCCACACTTGAGGCCCATTCCCAATACATTCTCTGACATCTCTCCAGGACAAATGATTACTTAAGGGTTTGTCATAGGTCTGAGTTTTCAGGCCTTTAACCACATGACTTTTCTCTAGTCTCTTTCTTGGGTGCTTCTTTGGTTACTGGGCACCAAACTGAGCATTCAGAAAGGCAGGAAACACAGTGAAGGTGTTGGAATCAGACCTGGTTCCAGATTACAAGTTCTCCTAATAAACTAGGCATATGTTCTTGAGCAAGTTGCATAATCTTCCTGAGTCTCAATTTTCTCCTTTGTAAAATGGACCAATAATAATGATCTTATGCTTGGAAAGTTGTGCTAATTAAAATTAATGTGCATGAAATGCTTGAAAGCACTCAATAAGTTATGATTGATAGAGTTAATATGGAGTCCTCCAGTGGCATAAACAGTTAAGTGCTCAGCTACTAAATGAAATAAAGGCTGGTGGTTCGAACCCACCCAGAAGCTCCTTGGAAGAAAGGCTGCAATTTGTTTCCAAAAGGTCACAGCCATGAAACCCCTATAGAGTTCTATCGTGAAACACATGGAGCTAGCGTGAGTTGGAATCAACTGGATAGCAACTGATTTAGTTTTTGTTTTATTATTAGTATGGGTTGAGACATTAGAAATCCCACCTTCCTAAAACACCTTAATAAACACCCTTCTACTCATTCTTGCTTAAAAAAACTATATACTTCCTCATCCAGATGGCAATTTTTGCTATCTTTGATGGCAAAAAGTACAAAAAATACAAACTACTATTCAGATATAGCCAAACTATGAACATGACTGGGGAACCATGCTGAGAGATTCAACAGCTGAGGTGCATAACATATCAGTTATTTTCATTGCAAAGGGACTTGAGTAATGATTTTCTGTATCTTTAAAACTCTTAGATTGACTGAACATAATCACTGAGATTGTTTTAATTGGAAAAGACTAATAAAACTCCCACTGCAGATAAACTCACTCCAATCAACTCCATTACATTTTCTTCCTTTCATAACCTGTAAATGCTGCAGTGTATCTCAAGTAAATACAAATGTACAATGAAAGTCCTGAAAGAGAACATGTTATAATGGCTAACTGTGCTTATTTATTTCGTGGTGGTGGTAGTGGGGGTTGGGCAGGGCAGGCATGAGATCTTTTTTTCTACAATAAGCCTTTATTACATAAAGAATTTTTTTTTTTTAAATAGTACATAAACCAAAAAACCAAACTCACTGCCATCAAGTCAGATCAGACACATAGCAACCTCTCCTTGGGTTTCCAAGGTGATATCACCATGGAAGTAGATTGGCTGACTTTCCTTCCGAGGAGTTGCTGGTGGGTTTGAACCGCCAGCCTTCTGGTTAGCAGTCACATGCCATAGGCACTATGCTACCAGAGCTCCTAAATAGTACATATAACTTTACAAAAACATAAAATTCCAACTATTTCCAAAGTGTATATATCAAATAAACTGCTGGCAATGCAACAACATGGTAATATTGTGTTTCTGAGGGATGGAATTATGAGTGATTTAAAATTTTTTTACTTATACTTTTCTGAACGGTTCAAATTATTTATAATGATATAGCAATGTACTTTTGTTGTACATAAGGTGGCTATGAGTCGGAGATGACTTGACGGCACCTAATGACAATGGCAATGTACTCTGTAATCATATGAATTATGTATTATTCAATTACATAATGGTAAGTGTATGGACATTTTATTGAAAAAATTTTTTAGTTCAAATAAAGGAAGGAAACAGAACATGCCATTTAGTGCTACATTGATGATTCAGGGCCTATGACCAATAGCTATTTATCTGCCCATCTTAGAGAGGCAGAGAACTATAGGGAGGTAAGTGGATGCTCTCAGAGTTTTAAGGGCTTCTGAGTTATTTAACATGACCATTATCTGATGTAATAAGGTCTGTCTCTGTAATAATAATAATATTAGTAACATTAATCATAACTACCATTGATTGAGCAGGCACTACTTGATATGCACCAGGCACTGTAATAAGCACTGTAAATGCATTATTTAATTGAATCCTTAAAATAATCCTATGAGGTAAGTTATTTGTGGTAGACAGAATAATGGTGTCCAAATATGTCCATGTCCTACTCCCTGGAACATGTAGCTGACTTGGAGATGGGGAGGTTATCCTGATTATCTGGGGGGAGGAGGAGGGTCCTTATAATGGAAGAGACAGAGGAGACCATATCAGAGTGATGTGATGTGAGAAACACTTGACTAGCCATTGATGGCTTTGAAGATGGGGAAGGGGGTCATGAGCCAAGAACTATGGGAAGTCTCTAGAATCTGGAAAAGACAAGGAAATGGATTTCTCTCCTAGAGCCTCTAGAAAGGAACACAGCTCTGTTAACATGTTGATGTTAGTCCAGTGAGACTTATTTCAGACTTCAGACTTCCAGTACTATAATAAGCTTGTGTTCTTTTAAGCCACTAAGCTTGTGTTAAACCAAACTCATTGCCGTCAAGTCAGTTCTGATTCATAGCGACCCCTCCTTGGGTTTCTGAGGTGGTATCTCTATGGAAGTAGATTGTCCAGTCTTCCTTCCGAGGAGTGGCTGGTGGGTTTGAACCACCAGCCTTCTGCTTACCAGAACCAGTCAATAATGCCTTATTTGACTGTTAACCAGAATGCTGGCAGTTCAAACCACCAGCCACTCCTCAGTGGGAAGACTGGGCAATCTACTTCTAGAGAGATACCACGTGGGAAACCCAAGGAGGGGTTGCTATGAGTCTGAAATGACTTGATAGCAGTGAGTTTGGTTTTTGGTTTTGGAAGCTTGTGGTAATTTGTTGCAGTAGTCACAGAGAAATTAATATAGTACTATATTGTTATACAGACAAGCAGACTGAGGTT
Source organism: Orycteropus afer afer (assembly GCF_000298275.1). Classification (NCBI taxonomy): domain Eukaryota; kingdom Metazoa; phylum Chordata; class Mammalia; order Tubulidentata; family Orycteropodidae; genus Orycteropus; species Orycteropus afer. Next base: position 9,655,864 of record NW_006921619.1, read on the forward strand.
TAAGAAGAGTAACTTGGTTAAAGTCACACTTAAGTGGTAAATGGCAACCCCAGGATTTGAGTCGAGGTGTCTGATGGCAGAATCTGCACTCTTGGGCACCTGGCTCCAATTGAGCCCCAAAATAATCGCCAGCACCTGCTTGAACAAAGAATGTGAAAACTTGCTACTGTCTTCAACAGTCCACTACTTTCCAGGATGGCTGTAATTTTCAGACTTGATACCCTTATTTGGAGCTCAAATTGGTCTTTTGTGCTACTTTCTCCATTGATTTATCATACAAAATGATCTAATTCCTCCTCTACAAGAAAATATTTGAATATTAAAGGCCAATAATCACTGCTCCCTAGGTCTTTAAGTGATAGATAATCTCAGTTGCTTTAGACTTCCCTTATAAGACAGTGGTTTCAACTTCTAATATCTTCCCCACCTCGCCCTTCTGGAAAGTTTCCAGACTGTCAACACTCACTGAGGACCCAGCCAGTTCCTACCTTACTTTGAATTTGTGTGCTTTGATTTTCTTCCATGAGGTTATCATGCTGACCTTAATCCTTCTGAACCTTTTTTATATACATCTTGAGTTCTTTGATGAAAATATTTCTAGAAATCAAGAAATAAATAAATACTGATAACTTTTGGATTATCTAGCCTAATGATTTGAAAACACTGCTTGCTTTCAAGTTCCTTTTGATATTATCACAAACTGATTCCATTCTTTGTTGACAGGAATAATACCTTTCTTATTCTAGCCTGGTAAGGGCTAGACGAAAGAGCCTCTTAAACAAAAATAAGTAACAGTTCTGGAAAAGCCTGAAACTTTATAGGAAGACTTGAGGTATCATAGACTTCTTCGGACATGGATGGGGGAGCCAGGAGGAAAATGAAGGAAATATTAAGAGTCTATGTGATTTCTTCATATTATTTAAAATATTGTGAATTTCTAGAGCAGAAAGATGGGCACACAAATATTAATAAGAGGCTTCTAAGACTTTTGATCCATCACAGCTTTAGATGATGAATTTTGCTGCTCCCTTATTTTGGCAAACAATCAAGGGCTGCCTGTAAACAAATAGTCCGGTCAAAAAAACAAAAACAAACAAACAAAAAACCCCTGGTCTTCTGCAGTTGCATAATGATGAAAGCCTGGTGCAAAAATAAAAACAGAAAGACAAATTTTATTAATTTTTCTTTCTGTGTCTCTCCCAAGCAGGAGAGGGGAGAGTGGTGGACAAAGCATTTTTTGTGGGTTGGTACATAAACATTCAAGTAATTAGTAAGCTGCTCTGTCAGAAATGACTTGAAGAGTCAAAGATTCTTCAACACGAAGGGTAAGGTTTGCATTTCCTTTATAAATACCTTCAGGGATAGGAATAAAAATAGACAATGCTACAACCAACTTCATTTGGGGATCTATTGAATCTCAAGTATTCAAAAAATTTTTTTGATATATTAAGGAAAACAGGCGCAGATAATTTGGACTGCTGGGTGCCCAAGGCAGGTCTCTTTTCAAGTGCTGGGAATTAAATGAGGGGAGGCAAAGACCAATTCAGGGCACAGAGTGAAGATTCCAATGGCATGGAATTTTAACCCTGCTGTTGTACACTTTAGGAAAGTCAAACATTTGGCCTGTACCTCACTGGACTTCTGGAAAGAATTATGTAGAAAGGTTTAATTTTTCCATAAAAAATGAAAATCTTATCTAAATGGTGATACATTCTATGCTCATGACTGCAGAACATATCACAAGTATGAGAGAGAGGAGGCCCTTTCCTTTGCAGACTTTCATAATTTCAGGTTTCCTGTTGTCTATTTTGTCTCCAGTAGAACATCTCTGTTCATTCAAAGTGAGGAAAAGGTATGCAATGGGTGAGGGGAGAGCAGGCATTAATGAAGGAAGAGTGGTCACATCTCCCGGCACTGACTGCCCTGACCCATCCACACACCCACTAGCTGTGCTGCATGATTCCAATTGGTGAGCCATAAGCATCCATGGAGCACAGGGCAGCTGTCTGTATTTCTCCCTTACTCCTGCCATGTTCTTCCTGGTACCATTGCAGCTGGGTTTTGTGATCCTCTACTGCAATCCTGCATCTAGTCTGGACTTAACATTTGGATTCTGAATCTCTGGTACTCAGATTCCAAACCTCTGCCTCTTGGACATCCATGGAGCCAGTGAAGGGAATTTCTTCTACAACTTTTGTCCCATAGCTAGTTGGTGTGCATATTGGTATGTACTTCCACCCACTAAGAAATGATTTGGACAGATCTGCTATACTGTAGGAGTATCCTTAGTATAGTGGTCCTCCAACTTTTCAGTTTAAGGAACATGTCAGTGGAGCAAAGACCCTATAATAATTAAATTCCACTTGCCCGTCTTCCAAAGCATGTTATTGGCACAAAGGCATGCTTACCTTGTGGTTTCTATGCAACAATATTCAAAACCAAATGCTTATTGAGAACCTACTATGTACCATGACCTTTCACATTACCTCATTTAATATTTATAGCAACCTTGCAAGATTTTCTGAAGAGGAAGCAAAGGCTTAGAGAGATTAAGTAACTTGCTCAAGGTCACACAGCTAGTAAGTGTTAGAGCCAGGTTTTGGTGCCAACTTGGTCTATACCCTGCTGCCTCCTTCTATAAATATCAATTCAGTGCTTAGTTATTTGCAAGATGTATTTCCAACCTCTTAAGGACTCTAGCTACATTAGGGCTGTTGGGGAACCCCTCATCAGCTACTCCATGGGCCTGACTCCAAGAACACTAACATTCCAGGGTCTGTTCATTCCCCCAAAGGCTTTCAGGAAAGGTGGCCAGCTTCTGGTAGGAATGAAATACTCCTCCGGTCTCTTTGAAAGGCCTAGCAGGAATTATTTTGCTTCAGCCTCAACTGCTGAGGGGCATAGTCAAGTGTATGACACTCAGCAGGTTTGGAATAACAGTCCTCAAGTGCTCTGAGTTTCTGACCAACAATGAAAAAATTCCATAGTTAGACCTCTCTTTCTGGACACTCATTGACAATGATATTGGAATTAGGTAGCTTCATATATATATATAAGGAGCTCCGGTGGCATAGTGCCTAAGACATTTGACTGCTAACCAGAAGGTTGGTGGTTCAAACTCACCAGCCACTCTATGGAAGGAAGACTGGGCAATTTACTTCCATAAAGAGTTACCTCCTTGGAAACCCTAAGGGGGTCACTATGAGTCGGAATAGACTCAATGGCAGTGAATTTTTTTTTTTTTTTTTAATATGTATGTACATATACCATGCGTACAAAAGCCTTTGCAGAGACTTAATCAGAAACATTTCAGAGAACTTCTTTTTGGGGACCTGGAAGACTGGTGCCATCCTCAGCATCTCTACTGGTACTGACTCTGCCTGGTCGAAGGACTCATAATCCTTCTCTCTCCTCTACTAGTTGAAACTCCTTCCTTTGCCTCTATTGCAAACTCCCAACTCTGTGAGCTCTGGCAAATGTCCCTCTTTTTTATTAAGTCCTCTTTGCTTACCAGGGCCAGCTCAGAGACGTGAGACTTGTGTTGTTGCCTAGGGCCCTGAGCTTAGAAGGGTTTGGTACTTGGTTTAATGTTCTGTCTGCTGTTACTGTTTTGAACTTCTTAATTTTTGGACAAGGGCCCCACATTTTCATTGTATACTGGGCCTCACAAATCTTGTAGCTGGTTCTGCTCCTTGCTGTGGACATTTAACCAAGAAGAAGAGTCATACCACACGGGCAAAGAGGGGTAGTATGTCCTGTGGCCTTTCCTTTGAAACTCAGAAGGTATTTTCCCACAGAGACAATCTATAAAAGTGGATGGAGTTGGGGATCTCACTACCATCAAGACAGACAAGAGCTGGGAGTGGAGTGCGTCCTTTGACCTGAGATCCTGTGTTGAGATGAGGAAAGAGAGATGGCAAAGAAACGATGGCAGTGGAAGGAACAGAACCAAGAGACCGGCATGAGACCGAGTGGTGGGCTTGCCGGCCCACAGAGCAAGAAAGCTGAGTAACTTTGGTCAGGAGTCTTCCTGGTGGAGTAGGGTGCCTCTGTGTACCTTTTGGCACAGCTAAAAGAGCTTTGTAACACTGGCCCAAGCAGGGTGGAGGCTAGGCCAAGAGGTCAAAGGCCAAAGAGAGGCATGTCTATGGACATGGCAGAGGGGAGGCTGTCCTAATCAAAGAATTGTATCCTGAGCATTCCTGAACCTGAATTGTAACCTGTTGTTTACCTACTAAACCTTGTTATCATGAAAAAAGAAAAAGAGTAGATGGAGTCGCTGATAGCTCAATTTTCCTTGGTCTCAGTTTTTTCATCTCTAAATTGAGCACCTACCCTGGCAGGTTATTATTACTGACTGGGACCATGTACAAAGTGCTATCAGAGTATCTGGTATTCGCTAGGTGTTTGCTGCACAAAACCCATGGAGACAGCAGGCGCAGCAAACTGAGCTTGAACTTTGTGTTGGGAGCTAGGTTGAATTAAAATGAGCTCCACCACTTAATAAGGTGGTTAGATGACTTAGCTTTTCCCAGCCTCAGTTCCTTTATCTGCAAATTGGGAATGCTAATATTTACCTTGTAGGGTTGTTTGTTTTGAGATGTAAACAAGCTAATGTGTTTGAAGAACCTAGTTCACCACCTGTTATCCAATACGAGCACAAAAAATGATAATTGCTCTTATTTTGGTTCCGTATAGCACTATTTCTGTACTGTAAATGTTTTCAGATGATTTTTGGGATATAACCACTAACAAATTCCTATATACTCTACAACTTCCTGTGGACTATATGACTTACTATATGCAACTTCCTTATATATTGAAATAATTTTATAAAAAATACTTCAGAATTATTTTTCCTTCTTTGCTAGACAATGAATTCCTTGAAGGCAGGGATCATGTCTTATTTACTCTTGTATCCTAGCACACCTAACACATGTTCGGAAGAACTCAGTTCAATTGAATCTCTTCTGTTGTTTATACCAAAAATGACATGATCATTTCCATAGCATGCCTACATTAGCCATTAATAATTAGCATATCAATGAGGAAAAAGTAGAAGGTGCCAAAAATAGCCCCATCTCCTTCTCCCTTAAAGACTTTTTTCCCTTGCCCATCACACTTGGCTCATCTTCCTGCATCTCTGGGTCTGGTTCTTGCTCCATTAACAAAGCTATTCCATCAGGGAGCATAATTTCATTTTGTGTAACCAATGACTTTCCCTGGCAACAACCCGTGTAGAGAGGCCACTGGGGGAAGAATTTCCTGAAACCTCAGCAGTATAATCATAACTTGTTGTCTCTTTAGAATTCAAAGAGACCTCAGAACTGTGACTTTTAACCATTTAGGGGTTATGGGTTCCTTTAAGTGCTTTCTGATAGTTACAGACCTTCTCCTCAGAAAAATACATTCAATACTTTACATAAATTTTCAAGGTGTTCTCAGAGTCTATGAAGCCCTGGCACCCCAGGTTGAGAATTCTTGTTAGAAAATGAACTACTGATATATGCTATTTGTTGTTGTTATGTGCCGTCGAGTCGGACCCGACTCATAGCGACCCATCCTTGGGTTTCTGAGGCAGTATCACTATGGAAGTAGATTGCCCCATCTTCCTTCCAAGGAGTGGCTGGTGGGTTTGAACCGCTAGCCTTCTGGTTAGCAGTCAAGTGCCTTAGGCACTACGCTATAACATGGGTGAACCTTGAAAATATTATGTTGAGTGAAATATGTCAGACACAAAGGGACAAATAGTATATGATTCCATTTATATGAAATATCTCAGGTAGGCACGTGCATAGAGGCCAAAGTTGATTAGTGATTACCAGGCCAGGTGGGAGATAGGAATGTGGATACTGTTTAGGGGATACGAACTTCTGCTAAAACCAAACTCACTGCTGAGTCAATTCCAGCTCATAGTGACCCCCATTTGTTTGCAAGGCTGTAAGTCTTCACTACAGAAAGAGATTGCCCCATCTTCCTCGGAAGGAAGATGGGGCAATCTACTTCTGTAGTGACACTGCCTCGGAAACCCAAGGAGGGGTTGCTATGAGTCAAGTCTGACTCGATGGCACATAACAACAACAACAACAACAACAACAAGTCTTTATGGAAGCAGACTGCCTCATCCTTCTTCCACAGAGCAGCTGTGGGGTTTGAACTACCGACCTTTCGGTTAGCAGCCAAATGCCTTAACCACCACACCACCAGAGCTCCTTGAGCTTCTGCTAAAAGTAAAGGGAAAATCTGAAAAGGGATAATGGTAACAGCTGAACAACATGATAAACATACCTAATGTCACTAAACTGTACCTGTGAGGAATGTCAAAAAGGCAAATGATTTGTTAGATATGTATTTACCGCAATTTTAATAAAAATATTGTTAGAATAGCCCAGAAAACTGAATGAGCCCTTCAAAGGATTCAAGTTTCTTGATGAATTCTAGGCATTGCTAGTCACATTCCCTTGTAGAAAACAAATCAAAACAATTACGACAGTGAGTTTGGTTTTGGTTTAGATTTAACTCCATGGCAGTGGGTTTGGTTTGGTTAGATTTAACCTCAGGGCTATGCCTGCGGGCCCAGTCAGGGCATCAGTAGCAAGGGCTTCCAGCCAAGCAGTGACTACTCTTAGAGAACCTAAGTTCAGCCAAGTAAAACGAAGCCTTGTTTGATAATATCATTTACATTTCCAAATCCTGGGTATCAAGCTTTCTTCCTATCCCTTGTGGCCCTTCCTAAGTTTAGCCGCTGGTGTAATGGGGTAACCATGGCAACAACCACCTGCCTATTTAAAACCATCTCCATTGCTAAATAAGGAAGTCTTGAGAAAATGGCTGCTCGCCTGCCTCTCTGTGGACACACTGGGCACTCCAGGCTATTTTCCAACATTTGCATGCAGGCAGGGTGGAAGCAGAACAGACCCAAAGTTATTAATAGGAAATGTTCTGTGACCTTGTGAAGCAAGAGCCACCTTTATCTCACAGTGTTTTCACTTATTAAGCTAGCGCATGGATTAACACATGGATTGACATGCAAATCCGTGTGCCCTGCGTCACAGGCAAACTCACTACCTTGACTCAACCAGGTGAAAGGTGAGGTATGAACCTAACCACAAAGAGCAGTCTTGTCAATGGGAACTGGGACGTGGGAAAGAAAAACAGTAATTCAGATCACAGTGAATTTGTGCTTGCATTGAAATGCAGAGGGCAGATTTTTTTCTTTTTTTCTGATAGGTTCATTTTAATTGTATTTAGATCGAACTCATGTTAAAACACACACAAGGGAAAAAAACAAAACCAAACCCACTGCCATTGAGTCGATTGCAACTCACAGTGACCCCCACTGGGTTTCCAAGGTGGTAAATCTTTACGGAAGTAGATTGCCTGGTCTTCCTTCCACGGAGTGGCTGGTGGGTTTGAACCATCAGCCTTCTGGTTAACAGTCAAATGCCTTAGGCACCAAGCCACCAGAGCTCCTTCACAAGAGAAAAGTGAAGGGTAAGTGAATACCGCCCCCCCCACACACCTTATTTATATAATTCAGGCTGCATAATTCCACATGTGGATAACTGACAATTGCTCTATATATTTAGACCTGTATATTGATTTTTAGAATATGGAAAAATCCTCCCTTCATCTGCTCCCATGCCAGGAGCCGTACAACTGGCCATACCGAACGACCCGCTCTTCCCCAAGCATGCTGTGCTCGCTCACTCCTTTGTATCTTTTTCTACATTCAGTTCCTTCTGCTTGGGCGGTCCAGTCCTTTTATTCAGCCTGTTGTTGTTGTTGTTGTTATGTGCCATTGAGTTGGACCTGAATCATAGCAACCCCTCCTTGGGTTTCCAAGGTGGTATCACTATGGAAGTAGATTGTCCAACCTTCCTTCTGAGGAGTGGCTGGTGGGTTTGAACCTCCAGCCTTCTGGTTAGCAGTCAAGTGCCTTAGGCACTACGCTACCAGAGCTCCTTTTTTTCAGCCTAGCAAATGCATACTTGTTTTCGTTCAGACATCTCTGCCTTTGGAAAATCCTCAAGGCCAAGATCCATGCCTTGCTTTGTGTTCCCATTTTTTGAAAAATAAAACAAAAAAACAGTTGTCACGGAGCTGACCCCAACTCATGGTGACCTCAGGTGTGTCAGAGTAGAACTGGGCTCCATACTGTTTTCAATAGCTGATTTTTTGGACGTAGCTCACCAGACCTTCCTTCCAAGATGCCACTGGGTGGACTTGAACCTTCTCGATTAGCAGCTGAGAGCTTTAGCCATTTGTACCACCCAGAGGCTCCAGGGTTCCTATAGCTCACCTCTATTCACATCGCTTTATACAAGTCATCACGCATATTTGCTCTCCAGTCTGTCACCACCACTGGACTGTGATTCCCATACAGATCTCTGTCCAAAACACCTATACAACATGCCTTATATATGATACATTTTCAAAAAGTACTATAATGACTGAATGAATAGAATCCCCAGGGATTTCAGCAAGCATATGTATAGCATCTTAACAGGCATGTGTGCATGAATATGTATATGAGTACCTGTGTGAAAAGAGTACTTTAAGAGTCTATGGAATAGGTGGAAGTGTAGGATTGTGTGTGTAATTGAGAATGAGAAAGACTGTGAGAGGGGATTCATTTGATTTGTAAATCTGTGAATGGAGTAGGAGGAGGGACTGAAAGCATATGTGTTAATAGCGTTCAGTGAGTGTGTATGTTTTGCATGTGAGAGAGTGAGAAGGAACATGCCTGTGATGGGAACTGAACGCAAATCCTAGCAACACTGGAGCTGCTGATCACTGTCTGATGCCCCAAAGACTTGCCTCTTCTGGTTAACCTTCCAGGCTGTGAGGTCTGGGGAAAGGAGTAGAAAAGAAAATGAGGGAGTTCTTTGGGGGCGGTGGACGTTAAGTGATTGTCTTCAGATAACATCCTGACCTTTGCTTTGAAGAGAACCCCATGGGCTAAATAAAAGTCAATCCCTTCAGGCTCAAAGACAAGTCCAAATCATAATTCTCCCCCACCTACTAGCGTGAGGGTGGGACTGGGGTCCAATGGTCCTCTTGAAATGGTACCACAGAAAGGAAAGCGAAAGGATAAGAATTAGCCAAGGAGATGGAAAAAGAGAGATGGGAGAAGGGTAATTGAATCTTATCAGAGGTAAGTGTATGCCTGTCACAACTCAGTTCTCCCAAATCCCTCCCTCAAATAAGAAGGGTTTTGTTTTGTTTGTAAATGACCTGGTATTCTCTTTCCTTTCATTGGACCTGACATTCAGACTTCATACAAGATGCCCAGGCTGAGGTTGGAACCTGGTGGGCTCCTGCTCTTGCAGGGGTCACAACAGGCTTCTCAGTGGCTGCTCTCTACTGTCTTGGGAGGCAGCACTCTGGGTGCTTCCAGCCCTGCATCTGGAGAAGCTGCTGTCCCCTCCTCTTTGGGATGGAGAGAAGCTGAAGGTCTCTGGAAACCCCTTTCTACCTTTCCTAGAAGAGTTGCTGGGACTGGGGTTGGGGGACCTGTTTCAAGAGAGCACTGATGTCCCCGGACTGGGGTTCCAGTGAGCCAAGAGCAAACCCACCTCCAGGTGGGCACCCCATGGCTCTCTCTTCTGCCTTCCAACCCCTTCCCCTGTATGGCATCCTTTGAAAGGGACAGGCAGCCAGGGTGTGGCAGGTTTCTGACACTTTTCTCCTTGGAAATGAAAACTCTTCTGGCCACGTGGCAGGAAAGCATGGTCCCTTGCCATGAGAAAGGTGGAAGGCCTGGGTCTGGTCAGGCTGAGCTGGGAGCCTGAGGCGGGCAGAGCAGCCAGGCCTACAGGGGCCATGGCCTCTTACCTGCTGTTGAACTTTTCAGGTTGTTTCTCTCTCATCATGTGGAATCTGTGTGCAATTGAAGCATCCTGAAAGGGCAAGAGAGAAAAGCAGATCCTGGCTTAGTGGCCATGCTTTGGGACCTGAGACCCAACCTCAGTGATGAGAACACTGAGGCTTAGACAGGCCAAGGTTGCAAGCCAGTGCCACAAACTCTTTTGAGAGCCCATGTCAGCTGACCGCAGGGCCCTTCCAATGTTCATTGTATATCCAGCTAATGAGAAGCTGATAGTTCAGGGGTGAATGAAGGGGGCAGCCTGGGTCCTTTGAAGAAAAAGAGGGTGCCTCTGAGCAGTTAGAGTGCTGCAGCCGGTGTGGAGGGTTGAGTGTGAGTTTTTGGATATGCCTTGTCATATTAACTCTTTTCTAAAAATACATTTTGTTTTGAAATATGTTAAGACTTACAAGAAGTTGCAAAAAATAGTACAGAGAGCTTCCCCCAATGCTGACATCTTACATAAGCACTGCACATTGTCAAAAGCAGGAAATTGACATTGGTATGATGCTATTATGTATTAGCTCTTAATTATCAATAGATAATTAAGATATTTCAGAATTCATGGCACTAGATAACCTCCTTAAACAAAAACAACAGCAGTTGTCATTGAGTAAACTCTGACCCATGGAGACCCTACACGTGAGAGAGTAGAACTGTGGTCCATAGGGTTTCAATGGAAGAGTTTCTGGAAGTAGATCACCAGTCTTCTGAGGTTCCTCTGGGTAGGTTTGAACCCCCAACCTTTCAGTTAGCAGCCAAGTGCATTAACGATTTGAACCACCCAGGGACTCCATACCTCATTAGTAGATAATGAAAAAGTATGTTTCTAATTTCTGCTCCTTGGTCACTCCACTGAAATGACTCTTTCCAATGTCTTATTACCACATCCTATGGATACTTTGCTGCATGCTGACCACCTGCTCCTTCAAACTCACAGTTAGGACAGCTCCCATGGCATTTTGCTTCTTGTTCTCTGTCCAGGGAGCAGACCCCCTTCACTATAAACAGTGGTGTTCCCCCAAGTTCTCTCTGGGGCTCACATTCCACTTTGAGGGCCATCTCATTAACTCTCATTTCTAGATGCTGATGCTTTCACAACGTAAATCTCCAAAACCAACCCTATCCTTCAATCCTAAAGCTGCTTTCCCTTCCAATAAGCATGGCCTTCCACCCTTGTTAGTGGTCTCATTTTCAAGCAGAAGAACGTGTATTGCTCTTTCACTGTTCAGGCCCCATGGCCAGGACATGGGATGCAGGTGCTGGGCTTTCGAAATAAACAGGCCAAGTGGGCTGGAGGGGAAAGGCAGTACAGAAACAAGGGAGCCAATTCAGATTTGAGCGGGGAAAGGGAGGGAAGGGAGGAAAAGAAAAAAAAAAAGGAAAGAGGAGGCGGGCCGCCCTCGGGGGGGGGGGGGGGGGGGGGGGGGAGGAAAAAGGCACAAATATAGAAACTCAATTACTAGACTGTGTAACTAAAAGAGACCTGCATTCCATCCAGTGAGTTTTCAGCCAATGCATATTAAATCCATTCCTGTACATGGAAACTCTATAAAAGAAAATTATGAATGTTCATTTATTTATTTTTAAACATTGGGAGGTATCGGTTCAGTGAAGAAGCATGTTTTGGGCAGCCACTGGGTGCAGTTAGCGAAATACAGGCTGATGGTGGGTGGGGACAGAAGGTTCAGAGGCAGGTGAGGGGCAAAGAGAAGCTTTTGTACAGTGAAACCTGTGAGAGCTGGATCTTAATGGGACTGCCTTGTTTTTCCGGGACTTACAAATTTTTCTGTCTTTAATAGGGTGCAGTCTTTTTTATAGCTGGTTTTAGTGGAAAATATCTGAATTTTCCTTCTCTTACAGGTTTTCACCTTACAGAGTTCCTGGCTTTTGCAGATTTCACAGTAATATTTGCACTTGGCATAGGAATCATCTCAGTCAGCAGTCCACTATTGAAAGTGGGGAAGGCTGTTCAAGAAGATAGGCTTACTTTGTGGTTGGCAAAGACTCTTGATTGAAATTATGCCCTGGGAATTTAACATTTAAATTTTAGCTACTTATGTTTAATTTCATTTCAGTTTTTAGTTTAAGATACATCGAGAGTTGAAGACCTTGGTGAAGCCCCCTGTGGATACACAGTGGGAAATGTGCAAACCCTGGGGCGGCCCCTCCCACTGGGGCCCATCCAGCTTGCACAGCTCTGCTGACAGTAAAGCTTCATTCTCCCAGACTGCACCACCTCCCTTTCTCTGAGCATGTTTCAGTTAACGCTCTGAATAAAATTCGTACGACATTCGTCCAATATTTCTCAGGAATTCAAGAAAATATTCCATCTACTTGTATTCCTTTGAAGCACTAATTTTCTTTCCATCGAGGAGAAGAGAAAAAAGCAATCATATGTTACCTGGCACAATTTGTACTTTACTAGCCCCTAACCCCCAATACTGCTGTAACTGGCTCCTTTTTTAATTTTTTTTTTTTTTAATTCTCTGGAATATGCACACAGGTGCCCTCCCTCTGTGTAACTGTTCTCATTGTCCTTGTTTTTTTCATAGGTGTTGCAAGGCTTATTTTCACAGAGACCAGCCTTTACACTATTATTAATTAAGCTGTGTGACTATAAATTTGAAAATGGAGTCTGTTGGGAAATACACAATATCAAAGACAGAGCTGAGCAGCTCCTTTGTTGTTAAGTCTTGCAAAGGCAAAGATGGTAAGCACTCCAACCATGTTTCTCTATCGGGGAATTGAGAGTCAAGATTCACCTTCATCCTTCATGAGTTACTGTGTGTCAGGCACTAAACTGGGTGCATTTGCATTCAGAAGTTATTTGGTTTAAATTTTGGAAACCAGTGCTACCATGGTTCACATACACCCTTTCTTAATAATAATATATCTTAATAAGAATATATAATAATTATAGCAAAATGAGACTTCACAAGAAGAGAGAGCCTCTGTCTTGTCTTATCTTCTTCCTTCAACTTTAAAGAGGGAAGATGGGAATTGCAAACCTGTGAAAGTGAAGATGATGGCATTTCTGACGGCCTCAATATGCAGGGATTTTTTCTATGAGATGTTGGGTGAAGAGGAGATGAGGAGAGACATGGGCACAGGCTACTCTTTCCTGAACTCAAACTCCAGGCACGTGGCTGGAGGAAGGATTTTTGTGCCCCTTCTAGTAATTTGGACTCTGAGCTATTGGAATGTCTAGGACAACACTGTACAGTGGAAATAAAAATATAAACCACATATGTAATTTAAAATATTCTAGTAGCTACATTAAAAAGTATTAAGAAAAAACCCAGAAAATATCAAGTTAATTTTACTAACATATTTTAATTAACTTAATGTACCACCGCCAGCCTTCTGACTGCTAACCAGAAGGCTGGCGGTTCAAACCCACCAGTCACTCCTCGGAAGGAAGATGGGGCAATCTACTTCCATAGTGATACTGCCTCGGAAACCCAAGGAGGGGTCACTATGAATCAGGTCTGACTCGATGGCACATAACAACAACAACACAGCAAATATTGCCATTATACCATCTTATGTAAGCAATTGAAAAAATATTAGTAAAATATTTTACATTCTTTTTGTTCATAGCAAGTTTTTAACATCTGCTCTATATTTTATACTTATAGCACATCTCAATTTGGACAAGTCACATTTCAAGTGCACAATAGCCACATGTGGCTAATGGCTACCATGTTGGGCAATGCAGATCTAGGTCACCTCGGCAATTTCTGAAGATAATCAGACAGAAAGGAGACAACAGAACAGGTTATTTGAAATTGAGATTGTTTTGAAAAATTTGAAAAGAGTGTAGAATGGGAAAGAATGTGGACCCCTTGCTTAGGACACCTTTCCATGAGTCCCATTGTCTGTGTAAGTTCATGGCTCTCACAGGTGATAGACAAGAACCTGATGTTGAGGGAATCCAAGAATTTGCAGAGAAAATGATATCTTCTTGACAAATTTGCTAGTGCATAGAAGGCTTATCATTGTGGAAACCTGGCAGGTGAAGACTAGTGGGTATAATCTGTAAGGGGGAAACTGGTGTGTGGATTAGTGTGATAGGCCGTGGCCTCTCCTTGGCCCTTGGGTTCCCCCAGCATCAGAAATAGATTTCATTGAATCAAGGGATTAGCTGTTCATTCATCCTGTTAGGGCTTGGTGAAAGCAGAGCCTTTGAGGGGTTCAGAGTTACACATAGCCCAGGAACTGTTTTACAGTCTGAAACTTCCTGTCACTGATACCTGGCTATCCTGACATTTCTGCAAATCCAAAAATAAAGAACAGGGAGAAGAGGCCAAAGATATCAGAGGAAGTGGTGTCCTGAATGACTATATTTAAAAATCTCCTGCCAATGGATATCATCAGTTAAAAGGATTGATAAGGCCAACTCTCTCAACTCTTCACTGATGGGAACCTGGCATGTGGTTGATTAGAAGGTGGTGGTAATGAGGCCAACAAGACCATAGTCACTCCCTGGACAGGCAGTAGAATCTGGACCCTTTGCCTTGTTTATCCCTCCATCTATGAAGTGGCTTCCATTGGCACTGAGAGGGCAGAGTGAACTCATTAGTGCAAATTCTTTACCACCAGGAATACCACCACAGCAGTGGTATTGTCATCACCTTTATAAATGCAAGGCAGCAGACATTTGATACCTATGAGACATTCTGGGTGCTTCAAAAGAGGCAAAGACTTAGCACGGCTCTCTTTGCCAAAGGAGTCTGACTCTATTTAATTATCATAAGGAAGTAAAACTAGGTTGGTTTACATACTTGCTTCTTCTCTTACAAAGTTTGGGAAGTCAAATAGGGAGCAAGACCTTCTGCAAATGTCAGCCCCAGACTCTGTTAGGGTTTCATGTTGGTTACTTGTTTTCTCAAGAATTTCCCTTTCCAACTTTTAAAGAGCGAGCACACAAACCCTGCAAATATTTTACTCAGAAGGTGAAGCATACACCAACAAGGAAAAAATAGTCCTGGTTCCTCAATCCTCTGCATTAAAATGTTAAACATGCACAAACTACAGGTTTATGAATAAAAAAATTATGAGGAAGATACTGTGAAATTCTTCATAATTTGAAAGATGAACAGATTTGGTTATTATAAGTCAGCCCAGGGCAAATCAATATCTTCACTATGGGTGATGGAGAATCTGTTTGTATGTATTTCCTTGGTGATAATTAGCAGAACCTTCCTCCCTCCCTCTCTCTCCCTTCCTTCCTTCCTTCTTTGCAAGACTGTCTTAAAACCATCATTACTGATTGGTCTTGGCTTTTGAGTTTAAGGGTTGATTATCTAATTCAGCTACCACTCTGTGTCTGTCAGTTTGTCATACTGTGGTGGCTTGTATGTTGCTATGATGCTGGAAGCTATGCCACTATATTTCAAATACCAGCAGGGTCACTCACCTATGGTGGACAGGCTTCACTGGAGCTTCTAGGTTTAAACAGACTAGGAAAAAAAGCCTGGCAACCTACTTCGAAAAGTTAGCCAATGAAAACCCCATGGATCACAACAGAATATTGTTTTATACCCAAACCAAAATCAAACCAAACTCAATGCTGTCGAATTGGACCAGACTCATAGCGACCCCTCCTTGGGTTTCTGAGGCGGTATCACTATGAAAGTAGATTGCCCAACCTTCCTCCCGAGGAGTGGCTGGTGAGTTTGAACCACCAACCTTTTGGTTAACAGTGAAATGCCTTAGGCACTATGCCACCAAAGCTCCTATTGTTTTATATAGTGCTGGACAATGAGCCCCCTAGGTTGGAAGGCACTCACCAATGGACTGGAGTATAACAATGATCATGAAAATGCACAGGACTGAACAACCTTTTGTTTTGTTGTACACTGGTTGCTATGAGTTGAAGCCAACTCTATGGCAACTAACAACTAACAATCTAGTTGAGGAGAGGTTGTCTATTTCATTTTGGTGTATTCATCTATTTGGTCAGCAAATACTAAGAGACTACCATTTTTGCACATGACAATGTGTAGAGACAGACAAGTAGGCTGTTAGGTCTCTGTCACGTTGTTTCTGGCTGCCAGAGCTGGATGGGTTAAGAAAGGTAAAGTTAGGGGTTGAAGACTCTGAAGGCAGTGGTGGCTGTAATCTGCCATCTAGAAGTTCCTAGGAAAGTTGTCCAGTCCTGCCACTTGGCTCTTTCTCAGGGCTGGTCACTCATGGGTGCTAGTTGTCACCTCACTTCTAGCTTCCCTCTTTCATCTATTTCAGTCTGGTTTCTGCTTCTGTGAAGAACCACTTCCTTTGATGATTGTTCTCTGCTCTAATGGGTCATTTTCACTCATGGAGGACTTGGTCAATGCCATCTGCATCAGAATTACATCAGGAACTTGTTAAAAATGCAAATCCCCATACCTACTCCTGACTGCTGAAAGAGAATATGAATCAGAATCTGGACTGGGGGTGGAATCTGCATTTTTGACAGAGGGCATTGGTCAGCCACACTAAATTCTGAGACTTCTTTTCCCCAGATGCTGCTGCAGTTGGCAGCATGAAGATGGAGATGGCTGTGCAGAGGCCACATGGCTCAATGGTCTATAGCTGAGATAGGCCCTGAAGCTGTGATTTCTGGCTCCAGCTCACCAGCTTGAATCTGTTTCCCTATCTGTCAAAGCTAAAGTCCCTTCTTAGAGAAAACAAAAAAGGATAATGACTGTACCTACCTCATAGGAAAACTCTCCCTGTGTGCAGTAGGTACTTAGTAAATGTTAGCAAGTTATACTGTGGTTACTATAGGACAAAGACACTTGAGTTTCTGTAAAACTATCATGACAGGAAGTCTATGTGCAGAAGCCACCCGAACTCCAGATCTGTCAATCATATCTGGTTTGTGGGATTTGAAGGCTACATATACTTATGCTGGGAAGATGTGGGGCCTGAGCACGTCTCCAAAAGGAGAGGGGCCTTGAACCACAAGCAGGAGGGAGGGTATCTGCTTAGGTCCGTAAAGGAAAGAACCAGAATGCAATCAGAAGAGGTCTAGGGCAAGATGTCTTCCCAAGGGGGTTGGGATGTTGAGTTAGATTGGAGCACAAGAATTCCTGCAATTGCTCCTAGTCTACCACTTCCATCTTCTCAGAACCTGATCATGGGTCGATCAATTCCTCTCCTGTTTTAGTAATAGAAAGAGCACTGGATTAACCCAAAAACCATAGTTATCGAGTTGATTCCAATTCATAGCAACCCTATGTGGTACAGAGTGGAACTGCTCCACAGGGTTTCTTGGCTGTAATCTTCATGGAAGCAGATAACCAGACTTTTCTTCCATGGTGCCGACTGGATGAATTCAAACCACTAACCACTAACCTTTAGGTTAGTAGACCAATGCAAACTGTTTGGCACCCCAAGGACCTTGAACACCGGATTAAGAGTGAAAAAAATGAAAGCAAATCTCTTAATCTCTCTGAGTCTATGTTTGCTCATCAATAAAATGGAGA
Organism: Orycteropus afer afer; assembly: GCF_000298275.1. Lineage (NCBI taxonomy): Eukaryota > Metazoa > Chordata > Mammalia > Tubulidentata > Orycteropodidae > Orycteropus > Orycteropus afer. The sequence continues at coordinate 9,673,207 of NW_006921619.1, forward strand.
TAATAATGTCCTTCTGTGTATCATGAGAATCAAGAAAATATGGCAAATTTTAAATCCTTCTGTGAACATAAGGTACTATTATTTTTAATCTTTTCCTCTTCCATGGTTCTTCTTTTAGTCTTCCTATGAAAAAACAAAACCTTTCCCTTAAACCTGCTATCACTTCGAGCTACCTAACATTTCCTCCTCTCTTTCCTATATATTCTTTTAAAGCACTAATATTTTTAAAAGATCGAGGAGTGCAGGAATCACACAGTCTGGGCACAGAGGGTTGGTGTGGAGGGAGTCGTATATGAAACTGAAAAGCATAATTCTCAAACAGGGAAGTGAAGAGAGAAGAACCTGGCATCAAAGTAACACAGAATCATACAAGTCTTAGCTCTTCCTCTAGTAGAGTGCCCTCAGGCCTTGGCTATAAAAAAGGGACAACCAAACCTACTTTACAGGATTGTTATGAGGACTAGAATATATCAAGTCTGGCACAGTAGAGAGCACACTGTACTTTGCTCCCAAATTCCAGCTCTATTTATGAGAATGATTAATTACACCCCCCCACACACACACACACTCCAACAGCCTGCGAAGCAGTGTCCACCCCAATTCTCTTTGTACCTTGGGTTCAGTTCACCAAAACAAACTTACTGAGCTACACTCGATGTGCTAAGGACTGGGGAGAAGAAAGACAAATGTGGCACTGTCCTTGCCTTGTTGGTGGTTATTGGGGGAGAGAGGCATATTAAACCAATCCCTTTGATCTAACACAAAGAGTGCACTTAAGGGGTGGGCTGTGGGGGCACCAGTGAGGAGCATGGAGCTCTCCCTTGAGGGGTCAGCTCTGAGGAGTTGTCCCCAGAGGTTTGTGAAGCACTTGTGTGATGGGGTCGAGATGAGGGAAGAGGACAGGAGAGAAGGTATTCTACACACTGACTCAGCCACACCAGCTTGAGAGCACACAGGCCTCCCTTGAGGACAGAATTCCCAATTCTGGAAGCTTATTTAACAAACTCTTTGTGACCTCACTCCTTAGTTATTTCTCGGTGTTGCTTTTCTTTAACTGCTTCAAACTACCCAAATGGTAAATGTTTGTTTTTGAAAAATTTCTGTCTTTCCTCATGCTTATTAAAATGAGAGAAGCAGGAACTTCCTCATAACCAAGGAGAAGGGATTGGAGCAATCAGGGTGTCCTCTCCCAGGTCAGATGAGAGGACGCTATGACTGGAGTCAGGGCTGGGGCAAGTTGGGACAGGTGAAGAGTAGGGACCCAGAGTGGAACAACTGAAGACTCTAACTCTTCCTGCCAACCCAAGCATTGTCTTCTTGGAAGGAAGGCTATTTTTGGCTAACTCACCACGCCGATGGAGAAATAGTTGTTCATGATGTTGTATGGGACCTGGTCTCCATTCTCCACTTCTTCTTTGGGAATGACTTCCAGGTGCCAGCGGTCCAGCATGACCAAGGGGCTCTGCTCGATGTCCTTCAGGATTTTTGTCAAGCTGCCTCCCTCATAACCTGTGGAGTACAGCATGGCATTTGCCACCAGAGTAGAGAGACTGAGTTGTTGTTGATGCACAGGAAGCTGTCAGGGCAGGGAACCCCAGGGGCATCTGTGACTGGGAGACTCCCCAGTGTGTCTTTGTGTTGGAGATATGTGTGTTCCCTGAGCCAAGGAGAAGGAGAGGGCAATAGGGGTTAGAAAGAAGCTAGGTGATTTGAAAGCAGGAGCAGAAAGTTCTTGACAAAAGTGGCAGGGCTATGTAGCTAAGCTGTAGAAAATTTTCTTAAGAAGCTTTTCATGGGAGAACAACAGATCTGCTTCAGGACCATGGCATGTCAGAGATGGACAGTGGTGGTAGACAGAATTTTAAGGTGGCTTCCATGATTCCTGCTCCCAGCATATATATCTTCTATAATCCCCAGGACTTGTGAATAAGATGGGATAGTCATGTTTATGATTGTTGTTGTTATTGTTGTTATGTGCCGTCAAGTCAGACCGGACTCATAGCGACCCCTCCTTTGGTTCCGAGGCAGTATCGCTACGGAAGTAGATTGCCCCATCTTCCTTCTGAGGAGTGGCTGATGGGTTTGAACCGCCAGCCTTCTGGTTAGCAGTCAAGAGCCTAGGCACTATGCTACCAGAGCTCCCCGATTATGATTAGGTTATGTTATATGCCATAGGTGACTTAAGAAAGATCATCTGGGGGGACTCGATTTAATCAGGTGAGCTCTTGAAAGGGACCAGGCTCTTCCTTAAAGATTCAAAGCTTGAGAGGGATTCAATCTGAAGGAATTTTTTTTGTGTGTGTGTGTGCTGGCTTTGAAGATGGAGGGATCCATGTCCCAAGGAATGTGGGTGGTATCTGGGAGCTGAATGTGCTCTCCAGCTGATAACTAGCAAAGATATAGGGACCTCACTCCTACAGCCACAAGGAACTGAATTTGGCCAACAACCCATGTAAGTTCACAGGTGAATTCTACTCAAGGACCTCCAGAAAAAAACACAACCAGACCAATATCCTGATCTCAGCCAGAAACCCTGAGAAGAGAACCTAGCCATGCTGTGTCAGGACTTCTGATCTACAGACCTTAAACTAATAAATGGGTGTTGTATTAAGTTGCTAAATTTGTGTTAATATGTTGTGAAGCAATAGAAAACTAATTGCTGTTGTTGTTAGGCGCCATCGAATCAGTTTGGACTCAGGGTGTCCTTAAGTACAACAGAACAGAGCACTGCCCTATTCTGCACCATCCTCACAATTGTGGCTGTGTTTGAGCCCACTGTTGCAGCCACTCTGTCAATCTATCTTTTTAAGGGTCTTCCTCTTTTTCTATGACCCTTATCCTTACTAAGTATGATGCCTTTCTCCAGGGACTGGTCCCTCCTGACAACATGTCCAAAGTACATGAGATGAAATCTCACCATTCTCACTTCTAAGGAACATTCTGGATGTACTTCTTCCAAGACAGAAGTGTTCATTCTTCTGGTAGTTTGGGCATATTCAATATTTTTTTACTAAGACCACAATTTAAAGGTATCAACTCATCTTCAGTCTTCCTTATTCATTGTCCAGCTTTTGCATGCATATGAGGTGACTGAAATACCATGGTTTGTGTCAGGTCCACCTGAATCCTAAAACTAAGCCCTTAAAACTTTAATGAAGTCTTTTGCAGCAGATTTGCCCAATGCAATATGTTGTTTCATTTTTGACTGCCAGTTCCATGGGCATTGGTTGTGAATCCAAGTAAAATGAAATCCTTGACAGCTTCATTCTTTTCTCTGTTTATCATGATGTTGCTTATTGGTCCAGTTGTGAGGATTTTTGTTTTCTTTATGTTGAGGTGTAATCCATACTGAAGGTTGTAGTCCTTTTTTTTTTTTTTTTTAGCATTTTTTATTGTGATCTGAGTGAAACTTTACAGAGCAAATGGTTTTACATTCAACAGTTTGGACATATTTTGGTTCTTGACAATGATTGCAGTTCTCACAATGTAATATCACTCTTCCCACTTCCTCCCTGTGTTTACCATTTCATCCTTCTTTCTTATTCCTTCCTACTATCTGAGGTTTATCCCTGGGCAAAAGGTGCTCTTTTGATCTTGTCTGGCCAAGTGTTCTGAGAAGAACATACCTGCTAATGTTACTGTTCATCTTATAGGCCTGTCTGTTACTTGGCTGAAAGTTGAACCATGATGGTAAGTTTAGTTCCAGACTTGAAGGATGTCTAAGGCCCATAGTATGGGGGTTCCACCAGTCTCTATCAGAAGAGTAATCCTGTTCTTTTTTAAGATTTTGAACTTTTTTCCACATTTTTTCTCCCACTCTATCCAGGACCTTCTATTGTGATCCCTTTCAGAGTGGTAGATAGTGGTAGCCAGGCACCATTTAGTTCTTCTGGTCTCAGGGTGAAGGAGGCTGAAGTTTCCATGTTCCATCCATCCTTTGGACTATTTGTTTCCATATGTCATTGATTTTCTTTAGTCTTCTTTGCTTTGGATGGAGAGAGACCAATAGTTGCACCTTAAATGGCCACTCGCTAGCTTTTAGTAGATAGTCACTATGCACTACAATAGGATGTAGAACATTGTAAACTATGCTATGTCAATTGAGTTAGCTGTCCCTCAAGACTGTGGTTCCAAGCCCCAAGACTAATGACTTATTACCTCCAGGTGTTTTGTTATGGCTAAGAAGTTTTCATAACTTTGCCCCTTGGTTGCTCTATATATACATGGATATATTTACTGCACATACAAATATGTATGTAGAAATATCCTTTGCCAAACCTATAGTCCTATTAGGTCATAGGCATAGTCCTAGATAATAGACAGGTAATAATTAGGATAAAAGGAAAGACAATATACAATAAGAGGATGGTCAGCACAATATTAATAAGGCAAAGGAAGCCACAGAAGTATACAAGTTATAGACAACAAATACTATTACATACATAGTCAGGCAATATCAGTTGCTGTTCTTATTGTTAGGTGCTGTTGAGTTGTCTCCGACTCATAGCGACCCTATAAACAGCAGAATGAAACAGTGCCTGGTCCTGTGCCAGCCTCACAATCTTTGCTATATCTGAGCCCATCGTTGTAGCCATTGTGTCAGTCCATCTCACTGAGGGCCTTCCCCTTCTCCGTTGACTCTCCATTTTACCAAGCCTAATATTCTTCTCCAGAGAATGTTTCCTTCTGACAACATGATCAAAGTCTGGCCATTCTCACTTCCAAGGAGCATTCTGGCTGCACTTCCTCCAGGACAGATTTGTTCATCCTTTTAGCAGACCCATGGTACTCTTAGCATTCTTCTCCAACACCACAACTCAAAAACATCAACTCTTCTTCGGTCTTCCTTATTCATTGTCCACCTCTCACATGCATAAGAGGTGATTGAAAATACCATAGTTTGGGTTAGGTGCACTTAGTCTTCAAGGGACATCTTAGCTCTTCATCACTGGAAAGAGGTCTTTTGAAGCAGATTTGCCCAATATAATACATCGTCTGGTGTCTTGACTGCTGCTTCTATTGGTGTTGACTGTAGAACCAAGTAATATAAAGTCCTTGACAACATCAATCTTTTCTCCATTTATTGTGAAGCTGTTTATTGGACCAGTTGTGAGGATTTTTGTTTTCATTATATTGAGGTGTAATCCATACTGCAGACTGTAGTCTTTGTCTCATCAGTAAGTGCTTCAAGTTATCCTCACTTTCAGCAAGCAAAGCTGTGTCATCTGTGTATCGCAGGTTGTTAATGGGTCTTTCTCCAATCCCAATGCCACATTCTTCCTCATATACTCCAGCTCCTCAGATTATGTGCTCAGCATACAAGTTGAGTAAGTATGGTGAAAGAATACAACCTTGACACCCTCCCTTCTTAATTTTGAACCATGCAGTATCCCACTGCTCTGTTCGAATGACAGCCTCCTGATCTATGTACAGGTTTCCCATGAGTACAATTAAGTGTTCTGGAACTCCCATTCTTCTCAATGTTATCAACAATTTGTTATGATCTACACAGTCGAATTCTTTTGCACAGACAATACAACACAAGTAAACATCTTTCTGGCATTCTGTACTTTAGCTAAGATTCATCTGACATCAGCAATGATATCTCTCATTCCATGTCCTCTTCTGAATCCAGCTTGCATTTCTGGAAGTTCTCTGTCAATATACTGCTGCAACCGTTTTTGAATTATCTTCAGTAAGATTTTAGTTGCATGTATATTAATGATATTGTTCGATAATCTCCACATTCTGTGGGATCACCTTTCTTTGGAATGGGTACAAATATAGATCTCATCCAGTCAGTTGGCCAGGTAGCTGTCTTCTAACTCTCTTGGCATAACCAAGTGAGTGCCTCCAATAGGGCATCTGTTTGATGAAACATCTCAATGGGTATTCTGTCAATTCCTGGAGCCTGGTTCATTGCCAATTCCTTCAGTGCAGCTTCAACTTCTTTCTTCAGTACCACTGATTCTTGATCATATGTCACCTCCTGAAATGGAGGAACATCGACCAGTTCTTTTTGGTACAGTGCCTCTGTGTATTCTTTCCATCTACTTTTGATGCTTCCTGCATCATTCAATGTTTTGCCTGTAGAATCTTTCAATACTGCAACTCAAGGCTTGAATTTTTTTTCCTCAGTTCTTTCAGCTTGAGAAATGCCGAGTGTGTTCTTCCCTTTTGGTTTTCTAACTCCAGGTCTGTGCACATTTATCAAAGTCATATTTTGGCTCTTGTGGACTTCTTTTAATTGTCTTCAACTTCAACTTGAATGTGCATATGAATAGTTGATGGTCTGTTCCACAATCAGCTCCTGGCCTTGTTTTGGCCCAAGATATATATTCCATCTGGTGAAGTCCACATATATAGTCATCACTTATGTTATTGAAAAAAGGTATCTGCAATGAATAAGTAGTTGATCTTGCAAAATTCTGTCGTGCAATCTCTAGCATTATTTCTACCTCCAAGGACTTATTTTTCCAACTATGAGTGACTCTTTTTTTGTTTCCAAATTTGCATTCCAGTCACCTGTGATAATCAACACATCTTGATTGCATGTTCGATCAATTTCAGACTACAGAAATAGGTAGAAATCTTCAATATCCTCACGTTTGGCTTTGGTGGTTGGTGCGTAAATTTCTGTAATAGTAGTATTAACTGGTCTTCCTTGTAGGCATATGAATATTATCCCATCACTGACAGCATTGTACTTCAGGACAGATCCTGAAACAGTCTTCATGACTATGAATGCCACACCATTCCTCTTCAATTTGTCATTCCTGGCATAGTAGATCATATGGTTGTCTGATTCAAAATGGCCAAAGCTAGTCCATTTGAGCTCCCTAATGCCTAGGATATATTTATCTTTATGCATTCCATTTCATTTTTGACAACTTCCAATTTTCCTAGATTCATACTTCATACATTCCATGTTCCAATTATTAATGGATATTTGCATCTGTTTCTGCTCATTTTGAGTCATGCCACATTAGCCAATGGAGGTCCTGAAAGCTTTACTCTGACCATATCATTAAGTTGTCTCTACTCTGAGGAGTCATCTCCTTCCCAGTCAAATTCTGAGTGCCTTCCAACCTGATGGGCTCATCTTCCAGCATTATGTCGGACAATGTTTCAGGGCTGTTCGTAAAGTTTTTCAGTAATATATCAGACAGGTTTCACGGCTTTTCATACGGTTTTCACTAGCCAATTCTTTGAGAAGTGGAAGGCATCTTCCTTTTTTTGAGTCTGCCTAAGCCTGGAAGCTCCACTGAAACTTCTCCACCATGGGTAACCCTGTTGGCATTTTGCAACACAGTGGCATAGCCTTCAGCCTCACAGCAACATGTAAGCCACCATAGGATAACAAACTGACAGACAAGTTCATCTCTCTTAGTTGTTCCTAACTCTTCTGCACCTGCCCACCTCAGCCCCTGTCTTAATACAGATCCACACCCAAGTGAAAAGCAGCCTCCAAGCCCCAGACCCACCTACCTCAGTACCTGGCCTTAAGAAAGAGCCACACGCAAGTGAGAAGCAACCTTCAAGCCCCTGGCCTGCCTACCTCAGGCCCCAGCTTTAATATAGAGCCACACCCAAGTGAAAAGCAGCTTCCAAGCCCTGGGCCTGCCTACCTCAGCCCCCTGCCTTAATATAGAGGCAGTATCAGTAATTAACAATAATTTACGAGTGGATACACAGGCAGAGAATCCAGGCTGTAGTCTTTGAACTTCATCAGTAAGTGCTTTGAGTCCTCTTTACTTTCAGCAAGGAAGGTTGTATCATCTGCATATTGCAGGTTATTAATGAGTCTTTCTCCACTCCTGATGCCACATTCTTCTTTATACAGTCCAGCTTCTTGGATTATTTGCTCAGCATACAGATTACATAAATACAATCCAGACTGAAATGATACAGCCCTGATACACACCTTTCCTGATTTTTAAACCATGCTATATCCCCTTATTCTGTTTGAATGACTGCCTCTTGGTCTATGTACAGGTTCCTTATGAGCACAGTTAAGTGTTTTGGAATTGTCAATCTTTGAAATGCTGTCCATAATTTGTTACGATCTACACAGCCAAATGCCTTTGCATAGTCAATAAAACAGGCAAACATCTTTCTGATATTCTCTGCTTTCAGCCAAGTTCCATCTGACATCACTAATGATGTTTTGGTTACCTAGTGCCGCTCTGACAAGAATATACCACAATTGGGATGGCCTTAACAAACAGGAGTTTATTCTCTTACAGTTCGGAGGCTTTAAGTCCAAGTTCAAAGTGCCAGGTTCTAGAGGCTGGGTGAAAGCCCCTCAACCTTGGGCTTCAGTTCTGCCTCTTGCTCCTGGCCCACTGGAGCTAGAGGCTTTTCTTCACCCAGACAGCTACTGGCTGCTGAGACTGACAAGCCCAAGGTTGACAAGTAAAAAGGCACAATCCCAATGTTATCAAACCACATGGCCGGCCATTAATTCAAGTCCACTGAAAGTCCCAAGATCGGCAGAGCATGGCAGACTGCTGAACAATGACATGGCTACATGCAGGGTCCAAGTGTGCCATAAGCTAAAAACTATCCCCAAGGCTTCTCCTTATATACAGGAAGCAGACCACATACCCAAAGCGACTACTCAGCTGCTTGTCGTAGATTCCATCATGGAGTTAATTGCCAGTCTCATTAATGGTAATAACTATCACCAGCTGCCCAGCCACTCACCCAGGCCCAGCCAAGTTGACACACAAACTGAACTACCACAAAGGGTATCTATTCTTTCTTCCACATCCTCTTTTGAATCTGGCTTGAATTTCTGGCAGGTTCCTGTCAATATACTACTGTAACCATTTTTTAAATTATCTTCAGCAAAAGTTTACTTGTGTTTGATATTGATACTGTTCAGTTATTTCTGTATTCTGTTGGATTGCCTTTCTTTGGAATGGGTATAAATAATAGATCTCTTCCAGTTGGTTGGCCAGGTAGCTGTCTTCCAAATTTCTTGGCATAGATGAGTGAGCGTTTCCAATGGTGCATCTGTTTGTTGAAACATTTCAATTGGCATTCTGTCAGTTCCTGGAGCTTTGTTTTCACCAGTGGTTTCAGTGCTGCTTCAATTTCTTTCTTCAATAGCATATGCCACCTTCTGAAATGGTTGAATATAGATCAATTCTTTTTGTTACAATTGCTGGGTATATTCTTACCATTTTCTTTTGCTACTTCCTGCATCATTCAATATTTTGTCCATCAAATTCCTCAAAGTTGCAACTTGAGGCTTGAAGTTTTCTTCAGTGCTTTCAGTGTGAGAAATGTCAAATGTGTTTTTCTTCCCTTTTGGTTTTCTAATTCCAGGTCTTTGGACATTTCACTGTAATGATTTATCTTCTTGAGCTGTCCTTTGAAATCATCTGTTTGGCTCTTTTACTTCATCATTTCTTCCATCCACTTCAGCTACTCTATGTTCAACAGCAAGTTTGAGAGTCTCTTCTCACATCTACTTTGGTTTTCCTTTCTTTCCTGTCTTTTTGATCACCTTTTGTTTTCTTCATGTATGATATCCTTGATGTCATTCCATAACTCTCTGGTCATTAGTGTTCAATGTGTCAAATCTATTATTGAAATAGTTTCTGAATTCAGGTGGGGTATACTGAAGCTTATACTTTGGCTCTCATGGACCTGTTTTAATTTTTTTAAATTTTTAATTTTTTTTCAGCTTCAATTTGAACTTGCATATGAGTAACTGATGGTCTGTTCCACAGGTGGCCCCTGGCCTTGTTCTGACTGATAATATTGAGTGTAGTCAATTTGATTCCTAGCATTCCATCTGTTGAGATGAATGTTATAGTCCACACGTATAGTCTTTGCTTATGTTGTTGACAAAAGGTATTTGCAATGAATAGTCATTTCTATCATGTGATTTCTGGTGTCATTTCTATCACCAAGGCTGTATTTTCCAACTATCAATCTTTTTCCTGTTTCCAACTTTTAAATTCCAATCACCAGTAATTATCACTGCATCTCAATTGCATGTTTGGTCAATTTCAGATTGCAGAAGTTGGTAAAAATCTTCAATTTCTTTATCTTTGGCATTAGTGGTTAGGGCATAAATTTGAATAATAGTAGTTGTGGTGGTTAAGTTTGTGTGTCAACTTGGCTGGGCCTGGTTGAGTGGCTGGGCAGCTGAATGTAGTTATTCCCCATGGTGATATTGGTAATTAACTCCATGGTGGAATCTATTGGAGCAGCTGAGTAGCTGCTTTGGGTATGTGGTCTGCTTCCCGTATATAAGAAACAGCTTTGAGGATGGTCTCTAGTTTATGACACACTTGGACCCTGCATGTAGCCATGTCATTATTCAGCAGCCTGCCATACTCTGCCGACGTTGGGACTTTCATGGACTTGAATTAATGGTCTGCCCTGTGATTTGGTAACATTGGGACTGTGCCTTTTTACTTGTCAACCTTGGGCTTCTCAGCCTCAGCAGCCAGTAGCTGAATGAAGAAAAGCCTCCACCTTCAGTGGGCTGGGAGCAGGAGGCACAGTTAAAGCCCCTGGCTGAGGGATTTTTCACTTAGACCCTAGAGTCTGACACTTTGAACTTGGACTTAAAGCCTCCAAACTGTAAGAGAATAAACTCTTGTTTCTTCAAGCCATCCCATTTGTGGTATATTCTTGTTAGAGTGGCACTAGGTAACCAAAACAGTAGTATTAACTGGTATTGCTTGTAGGTATATGGATATAATTCTATCACTGACAGTGTTGTATTTCAGGATAGATCTTAAAATGTTCTTTTTGACGATGAATGTGACACCATTCCTCTTCAATTTGTCATTCTCGGCATAGTGGATCATATAGTTGTCTGATTTGAAATGGCCAATACCAGTCCTTTTTAGCTCACTAATGCCTAAGATATTGATCTTTGTGTTCCATTTCATTTTTGATGACTTCCAGTTTTTTTAGATTCATACTTTGTACATTTCACATTCTGATTATTAATGCATGTTTGCAGCTATCTCTTCTCATTTTGAGTTGTGCCATATCAGCAAATGAAGGTCTTGAAAGCTTTACTCCATTCATGTCATTAAGGTCAGCCCTACTTTGAGGAGGCAGCTCTTCCCCAGTCATATTTTGTGTGCCTTTCAGGGGTTGCATGAGTCAGAATCAACACAAGGGCCATGAATTTGGTTTTTTTGACTTTGCTTTCCAACCTGAGGGGCTCTCCTATGGTACTATATCAGATACTATTCTGCCATTCACAAGGTTTTCATTGGTCAATTTTTTTTCAGAAGTAAATTGCCAGGTCCTTCTTCCAAGACTATCTTAGTCTGGAAGCTCAGCTGAAACCTGTCCACCATGGGTGTCCCTGCTGGTATTTTTAGTACCAGTGGTATGTTGTTGTTGTTATGTGCCATCAAGTCAGACCCCACTCATAGCGACTCCTCCTTGGGTTTCTGAGGCAGTATCACTACAGAAGTAGATTGCCCCATCTTCCTTCCAAGGAGTAGCTAGTAGGTTTGAACCGTCAGCCTTCTGGATAGCAGTCAAGTGCCTTAGGCACTACGCTACCAGTGGCATAGCCTTCCAGTATCACAGCAACTTGCAAACAACCACACAATAACAAACTGACAGGTGAGTGGTATTAGAAAATTAAAACAGTGAATTGCATGTGATGAGCAGTGGTTAGTGAGAGAGTCTTTTCTTTCAAATACTACTTCTGTGTTCCTGTTTACCTTTAGGGCAATCTTGCAGGGTAATTTCAAGCTATCATGGCTTTGGTTAGGTCCTTAGGGGATTTCTCACAAGATAGCAACTGTTGTGGATTGAATCGTGTCCCTGTGAGGTAATGACTCACCTGGTAGTAAGCAATGAGGCCTTTGGTCTTGGTTCCTGAGAGCCAAACCACATCTGAGCCTCCTGAGTGGGGGCTGACCAGAACAAGGGGGATCACCTGGGGGCTGAATGTTGACTAAGCCTCAAGAGGCACATGTTACTTATCATGTCCCTGTAGGGATGCTGATAAGAGCCTTGAACCCTTAGGCACAGATGAGTTTCCTGGCTCATGAGAGAGTATCTGCTGTAGGGAGGTCAGTGTGCCCCTTGGGACATGAAAGTTATGCACTGGGACTCCTCCAGAATCTCGCCCTGTGTATCTTTTCATTTGTATTGTTTCTGGCTATAATTAAATTGGTAGTTGTGAATATGTTATACTCTCTGTGGATTCTGGGAGGTGTTAAAGTGAATTAATGAACCCATGGGGCAGTACAATACATCAATAAGAGACATCTGCCTACTTGGCAGTCTGAAGGAAGGTGTCCTTCTAACATGTTAGCTCTGACCCATCTCTGGGTGGTAAAGGACAGAGAGAGTGTGCTGTCTGAGTAGCTGCCAGTGAGGACAGAGAAGTGAGAAGTTAAGGAGTGGATCCATTTCCACACTTTGGGAACTAAATTCATGCTGATGCTCACCTTGCAGTTAGCAATAAAGGTGGGATTTATCTACTTTGCCTTTTGCTTAGCAAAATTCCCCCAAAAGATATGTTGAAGTCCTATTCCCTGGTACCTGAGGATGTAACTTTGTTTGGAAATAGCATCTGTGAAGATGTTATCAGTTAACATGAGGTCATACTGGAAACAGGATGAGTCCTAACCCAGTATGACTGTTGTTGCAATCTAACTCAGCGACCCCATGTACAATAGAATGAAACACTGCCTGGTCCTGCACCATCCTCACAATCATTGCTATTTTGAGCCCCTTATTGCAGCCATTGTATCAATCCATCATGTTGAGGATCTTCCTCTTTATCGTTGACCCTCTACTTTACCAAACATGATATTCTTCTCCAGGGACTGGCCCCTCTTGATAACATGACCAAAGTATGAGAGATGAAGTCTGGCTATTCTGGCTTCTAAGGAGCATTCTAGCTGTACTTCTTCCAACACAAATATGTTCGTTCTTCTGGCAGTCTATAGTAAATTCCATATTTAATGAATGATATATTCAATGTGACTAGTGTCCTTACAAAACAGAAGAGACAGAGGAGAATGGCCACATGAAGATGCATCTACAAAGCCAAAGAAAGCCTGGGGCTACCAGAAGCTGGGACAGGCAAGAAATGATCTTCCCCTAGAGCATGGCCCAGTCAACATGTTGATGTAGACTTCAGAACTGGGACACAATAAATATGTGTTCTTATAAGCCACTTAGAAGTGAGAAGGAAGACGGGACTAGATCCTGGAGAAGGATATCATGCTCGGTAAAGCAGAGGGTCAGTGAAAAATGGGAAGACTCTCAATGAGATGGATTGACACAGTGGCTGCAATGATGGGCTCAGGATTGGGCAGTGTTTTGTTCTGTTGTACATGGGGTTATGAGTCAGAAATGATGGCACTTAACAACAACATAAGCCACTCAGTTTGTGGTATTATGTTGTGGCAGCTCTAGGAAACTAATACAGAAACCATGTAGTTGAGGGCCTTGGGGCTGTCTGTGATCAGAGTACTGGGTTTCTTTTACAATGTTTATGCTTAACTATGTTGCCTAGTCATCATTCATCTGTCAGTTTGCCGTACTATGGTGGCTGGAATGTTGCTGTGATACTGGAAGCTATACCATTTGTATTTCAAATACCAGAAGGGTCATCCATGGTGGACATGTTTCAGCAGAGCTTCCAGATTATAGTGCATTAGGAAGAAAGGCCTGGTAATCTACTTCTGAAAATTAGCCAATTAAAACCCAATAGATCTCAAGAGAATATTGCCTGATACAGTGCTGGAAGACGAGCATCCTAGGTTGGAAGACACTCAAAATACATAGTGGCCATAACAATGGGTTTGAGCATGCCAATGATAATGAAGATGGCGCAGGGCCAGGCAATGTTTCATTCTTTTGTACATGGGATTGCCATGAGTCTGAGTCTGTATTGGATTTGATGGCAACTAAGAACAGAAATGTTGCTTAGATTCCCACTGTATGGGACTAAGGGTCTGTCTCTCTTAAAGAGAGGCTTTTTCCCAGACCTCAGTGTGTAGCTGATGACCCTGGTAGCTCTTCCTGGGCCTGACAATTCCTTCTAGGGCTGGCTCTTCCCCTGCCCACCAAGCATGAACCCATCTTTGAACACTGAGCACTGCACTGCCTGGTCTTGGATTGCTCACTGACTTGATTAGCCATCTGGAGTTCCCCACTCCTCTTCTTCCTGCTAGACTCATCTGCTGCCTCCGTATGCCGACCTGAGCGTCGCCACTTTCGGGGCCATGCTGAGCCCACGGTGTTGCTACAATTTGTCAAGTTCTCCTTAGCCCTCTCCCCTGCCCTCTAAGCCAGTTACCTCTTCCTGTTCCCCTCAAGAAAAGAGCCCTGATGGTGCAGTGGTTAAAGCTCTGGGCTGCAAACCAAAAGGTTGGCAATTTGAACCCACTAGTGGCTCTGTGGGAGAAAGATGTGGCAGTCTGTTCCCGTAAATACTGACAGCCTTGGAAACCCTATGAGGCAGTTTTACTCACTCCTATAGGGTCACTAAGAGTTGGAATCAATGTGATGGCAGTGCATTTTGGTTTGGTTTCCCACAGGCTGGCTGGAACTTCAAAATGGGGGCTCATGGCCACGAGAGCCTAGAATAATCTGGATGTCCCTTGTGACTGTAAGGAGCTGATGAAGTGGCTTTTGGGTCTGTATTTGGAGTCCTCATTCAGGAGATGAGTGATTTGAGGGAGGGTAGTTTCATGCAGAAAACACCTATCTAAGAGAGCACCTACCAGGCTGTGCACTGGGGAGGAGACCAGTAAGACTTGGTCACTATCCTAAAATTGCCTGTGTTCCACGGGGAGAGACAGGCTCCAAGTTGATGGTTTTAGGATGACAGTAAGTATGGTGAGGCTGGTAAGTTGGGAGCATAGAAGACAGCTCCTATCACAGCCTTGGTATGGAATGGAGGGCAGGGAATGACATGGAATACATGTGACTTCAAAACTGAGGACTACTCTGTAGAATGAGATCCACAAAAGATAAATTCAGCCTCACTCTGTAGAGCATCCCTGTAAATTGGACTGCCTGTCCCCAGGGTGAAGTACTCACCTCCTCCCCAGCGGAGACAGCGGGCGAGGTCATTTCCTGTTCCAAGAGGCAGGACAGCCACTGGTGGATGCTTTGCGAAGTTAGCCTTATCTGCAACCCATTCAGAAGAAGAGAGCCATATGCCATGGGATTACAGAATGTTCGAGTTATCTTGTTATCCCTGAACTGATGCTTGAACTGCTCCATAGTGTTCTTTGTTTGAATACCCCTCATGATGAGGAACACACTAGTTCCTAAAGTCATACATTCGGCTCACAGTATGTTGATCACTACGAAGGATTCTTTTGTACTGAGCCAAATCTGCCTCCCTGTAACTTACCCTTCTTTATTCTACTGTCATCCTAATTCTGTTCTTTGAGGTGACAGCATACATCTCAATTTTAATCCTTCATGATAACTAGCACTTAGCCTATTTATCCCTTGACCAACTCTTCTGAGGTATTATCCTTCTCCTACAGATGAAGAAAATGAGGTCCAGAGAGGGAAATTCAGCCCAGAGCCAGGATCCAAATCCAGCTCGGTGTGGCTCAAATGCATGCTCCTCCTCTCTTCTGTGACTAGGCAGGTGCACAGGTGAGTGAAACAGTGGCTCTGAGACATATTAGGGAGTGCTGTGGCATTTGGCAAATGGACAATGCTTCATCTGAAGTCATTTAGGTTTTAATGTTTAAAAATAACATTGTGCCAAACAAGGAAAACCTCCAGGTGTTATTTGGTTCCCAGGTGCCAGTCCACCACCTCTCAGACTCACAAATATACAGATTCCTAGTCTTATCTCAGATGATAGTTGTGAAGACACATTGGACCAAACCATCAGAGATTAAAACCATCATATGTATTTTAATTTGGTCACAGAGTTGAGATCTACAGCAGTTCTGAGGAAGACACAGGTACCCATGAGGCACCAAATGGTGCCATTTACATAGATCCCCAGTGCCCATGGTGACGCTGGTGGTGAGAATTATGAGGGCCATCGGGTGGGTGCAGGAATCAGCAGGTAAGGCTCTTTCCAGGGCTGTCTAGGTAAAGCAAGAGTTCATAGGCCACCCAGGTTGTCTGACCTATGCCAAAAGAAGCTGAGTTCAGGCAACAGCTAGGACCAAGATCACCACCGGCACAGCTGAGATGGAGGATGAAACAATCAAACGGAATTTCTCCTTGTTCCCAGAACACCTGGTCTGCATTCATGCCTCTCTGCCTTTGCACATGCTGTTCCCTCTGTGGGGAATGCCCTAGTTCCCTTGTCTGATTCCTTTTCTGAGGTCTCCATCATAGTAGGTAACTCTACCATCCTCACAGTGTTGAGCCTAGAAGCCTGGATATCATTCCAGTTTCACCCTCATCCTACATCCATTGAAAAATCAATTTCTACATGCTGTCCTCTTTATATTCTCCAAGAAATCTCTTCTCTTCATCCCCATGACTATGCCTGATGATCCCTTTCCACTAGAATTGCTGCAGAAGCCTTCTCTCTGCCTTCTCAGCCTCCAGTTCCACCCTCCTTTCACCAAGGAAGGCTATCCTCCCTAAACCACAAGTCTGGTTACGTCAGTCCTCTGCTTTCACTTTGCTAACGTTCCCCATTATATCTCAGCACAGAGCATTAGACTCTTCAGGATCTAGCATCTACCTTTCTCTCTAGCCTCATTCTTCTACTTTCCTACCTTCCACTAGACATGTCAACCATGATGAATTTTTTCCAATTCTTTTAAATGAAAAGTACTTTATTGCTCAACTCAGATGCCACCTTTTGGAAGCCATCCCTGATTGCCCCAGGTGCCTTCCCAGAGTATTTCCTTAGCACCAGGGATGACCTTGCCACACTCTCTTGAAATTGTCTCTTTATCCATTCCCTGAATGCACTGTAACCTCCCTGGAGAGAATTATGTCTCTTCCACCTCAGGATCACCACTGCCTAGGACAATCCCTAATTCTCTTTCTCTTTCATTCATATATTCAACACACATTTACTGAAGCCTTACTATGTGCTTGATGCTGTGATAGGTGCTGGGGCTCTAAAATTGGGCAAAAAAGCCATGATCCAGGCTCTCACGGTGCTTACAGTCTAGTGAGAGACACAGAATTAATGAGGTCTTCATATAAAGAATGTACAATTTCACATTCATATTGGAAAGGAAAGGAACATGATCCTATGATAAGATGACTGAAAGTGGGGAGGTATGTGAGAGGAAGCTTCGCAAAGGAAGCCATGCTTTAGCTGAAATAAGAAATAAAGGCTGATCAGGCAAAGGGTCAGGGAGCATTTCAGACAGAAGAACAGCTTGTGCAAAGGCCCTGTGGTGAAGGAGGCTGGTATGGTCACAGGTCTAAGAAGGGCCAGCTGGCTGGAGTCCAGAGGAAGAGGAATAGAGGTGTGAAATGAGGCTGGAAAGGTGGCCGATCACTTGACAGATTTTTGTTTTTAATCCTAAGAACCATGGGAAATCCATTTGCATTCAGGAAAGATCATTCTGGCTGTAGGGAGAGAGCAGATCAGAATGGGACAAAAGTGGGGTGGCAAAGAGCACTGAACAAGCGCTCAATAAATAATTAATTAAATGAATGGATGGATGAATATTATACAGACATTCTTTTCATTGTTGTTTTTCTCTTTGGGTCATTAACTTGAGAAAAAATAACATTTCTTCTCTCTCACATGACTTTCTTTCTTTCTGTTTTGAGCAGTTTCTATCACCTGTATCCTCTGCAGATGAATTTCATAAAATGTTTTCACCAAAGCCTCCATTCCCTCTCCCTGGCCTTCATGAAGGAGATGGAACCATGTGAGTCGTTCCTAATATCACAACCATCCCTCCTCTGCTCACCAGCTTTTCCTTCCTCAGTTCCCAGAGGACTCTTCCCTCTTCCCACAAATAACCCTGGAGCCGGGGTGACAGGAGTGTGTGGGTGACTGCATGGCAGAGCTGTGTCCATGGAAACCAAAGTGTCTGTGGGGAGTGGAACAAGGCAGGTGTGACTGTCCCTGAAGCCTTCTCCCCTACTCTGCAGGTAGCCTACTCAACCAGCCTGGAGGCCCGGCATTGCCCCATCCTATATTCAGGCTCTAGTTCTGACCCATCTTTGACCTTTCTCTTCCTCTCATCACCCACATTCAATCTGTCTGCAAATCCTGTTGGCTCAATCTTCAAAAGAGATCTAGAATCTGATCACTTCTCACCACCTCCTCTGCTTCACCCTGGTCCAGGTCACTATTATCTCTCACTTTGATTACTGCCAAAACTAGTAGCTGTCAAGTCAATTCCAACTCATGATGATCCCATGTGTGTCAGAGTAGACCACACTCCATATCTCCAGAGAGACTTAATTTCTCAGAAGTAGATCACCAGGTCTTTCTTCCTAGTCACCTCTGGGTGGTCTCAAACCTTTGGGTTAGCAGCTGATTATGTTAAGCTTTTGCACCACCAGGAACTGCCTCTAAACTGGTCACCTGGGTCAGCCCTTTTCTTTCTAATGTGTCATTTCCATCCTTTGCTCAAAACCATCCATGCCTTTAGGCTTTCCCAGTATGAAAGCCATTGATGATCATCTTCCCTTGGCTGCTTTCCTGTGCTTATGTCCCCTCCACAGTGTTTATCTAGGCTCTCCAGGGTTAGATCATGAATAAGTACCCTTCTCATCCCAAAATTTCACAGACTCTATGGAGAGGGGAGTGATGTGTCAAAGGATCCACAGGTCCAGGCAGAGCTGGACTAGAACCCAGGCCCCCTGATTCCCAGTATGTGTCCTTCTCACTACTCTTCTGATGTAGCCTATGCACCACAAGCCCAGTGTGGTCTTTCTTTTTTTTTTGTACTGATCTATATTTTCTACATGTGCGTTCTGGTCTCAGGCTCCAGGTGTTCCAAGGCAATCTGACCTGGGCTGTGCATTTATGCTTAGTTCTTTGACCTTTACCCAACATCACAGACCTGCCTGGAATCCCAGCCCTGGCCTTCCTCCTGGAATATTCCCTGCCTGCTCCTGCACCAAACCACAATATGCAAGATACTTTTGCTTTTAAAGTATTTTTTAAAATTTTGCTTTGCAAGAAGGCATGTGTCCTGTATGT
>NW_006921619.1:9692429-9733751 GCF_000298275.1 Orycteropus afer afer
TGTGTATATATATATATATATATATATATATATATATATATATGGAAACTCTTCATTCATACATATAGAGCTCTCTACCTCCACTGACTCTTCCCCAGGATGTTATCCATGTACAATATTACCAACTTTGTTCATCCTTTTTCATCTCCTTGGTGAATTAATTTCATCTTTTAAGAGATACATTTTTGAGGCAAGGCCTGAAACTAAACTGTTACATCTGTAGCTGTGGGAATCATTCCATTGTTTTATTTCCTTTTTTTATTTTTCAACAAAAGCACATACTTAGTCAAGCATTGATCCAAGGCTGAACAAAAAACATAGCTTCATTTCTCTCCTTTTTTTTTTTTTTGTTTTTTAAATTGCCTTCTGCTGGCTTTATGTGCTTACTATAAATAAACTGTAAAGGCCCTCCCAGCCCATTCTTACCAATGCAATCCAAAATCCAGCCAACTGTCCCATCTCCTCCACAGGCCAGAACACGGAAGTCTGGAGTATCACGGAAAAAGTTCAATCTGGGAAGCAGAAAAGCCAAAATGTGTTGTTTACTAGGTTGCGGCTGACTTCTGACCCTTGTTGAGTCAGTCTCCCTCTGCTCCCCAGGATGTGTTAGGACCTTGGTTCCTTCAGGAGTTGTAGGGGTCACTTAATGCCAGTGAGCATGGAGAAACATCCTGGGAACAGTCCTTGAATAAGGAGAAGCTGACTCAACATGAACACAAACAGAAAACAGTTTTCTAGGAATTCTCTACTATTTGTGTGAAGGAATGCATACTTCGCACATTTGGGCACTGATACAATGAACTGCCAGTGTTTGCCTCCCTCTCAGGCTCCCATGCCAGCTCTGTCCTCACAACCTCTCCTTTGGTGAAATGCACTAAACTGCCTGAGTCTTCATTGCACTCTCATTGGGCTCAAAGCTAAGTGCGATGGGACCCTTCTACCCTATGGAGGCTTAGCTCTTTAAAGAAGGGCACTTAACCTGGAGTCGATGAGCCTCCACGGGGCCGGTGGGGAGATATCAGAGGGCCATGATTTTGGAAAGGAAACAACATTCCATTCCTATTTTCCCTAGCCTCTAACTGAAATTTAGCATTTCCTGCCATTATGAATGTAGGCAACAAATCACAGAGGTATTAATAATACCTGTGACTTTGTCAAAAGTTCAAATCAAAGATATTTTTATATTTTATTACAGTTGTGGCAGACATTTCATAACATAAAATATGCTAATACACATTGTGGATTTACAGTAGTTATTAGTCCCGTCTCGGGATCTCATTATTTAATGTGTTACTAGAGGACACATATTCCAACTTTTCTTTTTTTGTAACATTTTGATAACTATTTTTCGATATAACTAATTTCCTTGGTAATTCTATCTGCTCATTTTGTGCATTAAAAAAAAAAATATTATTCTGAGGAGTTCATAGGCTTCTCCAGACTGCCAAAGATGGTTCTGGCACAAAAAGAGGGTAGAACATTTGCTTTGGAACAAATGTGACTGGTGAATATGTTGGGGTAGGATTTGGGAGGTTAAAGCTTAATTGTTCCTCCCTGACTGGACTGGTGCTCTGATAAGAACCACGGCTCTTTGAATCATTGATGCCTGTGTGGGCAAATCAACATTCCTACCCTCTCTTTCCCTTCTCTTGAAGACTCCGCTTATCTATAGGAAGTACATTCTGAATGGAGGCGCCCTTTGGCAAGACTCATACAGAATGACACTTGCATTGGGGATACTCAGGACATGTCAGCCCTGGGAAGTAGCCACCTGGCATGTCACTCAGGACAAATCCAATTGAGGTGGATGAGGTTAAGCTGGAGTCCCGGGGTGATGCAAATGGTTAATGTGTTTGGCTGCTAACTGAAAAGCTGGCATTTTGAGTCCACCCAGAGGTGCCTGGCATGAAAGCCTGGTGATGTACTTCTGAAAAATCAGCGATTGAAAATACTGTGGAGCACAGTTCTACTCTGACACACCTGAAGTCATCATGAATGACAGTTCATTCAATGGCAGCTGGTTTAGTTTGGTTTTGGGAGGTTAAGCTAGAGTGCTGTGTTCAAGCAAGGAAATGCCCTAGAGGAGAATGGGCTGGCAAACGTATTTGCAGGCTGCTGCACTGTCATGGGCTATGCTATACAGAAGTAATTGGCGGTCACTGTGATAGGCAGACTGTTTTGAGATTAGTTTTACAGGGAAATCATGCACTCATGTTTCCTTCTCCCTTTTACTGGGTCTTGCGCTGTTATTGCCATAAATAACAGCTTTATGGCAGATAACTGAAGTCAACAACACATTCCATTTTTAGAGCCCTTACATTTACCCCTCTGAGGAGTCTTGTGGAACCCAGAGTAGAAGTGACGGGACAGGAGTTTGGGCAAAGAAGTTTTGTGCCGGGAAAGCCCAGCCCAGTGTGTGCCATCCCGTGACAAGGTGCAGCCCTGGGACTGGTCAGCAGATGTCACTAGAGCACTGGATTCACTGGCAGAGCCGCTGATTACAGGGGCCATAGGAAGGAAGGTTGGGCAATCCTACTTCCGTAGTGATACTGCCTCAGAAACCCAAGGAGGGGTCGCTATGAGTCGGGGACTATGAGTCGGGTCCGACTCAACGGCAAAAAAAAAGCCCTTCACTTAGCTACTAACACAAGGACCAGCTCCTCCACCAGACCTTCCCAAGAACTGCAGTCAAGCTGCAAGGACCTCCTTGCCTCCCCTTACTGCTCTCTCTCTCTCTCTTCAACTCTCTGCTAACGAGCAGTGGAATAGGCAATTGGCAGGAGCAGAAGGGCCAGAGGGAGTATAACCTCCCGACTGGATAACCTAGGAATACAGTTCACTGAACGTAAAATTGTCTTGATCCTACAACACCATGTGCAACTGGCAGAACGCTGAGTCAATTACAGAGATTTCCAAACTGCTGACCGACAGTGATGAGACAACTCTTTCCTCCTTCCTGATAATCCAGTATGAAGATACCAGCTGATACAGCCTTGCAAATAAGTTAAAATCTTTTACCAGCCCACTCTCTGGTCAACCAAATGAATGACATGTGTAATTTTTTCCTCTCTTATAACATAAATGACTTTTTCTGAGACGAAGTACAAGAGGCCACTTCTCACTAGAGCTGGCCATCATGGGTGCTCCTGACTATCTACTGAAGAAAGTTGGAGTAGGATGGGAGAAAAAGAGAAAAGGAGTACAATGGAAGGAGGAAGGCTAGCCCAGAGCTGAAAGAGACAAGAAAGGGTAACAAAAGAAGGTAGCTTTTTCAAAGAGTAATGAGGGGTGAGGGGAGTAGGAGGTAAAGATTGTATCTCCATACCCTGGAGTAGGCCCCCCACTGTCCAGGTTGAAAACTTGTTTGGGGTTGAGCAGATAGTGGAATTTCCGAAGAATTCTATGGGAGGGAAAAAAAGAAAGGGAGAGAGAGAGAGAGAGAGACAGAGAAAGAGAATGTCATCGTGAGAATTCACAGCAGGGCAAACATCTGGGGGAGTCCATCCAGGGTGAGAATGAAGGGCCATTCCAACCTGAGAGGGGAGAAGACTGCACAGGTCCTGCAGACCCCAAAGTCTCAGGGTTACCTGTTGCTACTCATGTCCTCACTCCCTGGTTCAAGGCCACCCTACCATCCCAGGACTCCAGCCCCAAACCCCAAGGGCATCACCCCATGCAGAAAGGATGGGCAGAGAAACTCAGAGACTAGAGCTCCCATTCCTCTAAAGCTTTTTCCTCCACAGAGACCTCTCAAAAGTTCCTTATGCTTTAGATAGTGCAATTCTGCCTTTTGTGGGCTGTAATCAGGCATCAAGGTATCCCCAAGGGAAAGGCTCTCCCCCTTCTGGAAACAGGAGAAAATGCAGGAAGGGTGGGGCTGGTTAGTGTGGGGCTGGTGTAGGGGATGGCTGAGGGGCAGTGACCACATGTAGGCTTGGCTTCAAGGCTCCATCTTGAGACTAATCTAGTCACTTCTGGAGGGGTATCCTGCCATCTTGACTGGGAGTAGAGATACTCATACTTCTTGCTTTAACCTTATTATTATTTTCAATGTAGATTCCAGATCCTTGTTATCTGTCCATTACTCTAGAGCTGGACAGACAGGAGGCAAAAGCATTGCCACATTCTCTCCCTCTACTCCCAGCCCCCAGTGGACTGGGCATTTCCTCCAATGATGAGGGGGTCTCTCTTCTCATGTGTGGGGATAGGCCAGCAGATCCCAATCAGGTGAATCCTGTCACATCTCTTAAATCAAGAAAAGCCTTGGGAGGCTAGGAAGGAAACAGGCATCTCAGACTGGGTCTGACCTAGGGAGCCTTAATGATGGCTCATGTGACTGGTGCTGAGCAAAGCACTTTGACTCCTTTATTCTTCACAACAACCAGGAGAGGGGAAATTAATATCCCCATTTCACAGTGGAGGAAACTGAGGCAAAGGGAGGTTAAGATACTTGGACCAGGTCACAAAGTGGTAAGTGACAGGGCTGGAATTTGAACTGAGGTCTGTCTATCCCCACAGTCTACTCTATTATGGTTGAGGGGAGGAAAGGGCCCAAGTGAGGCTGTCTAGCCTCTCTGCTTTGAAAAAGAAGAGAACATACCTTTCTCCTTGTCTCCCTCCACTTTTGGGGTTCACCAAGACCAGCAGGGGATGGGTACCCGGGGTGGGGATGATCTTATACTTAAAAAGTAAAAGAAAAAGAAATTAGCTCTGTTCCATCCAATGCAGGGAGAATGGGATGAGAGTTGAGGCTGAGGCAGCTTCTGGGAGAGGTGGATGGGAAGCAGCATGGAGGAGAGGAGGTGGGGGAGGTAGATCTTTGACCACTGGCTGAATTTTCTGAGTGGCTAAACTGTATCCAGCTTGAGTGGTGTTAAAAGCCGAAGGGTTTTAGGTCGAGATCAGAAATGGGGCAATGACACTGTGGCTTCAAATCATTCCACAATGCTGTGCAGTTGAGTCCACAGCACAGTATGAGATTTTGTGAGGGATACAACTGAATATGATCTTAAAAGGTACAGCTGTCTGCGTGCTGAGAAGTAAACTACTCCTTATAGATTTAACCACCACTTTCAGCCCAGTGCCTTCCAAATCCACATTTCCAGCCCCAGTTTTCCTCCTGAACCCTGACTGCACATTTCTCACCAACCTTCAGATGGAGGTTTCACCATTAGTATAAACTCAACATGTCCCAAACCTGAAGTATCATCTTTTTCCATTAAATTGGCCTTCTCTCTGGACTTCTGGTTTCATCAATTTTTCCAGGAATGCTCTGTCTTGCCAATTCTTTCCATGGCATGTCCATTTATCTCAGGCACCCCTTCTCTACACTTACACAGTCTCCACACTGCTTAGGCCTTTCCCACCCCAGGTCAGTCCTGTACACCGTCCCACACAATTCCTTCCCACGACACCATGGCAGTCATACCACTTGTGTTCAGAAACCTTTCATGGTACCTTGTTGCCCAGAGAATAAAATCCAAGTGTCCAAACCTAGCATCTGAAGCCTTTCCAGCCCACCTTGCTGTGTTCTACCATGTCTCTTCATTACTCCTAACATCAGCCAAACTGCCCTCCTCTCCTCACAACAGGGAGCCTGCCTTCGGCATTCCCACTCTATGGTTCCACTCACCCTGCTTCTTCTGCTTAGTAACTGGAAATGCCCAATTCCTTCTTTGCATCCTCTTCAAAATCTTGTCATCCTTCAGGGCCCAGTTCAAGAGCCACTTCGTCTATGAAGTTTTCCTTGATCACGGCAACTACAACTTTTGCACTTGAAACCCGTAACATCTTCTGCTTTTGCTGTCATTAATGTTTATTTCTTTTGCTATTTTCTTAGGTAATGTTTCAAAACATCAACTGGACTTCATGCTTCGGGAGAGGGGTAGCAATGTGTGTATAACCCTCCCACAAGGACCCCCACAACACCAGACAAAAGTGTGGGTGTTCAATATTTGCAGATTCAGCTTAAAGTCACACTGGTACAGAGATGCAGCTCTGCTCCCCAATCAGTACTTAATGCCTGCTTCCCCAGATCTCAGACTGTAAATGCAACAAATACAGTGCCATCTTGTTGAAAAACAACAGCACATTCTTAAGATTTTCTAAGAATTCTCTTTTATTTGCTCAGGAGAAGCACTTGGAGCCTGAGGAGTAATTCCTTACCTCTGGGGGTGATATTCAAAATATTTAACAACCTGTACAATATGGGCATTCCCTACTGAAAACAGATGCCAAGACAATCAGCTGTAAACAACTGGTATTCTTGTACTAGTGTGATGCACTTGACTTTCTGTCATAGGTGTCTAGAGCTTTCCTGCATATTAAGGTCTCCCCTGTCATTATCTGTTCTGTTTTAAGTTTCAAAGCATATTAATCTGGATGTTCTCATTTAATCTTACAGTACCTCTGAGACATGAGCAATATAAGGATCATTATGCCCTTTGTCAAACAAGGAAACAGAGGTTCAGAGCCAGAGACGGAGTACACTTCAGTTTTCTATTTCCTTTTCTAGAACTCTTTGTACTTCACCAGGCCAACTTTCCTGCATCCTTGGAACTTTGTAGAAGACACAAAGAAAAAATGTTCATTGGTGAACCCAAGTAAGGGGGAAAAAAAGAGTCGATGATTTCTTAAATATACATTTAAGGATTAAGAAGGACTTTGGATCTGGTTAGTTTCATTTTGGCAGATTGTGTTCTGGAGACAGCTTGGCCTTCTTGGAAAACCACTGTCTATTTTTAGGCTGCACATTTGTTATTATTTAAGAGGTTTACAAACTTAAGTTTTATGTAACTTGTTCCTACAGAAGGTGAAACAGCCAGTTAGGCAGCTATGGGATCAACCAACCTCCCTTCTCATCACTTGCCTACAGCATAGTGGTCAAAGGTAATTCCAGAAGTTGGAAACAGAGTGTCCTCCTCTGTGGTATAATTGATCAGATGAGAAAGGAAATGTTCTAGAATCCAAACCCTGTCCTCCCTGCCACAGCTTGGTTCAACTTAAAATGAGCAATTAGATTGAAGGCTTGTGACGGTACCTGCATTACAATTTCGCCTTTGGCTGACTCGCTGCCATCACACTTCCCACCTTGCCTGTCCTGTGAGAAGAGAGGAGAGAGAAACATCTTTTGAAAAATGAATGACTAATATTAAAGCAAGAGATCAGAAACAAAAATAGAAAGCCTGTACAGTGTGGGGAGGAGTCTGTCAAAGTGGGGACTTTGGAACTAAAAACAGGACTATCCTCCTGTGGGTTTTCCAGGGCTCTCCAGATCCCTGTCACTACTTGTTCTAACTTTAACTTTGGGACACTTGCAAAGGACACGGGGGTTGGGATGCAGGCACACTGAAATCAGCAGAAACCTAAGTTGCTGCCTTAGAACTTGAGCTCTGAGAAGGAAGGTCTTAGACTTGGTTTCTTTGCTCAGCACTAAAACGTGATATTGAACAAGTAATCTTTCATTTTGTTTATTTTCTTCCCCTACTGTTTATTATTTATTTTATTGAGGTTTGTCTTACATGCAATAAAATGCTCAAATCTTAACTGTACAGATAGATAAAATTTTTATACATGTATATGCCCTTGTAAATACTACACTTTCAAGCATAACCCCATTCTGACTCTTGGTACCTTATTGGTATTGCTTGCTTTTTGAATTTCATGTTAATAGAATCATAGAATATGATTTCTTTTGAGTCTAGCTAGCCTCTTTCACTCAACAGTATGTCTTTGAAATTCTCCATATTTTTGTATCTAACATAGTTTATTCTTTTTCATTGTAACAAAGCATTCCAGTGGATGAATACACCTCAATTTATTTATCCATTTCTTGTTAATGGGCATTTTTTTAAATTAATAATGTTCTTTTTTATTATTTAAGGAACCAGGCGGACACCCTGCATATTATGCGAGAGCAACCCCTGATGTGTCTTCTCTGCTTTACTTATACATAAGTATATGATTACATCATTATTCTTTGATATTTCTTTAAAGCCACTCCTCGGAAGGAAGATGGGGCAATCTACTTCCGTAGTGAAACTGCCTAGGAAACCCAAGGAGGGGTTGCTATGAGTCGGGGCTGACTTGACGGCACACAACAACAACAACAACAACATTTCTTTAAAACAATCAAGTATTCAATCAAATATTGTTTTACAGTAAAATCAAATATTTCCTTATAACAATCAGTTATTAATTAAAAGCTAAAGTTTTACTCTTTCCCATACCCAAAGGCATTTTCCCATGTCCAAATGTATTGGATAACTAATTAGGTTAACATCTCTTTTCTTTTAATTCTTTTTTTTTCTAATTGTGATTTGGGTGAAGATGTACAGAGCAAATTCACTTTCCATACTTTCCATAGAGCAGTTCACATATACTTTGTCTCACGACATTGACCACAGTTTACCACAATACAACAGCTCCCCTCCCACTTCCTCCCCATAGTTACCTCTTCCCTGTATCCATCCCTCCATGGACTCCTGCCCCCTGAGCTGTCTCCCTGTGCATAAGCAGCCCTTCTTTCTCCCATGATTGTTCTCTCCAAGGAGAGTATCTACTTGAGGTAAATGTTCAACTCATGTGCCTGTATTTTGTTTGGCTGGAAACCACAGGTGTGGGTTCAATTCCAGACCTGAAGGGCAGTTAGGGGCCATAGTCTCAGTGGTTCCACCAGGCTCTATTGGACCAGCAAACCTGGTTCCCACCCCCCCTTTTTTTTTTCTCCAAATGATTTTGAGTTTTGTTCCACATTGTTCTCCCTCTCTATCAAGGATCTCCTATACAGATCCCCTTCCAAGTGGATGACAGTGGTAGCCGGGCACTATCTAGTTCTTCTGGTCTCATAGTCATATAGGCTGCAGATTGGATGGTGTACCAGTCGCTGGGATTGTTTCCATGAATTTTGGTTTTCTTCATTCTTCTTTGCTCTGGATGAGGAGAGACCCATTGTTGCATCTAGATGGCAGCTTGCTAGCTTTTAAGATCCCAGTCACTACTCATCAAAGTAGGAGGTGGAACAATGTTCTGTATAGTATTTTATGCCGATTGAGCTTGATGTCCCCTGCGACTATGGTCCCAAGCCCACAGGTTCAACTACTTGGTCCCTCTGGGTAGCTGGCTGTGACCAAGAATGACCACAACCTTGAATGGGCATTTTTTTTCTCAGTTTTTGACTACTATGATTAAAGCTGCTATGAAAATTTTTGCACATGTCTTTTGGTAGAATAAATACTCAGATCTCTCAGGTATGTACATAGGAAGGGAATTGTTGGGTGACAGAGTCTGTGCATTTTCAACTTAGTGAATACTGCTGAAAGGAGCCCTGGAGACACTCAGTGATTAAGTGCTTGGCCGTTAACCAAGGTAGGTGGTTCAAACCCACAAGCTGCTCTCCAGGAAAAAGATGTGGCAATCTTCTTCCGTAAAGATTACAGCCTTGGAAACACTATGGGGCAGTTCTATTCTGTCCTATAGGGTTGCTATAAGTCAGAATCTACTTGATAGCAGTGGATTTGGTTTTTTTTTTTTTGTAAATACTGCCCAATGGTTTTCCAGTGTGGTAGTTTCCCTTAGATTTTTCATGAGAAAGGAGAAGCTGGTACAGTCAATGGTAAGATGTGAGGAATCAGTGGGACCTGACAACATTTCTAATATGGGAGGAGGAGATCAGTTACAATGTTTGATGCTTGCTTTGAAAGCGGAATCTTTAACACAGGGAACAGACAAAATTTTAGGTGGGAATGAAAAAAAAGAAGAAGTTTAATTTCATTATGTTTTCATTTCCAAATGAGGCTGAGACACCAAAGCAGAAATCCTCAAGGCAGAGAGAGTCCATGACTGGACATAGCAGAGAGGCTGACAAGGGTGAGTGAGGGGCCAGGAGGTCTGTCCACGTGCAGGAGTGACTGAGGTTCCTTGACCTGTGTACTGCCTGGAAGATGCTAGGAAGGATGTGCTTTCCTGGTTGGGCCATTCCACAGTTTTCCGGGTGGCTGGCATGTGGAACCAGTTCAGCCAGAGGCATTTTCTCTTACAATCCAGCTGGCTCAGCACTGATCTCTTAAATTTGTACAAAAATGCAACCCTAAGAGTTGTGTGGGGCAGCCCTCTGAGGGACACGAATGTCTGAACAGAACACTATCTATACCTGAAATGTGAACTGGGAGAGGCAGGGGCCCAGCAGAGGTCAGAGTACTTACCCGGGTGATAGGGCATATTGAGGTGGGCAGCAAAATATGATCTCTGAGTTCCCCACCATCACACAATGTTGATAACTCACATTTGCGGTGAAACTGGAAGAAAAAGTGAAGACGAGAGTGAGTGAAAGTGATCAAGGAAAGTCAAGTATGAGGGTTTAGAGGTTTACTGGGGAGGCAAACTGTCTAGTGCTTTCTCAAATCCTGATGCACTGCTGGCTGTGGTAGTCTGGTTGAGTATGAGTGTGTGCATGTGTGTGTGTGGTTGGGGTGCTAAGTGGGCCATGGGCAGAGAAAGGAGACCACAGTGCTGTACATGGCTGCTGGGGCAAAGAGTCATAAGCAGGCCTATGGCCCCTTCAGTTTGGCACCTTCATGTGCATTTCAGAGCCCCCTTTGGAGAGCTGCCCTTCTCAGCCTCTGAGAGTCTGGGAGGAAGGAGGTTATAGATAAACAAACTGATGGGGTGCTGGATAGAAACCCTCTGACTCAACCTCTGTATA
The DNA here is from genome assembly GCF_000298275.1 of Orycteropus afer afer. Lineage (NCBI taxonomy): Eukaryota > Metazoa > Chordata > Mammalia > Tubulidentata > Orycteropodidae > Orycteropus > Orycteropus afer. The sequence goes on from NW_006921619.1 coordinate 9,703,132, forward strand.
TTGAGAGTTCTGCAGTCTGGTTTGGAGAAATCTCCTTTTTGAAGCTGATACCTGCTCAAAGGGACAAGCCATGGCACTGAGTTTGCTTTGGCAGGCAGGTCAGATTGTTAGTGGCAGGAGGCTGGTAGTGGCGCTCCAAGTTCCAGAGGGGATGTGGGCTCCAGCTGTGGATGGTGGCAGCAGGAACAGACCTCTGGCCAAGGCAGTGGGTCTGCTCCAAGGAATGTGCCTTTGGGGCAGCTGCCTTTCCACTGACAACTTAGTGTCTAATCCCTTTCCTTCTCTGTCAGTGCCCCTCGCCTGAGATGATAGCTAGGCAAAGGAAGTTCTTGGTCCAGCCTGCTGGTCCCAGCTGCCAAGCCACATAGACAGTGGACTGGCCACTGCTTGAACAGTCCTTGCTGCCCTGGTTCCATGGCTGCCCACTCTCTGGGCAGCTTGATGGTTTGTTGGAAGCACTATTATACTCAGGGTACAGAGTTGGGGCTCTGGGATCCTCCCCAGCCTTGCTCCCCTGGGTCTGCTCATGCTTTCTGGCAGGATGCCCACTGCTCCTCTGATACAGCTTGAACGCAAACCATGCTGAAAAGAACCAGGGCTGCCCTGGGCTCCAACCCACCGTCATCCGGCACCACACGCAGTGCCGTGCAGTGACACTCTGGTAGCACTTGATACTTTTGTGGCACCGGTCACACTTGACGGAGGAGTTTCCTTCCACCCATGCGTGCTGCATCACCTGCGGGAAGGAAGGGAAGGATACCAGGGAAAGCCACGCCATAGGGCCCTGGCTGAGAAGGGTCTGGGAGGAGCACAGGGAAGGGGGAGGTCAGAAGGTGGTTGTTTTCTGTTTAGTGGTTATCTTTATTGGATGCTGGGTTACTCTGCCTAAATGTAGTGACATGGTCCCTCCCTGCCTAACTGCCACCATGCTATCAAGGAAGATGAGAAATCACTTGGCATGGCTTTGAGTAACTTGTTCACCCTAGCAGGCGAGCCTCTGAACAGAGTCTTATCTGGTAGTCCATTTGTCTGTCTTGCAGAACTCCTTAAAGAGTAATAATGTGCTTGTGTGCACCCTCTTCTGGAAAGCAGCAGGGTGCAGGGAAACACAGGAAGGCTTGGGCTGGAGACAAACTGGTTGGACTCACTGCTGCATCAGTGGGGGAACCTTTCACCACTTTCTGAACCTCTCTGAGCCTCAGGTCCCTCTTCTGCAAAAATTGGCATAATAAAGCCCCATTTCCAGGGGAGCCTCCCTGCAACAGTTCCTGCCCTTTGGAGGTGAACTCCTTCCACCTCCTGCCTTCTAGGCCTGGGCTACACAGTGGAACCACTTGGGGAGCATACAGAAGTGCTAAAGCCCAGCCCACACTCTGGGCCAAATAGAGTCTCTGGGAGTTAAAAGGAGCTCTGATGATGTAGTGGTTAAGGCATTTGTTCATTAGCCAAAGTATTGGTGGTTTGAACCCACCAGCTGCTCCATGGAAGAAAGTTGAGGCAGTCTGGTTCTATAAAAATGAAAGCCTCGGAAACCCAGTAGGGGTCACTGTGAGTCCAAATCAATTCAATGATAGTGGGATTTTGGTTTGGGGGGTGGGCCCTGTCATTGCTTTGTTTTAAAGTGTTCTGAGGGATTATAAAATGAGGTCAAGGATGAGAAGCACTCTAGAAAGAAGTTACACAAAAAGTCCAAAAGATATTAAGGGAGGGCTGGCCAGCAGGCTTTCCTACTTGTTCCATGGCCAGGGCAGCCTTAGGAACTTAGGAAGCTCATGGGATTGTGTGTCTATATGTGAGATGTGATGGAAATGACAGCAGCTTATTCATGACACTGGTATCTGGGAGCATGAGCCCTCAGCTTAGTTCTCTCCTCCAGGAATTCTATAGCACTTCTCAAAAATTTCTAGCAAAGAACCCCTAGCAAAAGAACAATGCAGATAGAAATGCTAGAAGAAACTAGGAGCAAAGCCCGAAGTGACTGAATACAAGCACAATATTAAAATCACATGAAATGTTTGCATAATAATATCTATGTTTGTCATACAGAAAAAGAAATGTTTTACATTACTAATACTTAATGTCCTCCTCCCAAGACATTTTTGGTAAAATTATTGCTCTAGAAGATGTGTCATATTTAGTTTGTAGCTACACCTCTGAGTGTGCAAAGAACCCAATCAATTTGTCATCTACATGGTCACACTGAATTTGCTCCAAGATTATTTTGCAGACATAGAGAGAAAAAAAGTGGCTTCAGAAAAGTTAAGTGACTATAAGGTTATATGACTATAAGTGGCCAAGCAGGGACTCATAACCAGGCCTTTTGACTCCAAGCCTATGGTTGCTTCCTGATACCATGTTGCTTTCTCTATCCTCCTCTGGGATCAGAAGAGATGGTGAAGGACTTGGGTTGTCCGGCAGGAATAGAAGGTTGTGATTGTGCCCTGCTGGCCCCTCCACTACCTTCCTGAATTCTGTGTGACAGATGGCCAGAGTGCAGGTTAGGGCCTGAGCCCAGGCTGTGTGCCTTGTGTCCTGGTGAAAGCCACAAACATGGGGGGATGTGTATGGGCGTGATGTGGAAGGAGTAGACAAGAGGCCATGCAGTCTCTCAATGGGGCATGCATGTGAGTCCTTGGAGGTGACCTTCTCCCTCAAGAGTCCTTTTGGGGGGACTGGTTACCACTCCATTTCGCTCACCACCTCTGAACTCAGATTCCTCAATGGAATCTTTCCTCTAGCCAAGTGTCCTTTGCTGTTAATTTTACAGAGAGTCTATTTGCACACACAGTGAATAGTGCTACCTAATAGACAAGTTAGGAATCTGGGGTGGTGAAAATGGTTGAGCAGTTGGCTGCTAAATGATATGTTGGTGGTTCGAGTCCATCCAGAGGTGCCTGAGAAGAAAAGCCTGGTGATTCCAAAAGATCAACCACTTAAAATCCTCTGGAGCACAGTTCTACTCTGACATATATGGGGTCACTATGAATCAGAATTAGAATTGACTCAAGAACAACTGTTTGGTTTTTTTTTTTATTTTTTTATTTTTTTTTAAGTTAATGGCCAAGTTAGAAACCTAGGTGTCATCTCAACTTCTCCCTTTCTCTTATCCCTTGCATCTTGATCACCAGGTCCTAGTGGTAGTACCTCCAAATGATCTCTCAAACTCTCCCTTCACTTCCTGTACCTTAGCCTGTGTGTGTTATGGCTAAAACCCTCAACAACCTCAATGGCATAGATATGTCCATGAGCATGCTACATTAGACAAATCAGAGCAGAGCAGGTGAATGAAGGCCCACCCTAGTTGGACAGAACCTCAGAACTGCATGCCTTTTCCCTGAACCATTGGATGAATTTTTCCTTCTAATCTCTCTTCTGCACCACGGTCAGAGTGATTAACCTAATTCACAAGCCCTATCATACTATTCGTGTGCTTAAAGGTCTTCAGTGGTCCCCTTAGCTGCAGAGCAAACTCCTCAGCTGGCTTTACAAGACCGTCCCCAGGCTAGACCTCACCACTCTCTGAGTGAGGCTCCTGTCACTTCCCTGTAAGCATCCTTTGCCCTAGCCACACCAAAAGAAGTGTGGATCCCAGAATAAGCCATGTCTCCATGGTTTCTTCTGTTGCGAGTGCTTTGTCCTCTGTGACACCTAGTGAAGTCCTCCTGACTTTGGTTCAAATACAACTCAAACACTACTTTCTTTGTGAAATCTTCCCTGACTTCCTCATTTGGGCCTTACTTGTACATTCCACAAAGCCCGATTATGGTCCACATCTTAATACTTTATACTTTATTGATGTGTCTGTTCCTTCCATGAGACTGCACAGTTCTTCAGCAGGCTAGGGATAATCTCTTATAACCTATATGTACCCTTAGCCCAGAGCCTGCCACACAGTAGGCGTGAGTGAGATGCTGAATGGATTGAGGGATGAAAGGGATGGGTTAAGGGTAGTCCTTGTGGCAGAGAAAGGACTGATAAGCTCTCACAACCCCCTTCTGCCCAGTCTGTGGTGATGGATGTGTTTCCTAGAACTTGGCATGCAGCAGAACAAGGCAATGGATGTCACTAACCTCTCCACACCTTTTAGTTTTTGAGTACGTTTTGACACACCCAGGAATGTTTTTAGACACACATCGTTCGTGGACAGTATATTTACAGTCTGAAAAGGAAAGAAAAAAAAAAAAAAAATGAGAGCATTTGTGAGTGACCATCTAGGAAAGGTCCAGCCTCCCCCAACTCACCAGCTGAACCCACCAGCTGCTCCATGGAAGAAAGTTGAGGCATTCTGGTTCTATAAAGATTTACAGCCTCGGAAACCCAGTAGGGGTCACTGTGAGTCTGAATCAATTCAATGGTAGTGGGTTTTTGGTTTAGCAAGGGCCTGTGTCTCCCTCCGGGTGGCCAGAAAGGGCCAGGGGCTGGCCTTGCCTATGGAAAGTCACCATAAGCTCCAGTTGTTTGCTGGGAAGAGGGTCCATGGTTATCTCCCAGATATCCTTCTGCCCCGCTTTGCCTCCACCACACTGCCTTCCACTGTGGGTAGTATATGCAGCAAGGAAGACAGCCCTAGAAAGACACTTGTCACTTAAGTGGAGTGTGAAGGGTTATCCTCCTTGTCATGACAATGGCACATATTCCATGTCAGGGATGTTGGTGTGTTGATGCAAAGGGCAGGGAGTTTTGGAGTTAGGCCTGGGCCTGAATTCTGGCTCTGCCATTTGTGACTACTTATATACTCTTGGGTAAATTGCTTCACCTCTGTGAGCATCAGGGTTTTCATCTGTAAAGTGGGAATAAAAACGCCTCTCCTGCAGGAAATTTGCAGGATTTAATGAAACAATTTGTTCAAAGCACCATGTGTCTCTCTGAATCAGAGCAGCTATTTCACAAATAATGATGATAATAAATATTACTACTACTTAATACTGTGCATACAGCAGAGGTCCACAGGCTTAGAACCTAAAAGGGATGAGAGTGGGTCTACAAAGAACTGGGTGAGAGCTGGATTTAAATGATTCAGGAAAAGCTGAGGGAGCCCCTTCTTTAGCCTGCTGAGGCTTGCTTGGGTGGACAATGGGCCTAGCTCTGCTAGGAAGACTTTTGTGACTAAGGTCATTTGTTGCCTAGCTCACATGTGCATGTTGGATTAGACACTTTGGTGGCCTGGACCACACCCATGGAGGCTTCCTGCTGTAGTGCCCCACCCCCATCTCTGGTGGGGTCAGGCTGTGTGTTTGCTATCTGTATGATGGGGTAGCTGCCAGGACTCTGTTCACCCATAGCCTGGCTTCTGCAAAGCCTTCTCACCGCAGCCCCTCTCCCCTCTTCTCTTGTTCCCCATATCCACCTTCTTTCCTACCTCATCCCTTCTTTCTTCCTTGCCTTCCATCTCATTCTTCTGTTCTCTTTTCCTGTCTCCCTTTCTCTTTTATTCCTATCTCTACTTTTTTTTCCTCCCTCCCTCTGACTTTCCTAAATGGATTTGAAAACAAAACAAATGTATTTTTAATTTTCATTGTATTTACAGAACATAGCTTTATGCTGCTTATTAATTTAAAAAACAGGTTCTTCTGACCATGCCCCAAATAAACACTCACTAGCAAAACCAACTAAAATTAGTACGAGATGTACTTTAATTATGTGTCACCCTCAATAGCTTTTTTCCCTAGGGTGTCAGTGTCCCATGATAGAACTCCAACAAAAGGACAATACCTGTCCCTTTGACTTGTGTCAAACAACAACAGGAAATGGATGTCTTGCTCTATTCCTGCTGTTAGGACAATATGGGTGGGATCTCAAGCTAAATTTTCTCTGGAATGGCTCAACGACATGCAGATCAAGATAGCTCCAGCGGGAAGAGGGGTTTGAAGGAAGTTTACTCACAAACGCAGCACAGGCCTTGCTTCCGCACGCCCATCAGCATGATGTGGCAGAAGTTGCAGTAGGTCAGCTTCTTGAAATGCTTCATGGTCCAGGCATGCCTCCCGTCCCCCTTGGAGCTCTGCAGGGACAAGAGGGAGGTGAAACAGTGAATGGGCAGCCCCAAGCTAGAGGAAGTCAGAGCTTACTTCTTGAATATTCTTGCCTTTTTCTGAGTAAGACTCTCTTCTCAGATTTGGAAGACAAAATATTTATTTCATCATGTTAAGGACTCCCTTAAAAAGAAATATAAATTAAAACAAAGTTTTCTCTGTGTATTTGTTCTTTAAAATTAGCAAATAATAAAAACTAGGAATACTCAAGTGGGATCAGGGACTGGACATGATTTAAAAAAAAAAAAAAAATAAAAACTAGGAATACTCAAGTGGGATCAGGGACTGGACATGATTTAAAAAAAAAAAAAAAAAAATTAAAAAGCCCTCTCCTACATAGCTGGCAATGAGCCCTGGTGGTGCAGTAGTTAAGCTCTTGGCTGCTAACTGAAAGGTTGGTGGTTTGAACCCACAGGAGACAGATGAGGCAATCTGCTTCTGAAAAGATTTACAGCCTTGGAAATCCTATGGGGCAGTTCTGCTCTGTCCTATAGTGTCATTGTGAGTCAGAATCAACTCAATGGTAGGGGTTACACAGCTGGTGGAAGTAAAAATCACACAAAATTTCCTGGAAAACAATTTGGAGATCTATCTGTCATTTTTTCTATCATCATCATCATCTCTCTATCAACCTAACTGAATCTAAACCAAAAACCAAACCAAACTCACTGCTGTTGAGTTGATTCTGACTCATAGTGACCCCTCCTTGAGTTTCAGAGGTGTTATCACTAAGGAAGTAGATTGCCCAGTCTTCCTTCTGAGGAGTGGCTGGTGAGTTTGAACTGCCAGCCTTCTGGTTAGCAATCAAATGCCTTAGGCACTACACCACTAGAGCTCCCAATAGAATCTAAAGATTCTTTAAATGTTTGTATTCTTTGACTACAAATCTCCCTTTTTGGATTCTACCCCGAAGTCAAAATTTTAAAAAATACTTGGCATTTTTGTGCTCTGTCAGGTCCTCAACCTGAAAAAAAACCCTGCAAATCTCCTGAGGGTCTCAAAATTACCAGAAGGTACATCCATATGACTTAATGTTGGATGTCAATCAAAAAAATACTTATAAAAATATCTAATGATGTGGGCATGTGCTCATGATGTAATACTAAGTCAAAAAAGCAGAATACATATTTGATGATATACTATGATTTCAGTTTTATATAGCAAGATATTTGATGGGAAGAAATTTTATTAAATTTTTAACAGAGGTTATTAGCTATAGTTGCCAGAACTAAGGATGTATTTTAATCCCTTATCTCTGTTTTCTTCTGTATTTTCCAAATTATCCACAATACACATGATAGTTTTATAGCCACAAGAAAATACTTTAGTAAAAACAACATACTTCTCTTATCAACTTTCCATGCCATTAGCATTATAACATGAGCATTCCCATGCCTTACCTGGTCACAGGTAAAACAGTAAACACATAAAGACAGAGAGAAGGTTAAATCATTTTACCCTGATTTGGCTTACTTAGAACTGAATACACCTTACCCACTTCATAAATCAAGTCTTATGTAATCATACGCCTTCTCTGGAACCTAAAAATTTCCCACCTTCCAGTCCCTGGAGCACAGCTTGGTTGAGGCTGAGGCTTCAGGAACATCCCTCCCCCCATATGCTGTCCCTGAGCTTTTCTCATAGGCTTCATCACAAGAGTAACTGCCAGACTAGTCTTCCAAACCCACTGCTGCGGAGTCAATCCCAACTCATGTTGTTGTTGTTGTTATGAGCCATCGAGTTGGACCTGACTCATAGTGACCTCTCCTTGGGTTTCCGAGGCAGTATCACTGCGGAAGTAGATTGCCCCATCTTCCTTCCGAGGAGCGTCTGGTGGGTTTGAACCGCCAGCCTTCTGGTTAGCAGTCAAGTGCCTTAGGCACTATGCTACCAGAGCTCCTAATCCCAATCCATAGTGACCCTATAGGACTGAGTAGAACTGCGGCTTAGGGTTTCTAAGGCTGTAAATCTTTTCAGAAGCAGATACATCATTCTCCTGCTATATCATTCTCCCACAGAGCAGCTGGTGGGGGTCACACTGCTAACCTTTCAGTTAGCAGCTGAGTACTTTAACCACTGTGCAACCAGGGCTCCCTCTTGGCTGGTATTAAGGGTAGTAAGAACTATTGTAGTTGGGTGATAAGGATTTGCAGTTAGGTGCATACTGTCTAACGTTCTGAACTTCAAATCCAGTTCTTACTCTGGGCACCCCTCCACTTGGGCTGCTCACCACACCAGACCTATCCCTGTGCTCAGACTCTTCTGCTGAAGGTCTCTAGAGGAGTTCATGCTCTTTTTCAAATAATGGCCTCCTCCTCTGGGCTCAGTTAAGCTGTTATCACTACCTAAAAAGCCTGCTTTTTTCAAAACCTGAATTTTATGCAATTAAAGCCTTTTTTATCTGTTGTTACTGTTAGGTGTTGTCAAGTCGGTTCTGTTTCATAGTACTTCTATGTACAACAGAATGAAACACTGCCCAGTCCTGCACCATCTTCATAATCCTAGCCATGCTTCTTAAGCCCTTCGTCGCTGCCACTGTGCCAATCCATCTCATTGAGGGTCTTGCTCTTTTTCGTTGATGCTCTACTTTACAAAGCATGATGTCCTTCTCTAGGGACTGGTCCTTCCTGATCACATGTCCAAAGTATGTGAGACAAAATCTTTCTATTCTTGCTTCTAAGAAGCATTCTGACTGTACTTGTTCCAACACAGATCTGTTCATTCTTTTGGCAGCCCATGAAACACTCAATGTTCTTTACCAACACTGTAATTCAAAGGCATAAATTCTTCTTTGGTCTTCGTTATTCATTGTCCAGCTTTCACATGCATATGAGATGACTGAAAATATTCAGTACTGGCTTCACTAATTGATTAAATGATTCATTAAAAGGATCAGTTCATTTAGTCAACACACATCTACTTCAAATGATTTTTATAAGAATTAAATGAAATAAGGTAAGTAAAGCTCCTAATCCAGTGCCTGGCAGATTGTAAACTTTTATTAACTTCCTACTTGGTGCCAGATATTGGGAACACAAAAATAATGAAAGTGTGTTTTCTATGTGTAAGGAATTAGATTTGCTTCTATTTTAGAAACGAAGAAATGGAGATTCAGAAAGATATGCAAGTAGTTATATAAATAGCACAAGATGATCGGTGAATAAACTAGTAGTCGAACTTGAGTCCCTTGCTCACTTCCGAGCCCATGCTTCTTCCATCCCACTCTCCCCTATACCTCCCTTTCTCCCCCAAACTAGGGTTTTCCTTTAGGGACTGTCTTGTACTGAAGTGAAATTTTTAGCAGACACATAGCCCACTGGACCATTATTGTATCTGAAAATGCCTCTATTAGCTAAGGGATCCAGTTAACTGTTTTCCTCTTTTCAGCTTCTGTTGTCATAGACACAGGATAAGAAGCAGAAGATCTTGGCTTAGGATAAAGTGGTATTTCTGCTTGGGTTATAGCACCATCATGTGGCTCTTTCATTTCTGCATATTGGAGGCTGTGGACCATGGAAGTCATGTCCTTCCTTAGTGTGCTGGGTTTTATGTTGTTGCTAGAATTTCACCTGGAGACAGATTATTTCCTGCTTTGACATTCAGAGATACCTAGACTTCCAGTGGTCAATTGTGGGTTTTGAAAAAGCAAGCAAGTGATAGGACTTTTAAGTCATTGAGGCATACTTGTTCTGGAATACTGTGTAGCTTTTCCCAGACTTATCTTCCTATAGGCAGCTTCTCTGGGTCCTATGTCTTTACATCCCACATCTTGGATGGGAAAAATATTAAATGTTAAAAATTTATAATTTAGTACATATGTAAAACAAATGTACAAAAACTTTTGATTAATTAAACTAAATTTGCATTTGATTTTTTTGCTTGCAACTTTCTTGGTGTGAACTATGGCTTTTTAAAAGGTTGTTTTGGCATTTGGGGGACACATTTGGGAGAATGTTGAAAACACAGCCTAGCTCTCCACCTCCAGGCACAGAACAGTGGATCCCTCTGTGTAAAGTGTTGGAGGCAGTTGGATCTCAGTAGAGAAAGGAGAAATTGGGTCCTTGTGATTAAAATATCCCATTTCTATACACATGTTTCAGAGAAAGGACAAGTATGATGGAATCACATCCAAACAGAACATCCATCTTTGATTCAAGTAAATCTTGAGTGAGTGTTGTTAGCAGCAATTATATCTTATTTATTGTTATACTCCCAGATCTGGGATTTTGTGTCTAAATAGTAACTTCTTGGTAAGTGCAAAAAGGATATGGAGGTGGCATCATCTGACCTTCCTCAATCTTACAAGGGGGAAAGAGACTCAGCATCAGCAGCCCAAGGCTTATTCCTAAGAGGCCAGACATACTGCCTCCCTCCAATCTTTTTACTAACTCTGACACCAGCCATCCCTCCCATGGTACTCCCTACTTCTCTGCTGGGTTCAATAATTCATTGCAGTGCTCACACAGAACTCACAGACAATATTCATGATTATGGGGCTTATTAGGGAAGTAACAGTTTACAGTTCAGGTTCAGGAACATGCTCAAGATACAGTTCTTTGATCAGGACAGTCTCCTCTCTGCTGTACCCTCAGACACACCTCTCTGGCCCTTGGCCTCTTGGCCTGGCCTCTGCCCTGCTCAAGCAGGTGCCACAAAGCTCTTTTAGCTCTGCTGATAGATACACCTAGGTGCACCCCACTCCATCAGCAAGACTTCTGCTCAGGGGCACTCAGCTTTCTCATGTTGTGGGTCAGGTAAGCCTGCCGCTCTGTCTCGTGCCTCTTGGTTCCACTGCAACCGTCTCTCTGCTGGGTGTCTCTCTCTGCTGGGGTGTCTCTTGCTGCCAGGTGTCTCTCTTTGCTGAGCATCTCTCTCTGCTGGCCATCCCTGTAAAGGAGGTCCAGTGTAGGGATCTTGGGTCTAAGGGTGCATTCTACTTCACCTCCAGCTCTTCTCTCTTGATTGCAGTGAGATCCCCCTTTCTGTTTCTAGGAAGGATCATTTTAATCCTGACAGAATGACAAAACTAACCAATCTCAGCATCAGAGTTCTACACACCTTATTTGCATGGTCCCACCCAGTAATTTGGTGAGAGTTACAAAGACTATGGCTAGAAAAACTATACCAAGTAATTCACTGCACTACAGTAAGGGAATCATTGAGTGAAGGATATGATATTACTGAATAAGGGAGGTGGCCTCTGCTACTAACTAGGTATGTGTCCTTGGGCTCTTTACCCATCTGCACCTCAGTCCGTAAAACAGAAGGGATAGACCAGAGGATTACAAAGGTCTTTTTCAGCTCTGACTCTCTAAGGAGTTAAGTAACAAGAAGGGGTTGTGCAGGTTCCTCAATTTCTACTAGGCAGTTGGAAGGAACAGGTCATGCTAGGATATGATTACAAAATTTAGTTATGAGTGTTGGAAATTAATGCTCAGCTTTAGTCCTGAACCACAGAACTGTCAGACAAAAACATTATGGGAAATGGGCAATGGCAGTCAGTTAGAGGCCAGTCCAGCTGCCCTTCTTGTTCTGTTCCTTTCTGTGGCATTTCAGTAATCTCAAAGAGGTACTGTCACACAACCTGAGAGAGTGTCCTGGGAAATGTTCAACATCACCATTTGTGCTTTTAGTGTTAATCTTTCTATTTCATGGATGGAAGTTAGTTCAGTTGGTAAAAAAACAGAAAATGCATGTCTGACTAGCTCAGGTGCTAGGTGTATATGACCATTGATTCTCATTAAGCTCTACATGTATGCCCTCTCTGAGAAAATGGGAATATTTCACTAACACTCTGAACTTTTTTCCTTTAGGGCTTTGTTCAAGCCACAAACACTCTCTTCTACCATCTTCCACCAGCCAAATCACATCCATCCTAGAGAGCCAGATCAAACATCCTCCTAGACTCCCTCCATCTGATCTTTATTCTCAAGAGTGAGATATCAGCATTCCATGTATCCTTCAGAGCCAGTTCTACAACTTCTAAGGTCCCTTCCTTGGCAGTGAAGTATGAATTAGAAAGGATAGGATATTTGGAGTCAGGTATAAATCCTAGCTCCTCCTCCTTTTGCTCCGTAGGCTCAAAACCTGTTTTCCATCTGTATAAATTAGGGATAAAAATACCTACATATCAAATAAGAAACCATTTATGAAAACTAAACCCAACCCACTGCCACTGAGTAAATTCTGACTCATAGTGACCCTATAGGACAGAGTAGAACTGCCCCATAGGGTTTCCAAAGCTGTAAATCTTTATAGAAGCAGACTGCTTCATCTTTTTTCCCATGAAGCAGCTGGTGTGTTTGAACTGCCAACTTTTGGTTTGCAGCTGAGTGACTTAACCACTGTCCACCAGAGTTCCTTCCATTCATGAAAGCCCCCCCTCAAAAGAGCAGTCTTCCTTCCTCCCTCTTTCCCATCTTTCTCCAACTCTCTTAGCACTTTTTAACCTAATTTATGGGAGATGAAATTCTTCTTTCTACCCTTTGCTGGTTGAATATAAATATATTGAATCTTTGTGTCCCCTTACAATATTCATAACAGTATCTTTTATTTATTAATAATTTAGTAAATGTCTGTTGAATGAATAAATGTATTTCTGACACTAATAGGTGAAAAGGAAAGACATCAGAGAAGACTTTCCAGCTGGGCTAGAGTACATGGTATAACCATTGGGAAGTCTAGAGGAGAAGGCAAGGTTATGTGTAGATATGGACTTCCACACGGAGCCTGATGTTCCTGGATGGCAAGAGATCTCTGGGCTCAATCTTGCTAACTTACAGAGTCGTCCATTCCCAGTAAGACCAGCAATGGGATGGTGGTCATCCCTCCATGGATCCATTCCTTTAGAGACACAAAACCATCCTTGTCATAGTCCATCCCTTGCAACATCTCCTTCAAGATCTGTGAAATGCAAAGAGCAACAATTATCTGTTTTCATTTTTGACTTTTCTGCTCCCTTTGCCTTTTGTTTTCTCTTTCATATTGCATTATATGTTTTATGTTTTTCTCCATCTCCTCCTGTTTTGAGTAAGCAAGAGTGAATAATAATAGTGAGGGAGCAGACTAGGAATCAAGAAACCAAGGTTCTAGGCCTGACTCTGCCCCAATCTGTGTGGCCTTGGGCAACCCACCCAAACTCTCTGGGTTCTGGTTTGCTCATCTTTAAAACAGAAATAACAGACATTTTTTAGGGGGAAGATGGCATACTGCTAACAGACCATACTGCTCTGGTCCTTCTAGTAACAAGAGATTTTGAGAAACTAGGTAAAGCAGATGCAAATAATAATACTGGAGTTCTGAGAAGATAAAGTATTAGATCCTATGAGGGTGGTGAAAGGGAGCAAGTTAAGCAACTGGCAAAAGTGAAAAAACCTTCCCTGCTGGTGAAGCTGAAGAGAAGTCATTAGAAATACAACAGAGGTTGAGGAGGAGCTGGGGAAAAAAACCCCACAGAATCCACAGGCATTAAAGACTCAGCATAGTCACATTGGTAGTTTTTCAAGGTGAGCTGGGGCTGAAGACAGAAGGAAGATTGTACTGTGAAACAGAACAGGACCCCCTTACCTTAAGCTGCTTCAGAGTCTGGAAGGGAATGGGGAAAAGGGAACAGAAACTCTCTCCGAATAAACAGACCCCAAATTGGACACAGCAGTGGGCTCGAATTCAACTCTTACCAATCCTTTTTATCACAGAGTGGCATTGTGACCTGGGATTTCATGACTTGTGGATCTGCGCAGTCGCCTTTTGTCCCTTGGGGCAGCTGCAGGTTTAAACTGCGGGGCTTTGATTGACAGCTGGGCACCATCATTGGCAGACTGATCTTGATGGAACCAGGGGCCACAGTGCCTGCATTGCTGACAGAATTATCTCCCACTAAGCACAGAAAACACCCTCTGTCTTACTCTCCTGGTGAGTGCTTCTTGCACTGACCCTCTTCTGCCTGCTGATGCTACAGTGAGTGAGCAGAATTTGCCACAGCAGCCAGTTTCCAGTGGCTGAACGTAAGTGGAGGGACCCTTCCTCAAATACCTTATTCTCCCTTCATTTTTCCCTTGTCTTCTTTCATTTTTGCAAAACCTATATAATTCCTGGAGGGGGTCACCATGAGTCGAATGCAACTTGACAGCAGTGGTATATCCTTCCCATCTACCCACTTTTTTTTTCTCTCTTTTTCTTACATTCTTTCTCCCTATATCTAGCCTTCTATTTTTGTTCTATCTCTTCATCTCTTCTTCTTCTCCTTGGCTTTTGTTTTCTCCCCTGCTTTGTCCAATGGGAGGAACATATTAACCCTCCACTAATCAGCTGAAGCTACTACAATGACCACCTCACCCAATAGACACCAATAGCTCCTGCACCACAGGATCAATGACAGACAGTGGACAATACCTGCTCGTCCCAACTATGAATCCTCTTCATGATGAACAGAGACCTGCACCCCCAAGCCCCACCAGTGATCCACCAACACAGAAAAAGCTGGAGAGTGACTCAGCTTAGTCAACAACCAAGGAAGTACACCTGTTCCACACTTCCAGATATAGCAAAACATAAAACCACACTGAAACAAATCAGTACATAACTAACAAATAAAAAGAACACCCTTCAAAATGTCTAGGAAACAACAGATAATTTAAAATAATAATAATAATAAAAACAGGACAATGTAGTAGAAACAAATGTTTAAGCTAAAGAATTAGGAAATCTCCTTGAGGAAGAATAAACAATAAAACTACTTAATAAGGAATTCAGAAGATTATCTATATATAACCCTCCAAGAGTTCAAGAAAACCTTAACAGAAGCAATGAGAAGAGAGATAGTACCCTGGAAGAATTCAGGAAAATCATTTAAGAGCAAAATAAACACAAAATCAGAAGGCATTAAAAAAAAACTGCAATTAAAAATCCAGAAGACAGAAGATGAATACTAAAATTACAGAGATAGATAACACATTGGAAGGACAAAAGAGTAAACTAGAACTGGCTGAAAAATGCATTTTCCAGCTAGAAGACAAATCCCTTGACACCGGACTAGATGAGGAAAAATCAGAACAAAGATTTAAGAGAAATGAAGAAAACCTAAGAGTTATATGTGACGACATGAAAAGAAACAACAGGTGCCTGATTGGAATCCCAGAACAAAAAGAAGATGGGGGGGACATTGAGAAAATTGTCGAAGATTTGCTAACAGAAAATTTCCCTCATATTATGAAAGAAGAAAACATATCCATCCAAGAAGCTCAATGAACCCCATACAGGATAGATCCCAAGTATAAGTCACCAAGATGTATCATAATCAAACTTTCCAAAACCAAAGACAAAGAAAGAATCTTGGGAGCAGCTTGGGAAAAACAAAATGTCACTTACAATGGCAACCAATAAGACTAAACTCTGATTTCTCAACAGAAACCACACAGGCAAGAAGGCAACGGGATGTCATATACAAAACCTTGAAGGAAAAGAGTTGCTAATCAAGAATTATATATCCAGCCAAAATATCCATCAAATGTTGTTGTTGTTATGTGCCATCGAGTTGGACCTGACTCATAGCAACCCTTCCTTAGGATTCTGAGGCAGTATCACTACAGAAGTAGATTGCCCTATCTTCCTTCCGAGGAGTGGCTGGTGGATTTGAACTGCCAGCCTTCTGGTTAGCAGTCAAGTACCTTAGGCACTATGCTACCAGAGCTCCCATCCATCAAATAGGAGAGTGAAATCAAGACATTCCCAGACAAACAGAAATTTTGTGAAAATCGGACCAACACTATAAGAAATGCTAAAGGGAGTCCTTCCAAAAGACAACCCACAACAGAGAACAACAAATTAAAACCAAGACACTTAACACCACTGCCTAGAAACCAAACCAGAAAATCATTCTCAAAGTAAACTCACAAAAAAATGTACATAGAAAAATAGGGGATTCAATCTGCAAATGACACCAGCAACAAAAGAAATGGAGGGGAAAAAAGTTTTAATTACAAATCTTCCAAATTGAGAGGAAGACAGGACAATGTCTTTGTAGAACAGACAGCTCAAACTTAGGGAGATAAAAATTTACTTCAGGGTAGTCACAAAGAAAATTAACAATCCTTCTAATCAAACTATGAAAGAAAGAAATCACAAGGCCTTAGTAAACCCAAAGCAAACAATAATGAAGAAAAGAGAAAAAATACTTGATAACAAAATGAACTCAGTATGGAAAAATATTTGGAACAAAGAAATCAACAACAATACAACAAAAAAATGCAATACAATGATAGCAATAAATTCAGACCTATCATTAATGACACTCAATGTGAATGGACTAAGTGCACCAGTCAAAAGAAAGAGAGTAGCAGATTGGATAAGAGAGGAGGACCTACTGTTATGCTGCCTACAAGAAACCCACCTTAGACTTAAAGGTAAAAATAAATTAAAAATCAAGGAGTGGAAAAAATATATCAAGCTAATGGCAACATTAATTTCTGATAAAACAGACTTCAAGGTGAAAGCCAGCATAAGAGACAAAGAAGGACACTATATGATGTTAAAAGGGTCAGTTGACCGGGAGGCCATTACCATAATAAATATCTATGGATCCAAATGAAAGGAAAAATAGACAACTCTATAATAGTAGCAGAAGACTTTAACCCACTACTTTCAAGGAAGGACAGAACAACTAGAAAAAAACAAAGATAAGAAGAACTCAATAACACAATCAACCAACTTGACTTCATAGATATATAGAACTCTACCCAACAGAAGCACAATACACATTCTTCTCCAGTGCACATGGATCATTCTCCAGTGTAGACCATGTTAGGCCACAAAACAAACCTCAATAAATTTAAATACACTGAAGTACTATAAAGCAGCTTCCTGACAGTGCTACAAAATTATAAATCAATAATTGTTGTTGTTGTTGTTATGTGCCATCGAGTCAGCCCTGACTCATAGCGACCCCTCCTTGGGTTTCCGAGGCAGTATCACTACGGAAGTAGGATTGCCCAACTTTCCTTCCGAGGAGTGGCTGGTGGGTTTGAACCGCCAGCCTTCTGGTTAGCAGTCAAGTGCCTTAGCCATATTTGATTTTTTTTTGATCTTCCTATTAAATTAATAATAGGAAGATCAAAAAAAATCAAATATGTGGAAACTGAATAATACACTGTTCAAAAATAATTGGATAACAGAAGAAATAAAGGGTGAAATAAAAGAATTCCTAGGAATAAATGAGAATGAAAATACAACTTACCAAAACCTCTGGAATACAGCAAAAGCAATACTCAGAGATCAATTTATAGCAATAAATACATACATCAAAAAAGAAGAAAGAATCAAAATCAACACCTTAACTCAACAACTCCAACAACTAGAAAAAGAGCAACAAAAGAAACCTACACTATCCAGAAGTAAGAAAATAGTAAAGGCCAGAGCAGAAATAAATGAAACAAAAGGAAAAAAAAAGAGAGAAAATCAACAAGACAATAAGCTAGGTTTTTGAAATGATTAACAGAATTGGCAAACCATTGGCAAATTTAACAAAAGGAAAGCAAGAGAAGATGCAAATAATACAAATAATAAATGAAAAGGGAGACATCACAACAGAACCAACTGAAACAAAAGATAAGACCAATATTATGTAGAACTGTACTCCAACAAATTCGAGAACCTAGAAGAGATGGACAAATTTCTAGAAACAAAAGACCTACCTAAACTAACCCAGTCTGAGATAGAATACTTAAACAGACCCGTAACAGAAGAAGAAATTGAGCAGGTCATAAAAAAACTCCTCATTAAAAAAAAAAAAAAAAAAAAAAAGTCCACGAGAGCCAAAATATGATCTTGAATATATCCCTCCTGAATTTAGAGATCATCTAAAAAAAAAAAAAAAAAAAAAAGGTCCTGGCCCTTATGGTATCACTGGAGAATTTTATAAAATGTTCAGGGAAAGCTGACACCTCTACTACTCAAACTATTCCAGAACACAGAAAATGATGGAATACTCCCAAATTCATTCTATGAAGCAAGTATGACACAGATACTAAAATCAGGTAAAAACACTACTAAAGAGGAAAACTATAGACCAACATCCCTCATGAATATAGACATAAAAATCTTCATCAAAATCCTAGCCAACAGAATTCAACAATATATCAAAAAAATAATATATCATGACCAAGTGGGATTAATACCATGTATGCATAGATGGTTCAGCATCAGAAAAACAATCAATGTAATCCATCACGTAAATAAAAGAAAAGAACCATATGATCATATCAATTGATGCAGAAAAAGCATTTGATAAAATCCAATACCCATTCCTGTTCAAAACTCTCAGCAAAATAGGCATAGAAGGACAAAATCCTCAATATAATAAAGGGCATATATCCAAAACCAATAACCAAAATTGTTGTCAATCGAGAGACTCAAAGCTTTCCCCTTGCAAATGGAAACCAGACAAGGATGCCTTCTATCACCACTTCTATTTAACATTGTATTGGAAGTCCTAGCCAGGGCAATAAGGCAAGAAAGAGAGATAAAAGGCATCCAAACTGGACAGGAGCAGCCTCGGGGACCTCAGGAGCGGCAGGATATCCATGTAAAAAGGGGTGGGAGGCAAGGCTAGGCCCCAAAATCCCTGCAGCCAGGAAAGGGAAGGACCAGGAGTGGCCTGAGACCACAGATTGGTAGGTTTCAGGTAGGAATTAGGTAAAAGGAGGATGCAGAGGTTTCCAACAGCCAAGGGAGACAAATTTGCCTGTCAGTTTGTCATCCTGTGAGGCATGTACATTGCTGTGAGGCTTGAGGCTATGCCACTGCTGTTTCAGACACCAGCAGATTGCACAGGGTGCACAGGTTTCAATGCAGCTTACAGACTAAGACAGACTAGGAAGAAGGAGGAGGTCATCCACTTCTCAATAATTGGCCAGGGAAAACCTTATGAATAGCAGAGAAGCACTGTCTGATACATTACTGGGCAACTTTATGAATATCTTGGAAACATTATCTGACACAGTGCAGTAAGACTAGCCCCTTGGGTTGGAAGGCACTCAAAATAGGTCTGGGAAAGAGCTGCCTCATTAGAGTAGAACCAACCTTAATGATATGGATAAAGTAAATCTTTCAGGACCTCCATGTGCTGACGTGGCACAATTCAAATTGAGGAGAAACAACTGCAAACATCCATTAATAAATGGAACATGGAATGTACGAAGTATGAATCTATGAAAATTGGAAGTTGTCAAAAATGAAATGGAACGCATGAAGATTGATATCCTAAGCATTGTTGTTGTTATTATGTGCCATCAAGTCGGACCTGACTCATAGTGACCCCTCCTTGGAATCCTAGGCATTAGTGAGCTAAAATGGACCGGTTTTGGCCATTTTGAATCAGACAACCATATGATCTACTATGTCAGGAATGACAAATTGAAGAGGAATGGCGTGGCATTCATCATCACAAAAGATGTTTCAAGATCTGTCCTGAAGTACAATGCTGTCAGTGATAGAATAATATCCATATATCTACAAGGGAAACCAATTAATATGACTATTACTCAAATTTATACACCAATCACCAAAGCCAAAGATAAGGAAATTGAAGATTTTTATCAACTTCTGCAGTCTGAAATTGATCAAACATGCAATCAAGATGTGTTAATTATCACTGGTGATTGGAATGTAAAAGTTGGAAACAAAGAAGAATCATTGGTAATTGGAAAATTTGGCCTTGGTGACAGAAATGATGCTGGAAATTACATGATAGAATTTTGCAAGACCAATGACTTATTCATTGCAAATATCTTTTTTTCAACAACACAAACAGTGGCTATACATATGGACTTCACCAGATAGAATACACAGGAATCAGATTGACTACATCTGTGGCAAAAGGCAATGGAAAAGCTCAAAAACCAGGCCAGGAGTTGACTGCAGAACAGACCATTAACTGCTCATATGCAAGTTCAACTTGAGCATGAAGACAATTAAAACCAGCCCACGAGAGCCAAAATACGATCATGAATATATCCCTCCTGAATTTAGAGACCATCTAAAGAATAGAATTGATGCATTGAACATCAGTGACTGAAAACCAGAAGAATTGTGGGATGACATCAAGACCATCATCTATAAAGAAAGCAAGAGGTCATTAAAAAGATGAGAAAGAAAGAAAAGACCAAAATGGATGTCAACAGAGACTCTGAAACTTGCCCTTGAGTGAAGAGTAGCTAAAGTAAATGGAAGAAATGACAAGATAAAAGAGCTGCAATGGGCAGCTTGAGAGGACAAAATAAAGTGTTATAATGAAATGTGCAAAGACCTGGAGTTAGAAAACCAAAAGGGAAGAACATGCTCAACAGTTCTCAAGCTGAAAGAACTGAGGAAAAAAATTTAAGCCTCAAATTGCAATATTGAAAGATTCTATGGGAAAAATATTGAATGATGCAGGAAGCATCAAAAGAAGATGGAAGGAATACACAGAGTTACCGTACCAAAAAGAACTGGTTGATCTTCATCCATTTCAGGAGGTGACATGTGTTCAAGAACCAATGGTATTGAGTGAAGAGGTCGAAGCTGCACTGAGGGAATTGGCGAGGAACAAGGCTCCAAGAATTGATGGAATACCCATTGAGATATTTCAACATACAGGTGCCCCACTGCAGGCACTCACTTGTCTATGCCAAGAGATTTGGAAGACAGCTATTTGGCCAACTGGAAGAGATCCATATTTGTACCCATTCCAAAGAAAGGTAATCCCACAGAATGTAGAAATTATCGAAGAATATCTTTAATATCTCATGCAAGTAAAATCTTACTGAAGATAATTCAAAAATGGTTGCAGCAATATATTGACAGAGAACTTCCAGAGGTTCAGGCTGGATTCAGAAGAGGATGTGGAATGAGGGATATCATTGGTGATGTCAGATGCATCTTGGCTCAAAGTAAAGAATACCACAAAGATGTTTACTTGTGTTTTAATGACTATGCAAAGGCATTTGATTGTGTGGATCATAACAGACTGTGGATAACATTGAGAAGAATGGGCATTCCAGAACACTTAATTATACTCATGAGGAACCTGTACATAGATAAGGAGGCTGTCATTCAAACAGAAAAAGGGAACACTACATGGTTTAAAATCAATACTTTCACCATACTTATTCAATCTGTATGCTGGGCAAATAATCTGAGAAGCTGGATTGTATGAAGAAGAACGTGGAATCAAAATTGAAGGAAGAATCATTAACAAAGTGTGACACAACTTTGCTTGCTGAAAGTGAGGATGACTTGAAGTACTTACTGATGAAGATTGAAGATTGAAGAATAAAGTATGCAGTATGGATTACATCTAGTATAAAGAAAACAAAAATCCTCACAACTGGACCTATAAGTAGCATCACAATAACTGGAGAAAAGATTGAGGTTGTCAAAGACTTTACATTGGTTGGTTCTACAATCAATGCCAATGGAAGTAGCAGTCAGGACATCAGACGAAGTAAAGCACTGGACAAATTGGCTGCAAAGGACCTCTTTCAAGTGCTGAAGAGCAACCATGTCTCCTTGAGGACTAAGGTGTGCCCAACACAAGCCATGGTGTTTTCAATCACCTCATATGCATGTGAGAGCTGGACAATGAATAGGGAAGATCAATGAATAGGACAATGTTGGTGAAGAAAGTACCGTGGACTGCTAAAAGAACTAACAGGTCTGTCCGGAGGAAGTGCAGCCAGAATGCTCCTTGGAGGTGAGAATGGCCAGACTTCATTTCACATACTTTGGTCATTTTGTAAGAAGGGACCATTCCCTGGAGAAGGATGTCATGCTTGGTAAGGTGGAGGGTTGACAAAAGAGGGAAAGGCCCTCAATGAGGTGGATTGACATGGTGGTGGTAGTGATGGGCTCAAGTGTAGCAAGAATTGTGGAGCTGGCTCAGCCAGGCGGTGTTTCATTCTGCTGTGCATAGGGTTGCTATGAGTCAGAGATAGCTCAATGGCACTTAACAACAAATTGGTGAAGAAGAAGTAAAGCCATCTCTATTTGCAGATGACATGATCTTATACATAGAAAACCCAAGAGACTCGCCAAAAAATTACTGGAAATAATAGAAAGCTTCACCAAAGTGGTAGGATACAAGGTCAATATACAAAAATCAGTTGGATTCCTCTACATCAACAAAGAAACCTCTGAAAAGGAAATAAGGAAAATAATACCATTTAAATAGCTACCAAAAAGGTAAAATACTTAGGAATAAATCTTACCAGGGACACAAAAGACTTATACAAAGAAAACTACAAAACACTACTACAAGAAACTACAAATGATCTACATAAATGGAATAGGAAGACTGAATATTGTGAAAATGTCAATGCTACTGAAAGCAATCTATTCATTCAATGCAATCCTGATCCAGATTCCATCAACGTTCTTTAAGGACATAGAGAAACAAATCACTAAATTCATACGGAAAGGAAAGAGACCTTGGATAAGCAAAGCACCACTGAAGGAGGTCTCACACTCCTGGATCTCAAAACCTACTATACAGCCACAGTAGTCAGAACAGCATGGTATTGGTACAGTGATAGACAAATAGACCAATGGAACAGAAATGAAAACCCAGAAATAGACCAACCCATCTATGAACAGCTGATTTTTGACAAAAGGCCAAAAACCATTAAATGGGGGAGATATAGCCCCTTTAACAAATGGTGCTGGTACAACTGGATATCCACTTGCAGAAAAATGAAATAAGACCCATACCTCATCCCACACACAAAAACAAACTTAAGTTGGATCAAAGACTTAAACATAAAACCCCAAACTATAAAGTTCATCAAAGATAAAATAGGGGCAAATCCAGGGCCCCTAATTTATGGCATAAATAGACTATCAAACATAACCCAAAATGCACATCCAGCAAAAGAGAAACCAGATGACTGGGACCTTTAAAAAATTAAGTTCTTAGGTGTATCGAAAGACTTCTCCAGAAGGATAAAAAGAGAACCTATGGATTGGGAAAAAATATTTGGCTATGTCATATCTGACAAGGGACTTATCTCTAAAATTTATAGAAAACTTCAACACCTCAACACCAAAAAGACAATCAATCCAATTCAAAAACGGGCAGTAAATATGAACAGACACTTCACTAAAGAAGATATATAGGTGGCCAACAAACACGTGAGGAAATGCCCACGATCATTTCCAAACCAAGGGCATATATGCGTTCCTTCCGAGGAGTGGCTGGTGGTTGATTTGCTATTAGGAAAAAAAAAAAAAAAAAAAATCACTGCTGTTAAGCTGGATCTGACTCATAGTGACCCCTCCTTGGGTTTCTGAGGCAGTATCACTACGGAAATAGATTGCCCAATCTTCTTTCCAAGGAGTGGCTGGTAGGTTTGAACTGCCAGCCTTCTGGTTAACAGTCAAATGCCTTATGAGATATCATCTCACCCCAGCAACAACAGTAAAGTTCAACAGGACAGAAAATAACAAATACTGGTGAGGGTGCGGAGAGATTGAAACTCTCATATACTGCTGGTGGAACTGTAAAATGGTACAGCCACTGTGGAAAACAGCAATATCATGAAATTGAACATAGAAATACCATTTGCTCCAGCAATTCCATTACTAGGAATATACCTTAAAGAGAAGAGAGACAGGACACAAATAGACAAACACACACCCATGTTCATCATAGCACAATTCAGTATAGCAAAGAGATGGAAACAACCTAAATGCCCATCAATAGATGAATGGATAACCAAATTATGGTACATTCATACAATGGAATACTATGCTACATTAAAGAATAATGAAGAATCCACAAATCATCTCACAACGTAGATGAATTTGGAGGACATTATGCTGAGTGAAATAAGTCAATCACAGAAGGACAAATATTGTATGAGTCCATTTTTATAAAAAGTTAAGGCAAGGTCTGCAGGAAAGTAAATTCACTTTGTAGATAACCAGGGATGGGAGGGACAGGGAAGGAAAATTTTGGACTAGTTGGGGGTCACATGTTGATTTGGTAAGGGTAGGGGCAGTATAGAAAGAGTCCATGACCAGCACGGGGAAAATGCAGAAAGGGAGGACACAGAAATGTGCACAGAAGATATAGACAACAGAGGCAAATTCTATTACATGTACAATACTGCATTTATCAGTGGCACCAAACAGTAGGCTATGGATAAATGCATAGACAAGTGAGAAGATCAGGTGGGGGTAGGCAAACAGGAATATAACCAAGACCAAGGACAAATCTTACACTTGTACTTGTGCTACAAAATTATCCACATACATTACAGAAGTAACAGAGGACAAAGTTGAAGTAGCTTCTTAGAGACAACCAAGTACCTTGAGGGAGAGAATCAGACCTGCAGGTTTGGGATCATAGTCTCAGGGGACATCATGCTCAATTGGCACAACTTAGTACATAAAAGTCTTGTTCTACATCCCACTTTGGTGAGTAGCGACTGGAGTCTTAAAAACCTTCAAGTGGCCATCTAAGATGCAACTATTAGTCAGTCACCTCTTGTCTGGAGCAAAGAAGAGTGAAGAAAAGCAAAGTCATTTGGAAGCAATTATTTCGAAGATATGATGGACCATGAGGACCTCAGCCTTCAGGACCCCAAGACCAAAGAACTAGATAGTGCCCAGTTACCAATGCCAACCACCCAGAGAGGGATCAAAATTGGAGATTCTGGATAGAGTGGGAGGACAAATGTAGAACAAAACTCAAAAGCACAGAAATGACCAGAATTACTGGTTGGATAGAGACTAGTAGAATCCCCAAGACTATGGCCAAGGTTATCCTTAAGGCCTGGAAATGGACTCACTTCTGTGGATTGGCTCTCAGCCCAACAGTAGGAAGACCTACAAGCAGAACACCTACTTAAGGGAGATGCACCCCTTAGATCAATCAGCCACAAGACATGAGAGGGGCAGCATTCATATAGAGGGAAATCTGGTCAGACAGGCATGCATAGATAAGAAGGGCGCATGGAAGGGATAGTCACAGGGAGGAGGGGGGGAGAGTTTTTTATGGTTGGGGATTGTAATCAGGGCCATGACACTGAATATGCATGAACTATTGAGAGTAAAACAAATTTGTTTTGTAAATTTGCACCCATATGACAATTTGGAAAACAACAAAAAAAGAAATAATATTGTTTTGTTTGCAGTACTATAGTAAGGATTATAGAAAATGTATATAAAGCTTCTAGTTCAATACCTGACATATAGGAGTCCCAATATGTAATTACTACTAGTATTGTCTGGTGATTGAGCAAAGTCTCTAAAGTTCTATCTTTAACTTCTTAGATCTATAAATTCCTGTTATAAAAATTTAGTTCTGGAGAGAGGTTCGGAGAAGTTATTAGTTCAATTACAACTATACTTTTCCTGTTGCCCATGATATTTCCTATGCAAGAAGTGAGAAGTCAAGGTGTACAACCCCAGAGAAGCTGCCTAAAAGTAGATGAGCCTGGGAGAGCCTTCAAAGTAAACCTTGGCATCCAAGTCCAGAGGATGTCCCAATCTCATCTTGGAAGCTCAATTAGAAGTCACTCCATATTTATGGAAACTCACAGGTCTTAGCTCCGTGGGATCCCACTCCAGGTACTGGGCAATGTGCAGCATTTGGTTGACAATGCGATCCATCTCCTAGAAAACACCAAGGGAGAAACCAACTGAGGGTGCATTTTTCAAAGCAAGACTCAAAATGAAACCCAGTAGGCACACAACCAGGGCTGAGCATGAGAAGCAACTGGTACCATACACTATCATTTCCCTAGGAGTTCACCATTAGTTCCCACTCCCTTTGCTTCTGTTTTGACTACAAAGCTCAGTGGAGAGAGATGCTCTCAAAAAGCACAGAACAGGACTAAGTCAGAAAGCTCACTGAATGCTGACCTCTTTGTCCTCATTCTGGCCCTTCACTTAGAGAATATAGAAAGATGTACTCCTGGTTTCTCCGTCACTGTGCTCGTGGTTCCCACAAATACTTACAAACCAAGGCAAGCTTCTCTTCCCCCTCTTATTACTCCTCATCCTTACAATCCATTTATATCTGCTGGGGCCAGTTTCAGTTGCAGGAAGGGCTACTGTATTGGTCATAGCTCAGGCATGATGATTTAGATTTATTTTGGCCTCCTACTTGTCCTGTGGTCCAGCCCTGGGCCCAGGACCCCATAAGTAGGAAATTTATGGTGGAGTAAAGAGCTGAACAGAAGATTTCAAAGGGTGGCTTGAGGAGACAAAGTACTATAATGAAATGTGCAAAGACCTAGAATTAGAAAATCAAAGAGAAAGAAGACACTTGGCATATCTCAAACTGAAAGAGCTGAAGAAAAAATTCAAGTCTTGAGTTACTATACTGAAGGATTTTATTGGGCACAACACTGAATGGTGAAAGAAGCATCAAAACAAGATGAAGGAATATACAGAGTCATTGTACCAAAAAGAACTGATTGATGTTCAACCATTTCAGGAGGTAGTATATAATCAAGAACTAATGGTATTGACATTTTGGTAATTTTCATCTGACCATCCATACCAAATGTTCCCACTTTTCAAACCTTACTCAGCAACATGGATTAAGATAAAAATCTCTTTCCTTCCATCTAGTGACACTTTGAGTGCTTTATGTCATGTTATTGTAGCAGTATGTTGTTGTTGTTGTTGTTGTTATGTGCCATCAAGTTGGACCCAACCCATAGCGACCCCTCCTTGGGTTTCCGAGGCAGTATCACTACGGAAGTAGATTGCCCAACCTTCCTTCCGAGCAGTATGTAGAAAGGATTATATGGAAAATTGGGATACTCTCCATGGATCCAACTAAATAAATGAAGAACAGGTAAACTTGCCTTTTGTGAAAGGCCAAGTAACATGCCTTGTGGGTTTTGAAAAGGTTAATGCTTTCTTAACATCTTTGCCCCTGCCCAGGGACTTTTTAACAATATGACTGTTACTTGACCTAACTTGAAAAGCCATATCCAAGTGCTTTATTGTAAATAGAGCCATATCAACAGAAATAATTTTTATTCCGTAGGGTTCTCTATTTAGTGTAAATTTCTAAATCAGCTTCTAGTAGTTACATTTTATATCTTTCACCTGCATTTTGGTGTTTGTCTGAAGAAATGAAAGAGGAAAGCAAATATGAATTGTAAATGAACAACAATTTTCACTGTATTTTTGGGATTTATTAGTAAATTTATTTTCATGGGAGGGTATTAAAAACAGAAAAACTTGATTTCCTAGGCTGAAGGTCTAAGTATTTGATCAATATATTAGACTTATGATGACCAGTTTATTCACTATCTTTCAAATGAATTTGCTTTAAAAACATATGAAGACCAGCTCTCCTCATTTCCTTCATTAAGCATTCAGGTAAATTCTACCTGGAGCAGTGTGATATCCTTCTTTTCTGGTTTTGTTGTTGTTTTTGTTTTGTTTTGTCATATGATTCCACAGATATACCTAGTTAATTTCAGCTGATGGGAGACCAGGAAATTTGCAAATGGATGGTTTGACATTTCTGTAAATAAAAAAAAGGGCCTGGTAATTCTTCTAAAAATAACCAACAAAAAAACCCCAATGGTATTGAAGGAAGAAGTCCTAGCTACATTGAAGGAATTGCAGAAAAACAAGGCTCTAGGAATTCACAAAATACCCATTGAGATGTTTCAACCAATGGATGCAGTGCTGGAGGTGCTTACTCGTTTATGCCCAAAATTTGGAAGATAGCTATCTGGCCAACCGACTAGAAGAGATTAGTATTTGTGCTCTTTCCAAAGAAAGGTGAGCCAACAGCATGTGGAAATTATCAAACAATATAATTAATATAACACACAAGTAAAATTTTGCTGAAAATAGTCCAAAAACAATTGTAGCAGTATCTTGACAGGAAACTGTCAGAAATGCAGGCTGGATTCAGAAGTGGATGTGGAATGACGGATATCATCACTAATGTCAGATGGATCTTGATTGAAAGCAAAGAATACCAGAAAGATGTTTGTATGTGTTTTATTGTCTATGCAAAGGGATTCGATTGTATGGACCAGAGAAAATTACAGATAACTTGAGAAGAATCGGAATTCCAGAGCACTTTATTGTACACATGAGGAACCTGTACATAAACCAGGAGGCTGTTGTTTGAACAAAACAAGGGGATACTGCATGGTTTAAAATCAAGAAGGGACTGTGTCACAGTTATATCCTTTCACCATACTTATTCAATCTTTATGCTGAGCAAATAATGTGAGAATCTGGACTATATAGAGAAGAATGTGGCATCAGGATTGGAGGAAGACTCATTAACAACCTGTGATATGCAGATGACACTACCTTGCCTGCTGAAAGTGAAGATGCCTTGAAGCACTTACTGATGAAGATCAAAGACTATAGCCTTCAGTATGGATTACATCTCAACATAAAGAAAACAAAGTCTTCACAACAGGACCAATAAGCAGTATTTTGATAAATGGAGAAAAGACTGAAGTTGTCATGGATTCATTTTACTTGGATCCACTCAACGTCCATGGAAGCAGCAAATCTGGGCAAATCTGGTGCAAAAGATGTCACTTTGAAGAGATGAAGCAGTGTTTGACCCAAACCATGGTATTTTCAGTAGTCTCATATGCATGATGCATGTGAAAACTGGATAATGAATAAGGGAGACCGAAGAAGAATTGACACATCTGAATTGTGGTGTTGGCAAGGTATATTGAAAATACCATGGATTGCCAGAAGAATGAATAAATCTGTCTTGGGAGAGGTACAGCTGGAGTGGTCCTTAGAAGTGAGAATGGCTAGACTTTGTCTCATGTACTTTGGTCATGTTGTCAGAAAGGACTAGTCCGTGGGAAAGGATATTATGCTTCATTAAGTGGAGGGTCAGGGGAAAAGGGGAAGACACTCAATGAGATGGACGGACACAGTAGCTACAATGATGGGCTCAAGAACAGCAATGATTGTGAGGATGGTGCAGGACTGGGCAGTGTTTTGTTTTGTTGTACATAGGGTCACTATGATTTGGAATGAACTCAATGGCATCTAACAACAACATCTGCCTGATGAATGAGCCTTTGAAACCAAGGCCAGTCTCCATATAAAACCACCTCAAAGAATTGAGGGATGCTAACATGTCAGCACATGCAGAGCCCTACTGAAACATACCTGGCCTTACAAGGCATTTAGTGTCAAAGTCAGCATCTCTTGTGTACCAGCTAAGATGTTTATAGTAAGATTGCTTTGGTACACATTGGTGGACTGAAGAAAGGCTCAAAATAGTTACCTCTACCAGGTTGAATTCTGGATCAAAACAAGCAAGGTAAAACCCAACAGGAATTAAAAAAATACAGTATTTCGTTTAAATTAAAAAATAAACCATAGATGGAGATAAGGACATGGGGAGAAAGGTAGGAACAGGGCTTGCTACTTTGCAGAAGTTCCGATGGAAAAAGAGCTAGTCAATGTCCTTGGATCTAAGATTCAATGAGAAAAAAATGTGATTTAGGAACTAAGAATTAGACTCAGTCTGTTGTTATTGTTGTTAAGTGCCATTGAAATGACTCTAAGTCATAGTGACCCTATGCCCAACACAACGAAACAATGCCCAGTCCTGCACCAGCCTCACAATGCTTGCTGTACCTGAGCCCATCATTATAGCCACTGTGTCAATCCATCTCATTGAGGGTCTTCACCTTTTTCACTGACCCTCCACTTTACTAAGCATGATATCCTTCTCCAGGGAATGGTCCTTTCTGACAACATGGCCAAAGTACATGAGATGAAGTCTGGCCATTCTTGCTTCTAAGGAGCATTCTGACTACACTTCCTCCAGAACAGATTTGTCTAGACTCAGTCTAGAGCTGGGTAAATAGAAGCACAGTAAGCCAATTCCAGAAATAACTAGTTCTCCTGATGTCTACCCTTGTCAGTCCACATTTGAATGTTTAAGAGTCATGGAGCAGTGGACTCAGTTCAACGTCATATATTAAGAAGGGCATTGACAAACTAGAGCTTGTCCAGAGTGCTTATTTAAGTCATGTCTTATGAGATACAGTGTTATGGTGGTTGTTAGGTGTGATCGAGTTGGCTCTGACTCATAATAACCCTACGTACAACAGAACAAAACACTGCCCAGGCCCGCATCATCCTCAGAATCTTTGCTATATTTGAGCCCATTGTTGCAGCCACTGTCAATCCACCTTGTTGAGGGTTTTCACCGATCCACTGCTTTACCAAGCATGACATCCTTCTCCATGGAATGGCCCCTTTGTAGGAACTAGGAAATTTTATTGTGGAGAAGATTTTAAGGGACATGTGATAGCACATTCAAGCATTTAACAGCCTATTGGGTAGAATTGGTATTCAACTTGTCCTGGTTAACTACAGAGGGCAAACTATGCCAACAGATGGAGGGAAGAGAGGTGGCGAGTGTTTGCCTATTTTGGTCACCCTACTTGTTTTCTTTTTTTTTAGGATTTGGGTGAAGATTTACAGAGTAAATTCACTTTTCATACAACAGTTCACATATACTTTGTCTCATGTCATTGACCAAAATTTACAATGCAGCAGCTCCCCTCCCACTTCCTCCCCATAGTT
>NW_006921619.1:9734375-9739088 GCF_000298275.1 Orycteropus afer afer
AATGACCATAACCTTGCCCCTTGTCAGCTCGACTATGCACCTGGGAATTCTGATCATTCACATGAACTTATAGGCCCATTGTCTGCCAACCCTATATTTTGGTTACCCTACTTGTTTTGGGCAATGTTTTGAACAGGTTCATTCTGGTTTGACTTCATGCTGAGAATCTGCATTTCTACCCCAGCTATACTGAATCAAAATCTACATTTTAACAAGAGCCTCAGGGATCTGTATGAATTACCTGGGGATCTTGTTAAAACAGATTCTGATTCAGAATCTGATTCAGTAGGAGAAATGCAAATTCTCTGCATGGGGTCGAACTGGAATGAACGTGTTTGGAGCCTTGGTTTTGGGCACAGGAGAGCAAAAGCAGGTTTTGTGTTGAAAACCATCTCCTGGCAGACTAGAGGGGCTTATGTGCAGGAAAGAAGCACTTTCTAACAGTTATCCCCAGCACTGGAATGGCTATCTTAAGGCAGTGATGAGATCCTCATTCTTCAGAGAATTAAAAGAGACACTGGCAATCCGTTTCCCAGGGATTCTACATAGAAGTTGAATTTGATAATTCTTTGAGTCTTGCTTCAGTCCACTCATCTTACCTTCAAAAATATCCAGAATGTACCCACTTCTTACCATTTCCAGTAGGGAATTCTGGTGGTACAGTGCCTAAGGCATTTGACTGCTAACCAAAAGCTTGGCTAGTTCAAACCCACCAGCCACTCTGCAGAAGAAAGATGGGGCAATCTACTTCCATAAAGATTTACCACCTTGGCAACCCAATGGGGGTCGTTATGAGTTGGAATCCACTTGATGGCAGTGGGTTTGGTTTTGCTCTTTTGGTACCATCTCCAATGCTTCCACTCTGGCACAACTTACCATCACATGTTGCTTTATTACTTCAATAGCTTCCTAACTGGTATCCCTGGTCACATTCCTACAGTCTATTCTCAACACATGTAAGTTGGTTGTGCGATTCTTCTGCTCAAAACCTCCAATGGTTCCCCATTTCTCCGAAGTAAAAGACAAATCCTTTCAATCACCTATAAGGCCCAATAGACTTTGCAAACTCCCCCTGCCCTATTACCTCTGCAATCTCATTGCCTATCACTCACTCTAACCACATATGTGCACTCAGAATTTGCCAGTCATACTGGCCTCCTAGTCAATTTTCCAACATAACTGAAGCCCCTCAGGATCTTTGTACTTGCTATTTCTTCTGCCTGAAAGGCTTTTCCCTTAGATAACCTCAAGAATCACTCCCTTACCTCCTTCAAGTCTCAGTTCAGGTGTCAGTTCCTCAGGGGGCTCTTTCTTGTAGCTAAAACTACAACTTCTTCCAATGCTTCCTTTTCCTCCTTAGCATCCATCTCTCCTTAGCACAAATTTACAGACTTATATCATTATGTCTGTGCTTTCATTAAAACAAAAACTTCCTGAGGGTATGGGTTTTTGTCAGTGGCTTCTCTGATGTATCCCCAGTGCTTAGAATAGTGTGTGACATACAGTAGACACTCAATACATATATGTTGATCAAATGCTTGAAAGTCTATGATTCTCTGGCTGTCCCCTAGCATGACCCAACCCACAGCATTGCAACATGGCTGTAGGATTTCCATAGAGGCACTCTGCCCTTTAGAGGATGATTCAGTTCATCTAGTAGAGTTGTTCCTTTCCTTCCTTCTGTCTGACTCAGCCCCATACACCTCAGCCTCATGGCTACTCACTGATAAGATCTATCTCTAACATAACCAGTCAGGAGATAGGGCCTGTGTGATTCTATTTTTTCCTTCTCTGCCTTCTTCCTTTTCCATTTTTCCTCCTACTCTATAATCCTAAGCCTATTCCTGAGGAGCAGTGAAGTTTCAGGCTTTCCTAAGGGCAATGGGATGGGATCATGTGTTCAAAGTAGAAAGACTAGACTCCTAGAGCTAGTGCCATAGGGTATGAGAGGAAGCCAAGGGTGATGCCAAGGCATATCAATAGTAACCTTCTTCCTCTTGCTCTGGTCTTGCTGCCTCCCCTCTTTCCTTCCCCTTTACCCTTAGGCTCCAGCAGGAAATTGCCTAGGGAAGTTCTGAACAAATTGGAAAGATAAAAAGGTGAAATACTAAAGCATTTTTTCCATTCTGACATTTTAAGAACCCAGGCTTCTGGAATGAAAAGACAAGTTAGAGTTGACCCTCCTCAAGTTTGGCTCTTTGGAAGTAGAAGGTGGGGAAATTTACTCATATTTCTGCAGCCCTTATTGGGACACTTCTACTCCTATAAAGATGGAACTGTGAGTTTTCAGATTCTTCCTCCACCTGATCCCCCCTCTCCCAGCCTTTCATGGATCCAAGAGGGAGATCTGGAGAGAAAGCTTACCTCTTGGTCCAGGAGACCGTTCTCATCCGAATCATAGAGATGAAACATGACTGCAAGAAACACAGAGGAAGTGAGGTTTGTGGTATCCTCCAGGAACCAGGGACAGGCTGAGGTTTTGATGCTGCCAAGTACATAGATCAGTTCTGGCCACCAGCTCACTCATCCTGCAAGGTGCAGACTCTGACTTTCTTACAAAGGGGGTGGGGAGAAGGAGGAGAAGCAAGCCATGCAGTTCCCAGGACTGTCTGAGCAATAACTTTGGCTGATGAGGTCCAGGTCATGAGTGTGAGTCCCTGTAAGGCATGCATTGGGCCACACTCAAAACACTGATGGGGGCAAAGCCACCAGAAATACAGATGGGTCACTGCCTCTATTGCAGGTGGAAAGAGTGCGGGGTGTGAAATTAGGCAAACCTGGAATCAAAGCCTGGTCCTGGCCCTTACCACCTCTGGACTGTCAAGCAAGCCACTTAACTTGTTTAGACTCAGTTTCCTCATTTACAAAATGGAAATTATAGCAGTTTATTTCTCTTAAATTTGTTATGAAGATTAATATGTAAATTATATGCCACATCTATAGTGATTGGCATGTGGAAAGCACTCAACATGTAAACATAGCTTTTAATATGCACAAAGCACTCTTTTAAGTACTTTATCATTATTACTGATTTAATCTTCAATAATGCTACGAGGCAGTCACTGCATACCCACTGCCATTGAGTTGATTCTGACTCCTGGCAACTCTATGAGACAGAGTAGAACTAACCCATAGGGTTTCCAAGCTCTATATCTTTACTATCATAGGAGCTTATATTTCCCTTTTTATATAATGTCAATATTCTATTCAGAAACTTGCTCTATCATGTTCTAAATGCAGGGAGATGATGTATGATAAGGAAGATCCAGGAGAGAAATTAGGGCAAAGGATTAAATATTTACTTAAGGGACCTGATTTTTTTCTCTTTCTAGCACTTGAGTCTTACTGCTTTATACTTAAGGGACCTGAAAACCTGCCTTTTGTTCACCCAAAAGATAGAGATCCTGCGTGTGGTCTCAGCAGTGAGCAGGGAGGGCA
Source organism: Orycteropus afer afer (assembly GCF_000298275.1). Lineage (NCBI taxonomy): Eukaryota > Metazoa > Chordata > Mammalia > Tubulidentata > Orycteropodidae > Orycteropus > Orycteropus afer. The sequence continues at coordinate 9,737,814 of NW_006921619.1, forward strand.
GAAGAGCTACACTTGTCTTTGTTTCTTCCTATGCTTTAAGAACTGTCATCAGGCCTGCCCTTCTGTGGAGAGCCCTGATAGATCTCTCCCTGATACAACTACTGCAGGGCTTTCAGCACATACCCAAATGATCACATTATTCTAAGTTGCCCTTGGGTCCTCATTTCTTTCTAAATATTTTAATGTTTTTGTATCTTGTATTTGTTCAGTGGCACATCCCTGGTTAGATTTTAAGTTCTTTAGAAGGAAGGTCTTTTGATTCTTTGTGACTCTGCAGAATGTCTAGGCCAGAGGCTGTCACTGAATACATGGCTGAATGATGAAGGACAGAACTTCCCCACTAGCATTACTCCAGGGCTTTGGGTCTAGGCACCTCTAACACTGAGCTTTCTTTGGTCCACAAAGGGACCCTGACCATTAGGGGGCCTTGAGATCATCTAGTGGACTCTTCCCCTTCCTTCCTTCCTTGAATGAGGAACAGAACTAGAAAGGTCTGGGTTACATTTATGTTTTAGTGGCAAGACCTTGGGCAAGTCATTTAACCTGTTTCTTTCCATATAAAATGAGAATAATCATGTCATCCTTCTAGGATTATGGTGAGTTTAAAATGAGGTAATATGAGCAAAGTGTTCAGCATATATGAAGTGCTCAGTGATGAAAGCTACTGTCATTACTGCATTGGCAACAGGTGGCATTTAAGGCTATTTTTGCCAAAGAGGTACATGTTTGGCTATTAAGGAGAAAATCCTAACTTTTTTTCAATTATTAAAATCAAGGGAGGAGTTGAAAGATCTGGTTGGAAAAAAAAAAAAAAAAAAAGAAGAAATCTTTACAGGTCATACAACCAAGTTTCTATAACAAAAAATTGCACACAAAAAAAAATTAAAGCAAAAGATAGAGGGGTAACCAAAAGATTAAAAGAGACTTAAGAGACATAATAATCAATGACAATGGGTGGACCTTACTTGGATCCTGATTTAAACAATTACAAAATAGGTAAAATAGTTAGGAAAATGTGAATAGTAGTTGGATATTTGCTAATAGTATGGAATCCTATTTTTAGACAGGATAATAATGCTGAAGTTAGATTTAAGACAAAGAATTTAAGATATATAGAAAAAACAAACCAAACTCACTGCCATCATTGACTCATAGCAACCCCTCTGGGTTTCTGAGGCAGTATCTCTATGGAAGTAGATTGCCCAACCTTCCTTCTGAGGAGTGGCTAGTGGGTTTGAACCACCAGCCTTCTGGTTAGCAGTCAAATGCCTTAGG
>NW_006921619.1:9739848-9765622 GCF_000298275.1 Orycteropus afer afer
CTTCCATACAAGACTCAGTCTGAGACTGATAGGAAGTATTTGCCACATTGCTTCTAGTGGTTATTAGAAAATATAATGCCTGAAACTCAAATTCTACTAAAGTTGGGAATAATTTGACCTTTTAATTTTATCATGATCCAGAGAAACAGAAATTTCCTACATTTCTATCAAATTAGCACTAAAGTCTCACAACAGCTAACACCTCAAGTCTCTGGGAGAAACTTTAAGCTCAGCCATTGAGCAAACTGTTTCATTTTGTTTTGGCCAAGAGTTAACCTTTGCCAGGTTTTCCTTCTAATGTTTATGTTTTGTTGACTAATCCTATTATTTCTGGAAGTTTGCCTTTGCCATACGTGTATGTTTTTCATTAATGTCTGTTTAAGTTCCCAGGAGAAGCAAAGACAGTACATCTTGTTTAAAAAGGCTGTGTCATCTCCTGTTTTAAAAATTTGGCTGTAGGCTGACAGAGGCCAGCTAAACCATGCCTGGAGGGAGTCATCTACAGGACTGCTGTCTGTTTCAGCTACTCTGGACTTTCCTTTCTGTCACCAGCTATTGCTCTTCCTCTGAAGATACATTTTTGAAACCAGTTTTAGTAGCTCCATGAAACCAAGCTCAGCTCTCTTGATAAAGTAACTAGTCTTCTTTCTAGAGGGATAGGGTGGAAAAATGGGAATAAACTTTAATAAGGTAGAAATTTATTAGATATCAAGAAAAATTAATTCCTCACAGTTAAAGAGTTGCTTGTACATAGAGTAGGGGAAGAAGACAAATGTTAAAGATATTTCTTTTGAAAATCTGCTGACAGAAGGCAAGGATTTCAGGAAGTCCTGCCAGTAAAGGTAAGGGAGTCTCGATGCCTTGCAGAGACCCAAAGGGTTTGCGATCTCAAGGTCTCAGATACCGTGCCTGTCCATTCTATGCACAGCTGGTAGTGTATCCCAGGGTAGATTCTAAGAAATGTTGCTTATATCGCTGCTGGTGACAGAACTGGGAAACCTCCCCCAAGGAGGCATACCCATGATGCCAGATCAGTCTACAGCATGTTTAGGAATGGTGGCCAGGACACTAGATCTTCCTATAGAAAAATATTAAAGCCCCTTGATAGGGCAAGCACTTACATTCGAGCTTATCCTGAGGCCTCCCAGTTTCCAGCAGGGACAGGTAACACACAACATCCTTCAGGTACACTATGGGGGACACTAAGCCTGGAGACTGAGCAGCAGGGGCTCCCAGGGGGGTCGTAGCCACTTGGTCATTAGCTGGCATTTGCTTCACGGTGACCTTTGATTCTGTGATAGACAAAAGGACAGCATCCAAAGACACTTATTGTTTAACAAACATTAAATCTCCTTTGTTGCCCTGTCCTCTTTATGACTGAGTTATAAATTTTATACAGGTATCTGCAATAGCTTTTGTTACATAGAAATAATCAAATCAGTGGTTTTAAAAATCCACTTTGAAGAATTCATACTCTCTGAATGGACCCAAATATGACCCATTTAAGAGTCTATTTCCTTGCTGGAAATTCACCTATAATCTGTGAATTTTCAGAAAGTATGACAGTGATTCTTAGTAAAAGCAAAGTCAATAGGTAAATGTTATCTGGTCTACTGTTTTTGGAACATATCCAACTTGAAGCAATTTTGGCTTGGATTTCAAAGTGATAAATGGCCAACAGTTCATGATATACTCTCTCACAACTTCTCAAATACTTTTAAAGACAAATAAAAAGATGAATGTTTCATACAGAAAGCTGATATTGACAATCAACTCGTTTCCAGAGATTAGGTAGAATTTTGACTAACTGCAAGCCTAATCAATTGGACTTTAAAAAATGCAGAAGGTGGCTTATCATGCCACAGGAATGTAGTAAGTTTTCCCTCTGAAATTTTTCTTCTAATAGGTACAAAATCTCTGTCCTTTCCACACTGTTTATCCTCTTAGTCAGAAATATAAGGTTTATCAAACAGAAAAACCAAACCAGTTGCCGCTGAATCAGTCACGACTCATGGCTACCCCACATGTGCAGAGTAGCACTGTGTGCTCCATCGATTTTCAAGGCTGTGACCTTTTAGAAGCTTATTGCCAGGCCTCTAGGTGGGTTCTAACCAGCAACCTTTCAATCAGTGGTCAGGTGCTTAACTGTTTATGCCACCCAGGGGCTCCTACAAAGCCTATTTAAAAAACCAAAACCAAAACCAAACCCACTGCCATTGAGTTGATTTGAGGCAATAAATCTTTATGGAAGTAGATTGCCTGGTCTTCCTTCCACAGATTGGCTGGTTGCTTTGAACTGCCAACCTTCTGGTTAGCAGTCAAGTGCCTTAGGTACTACACTACCAGAGTATAAGGTCTATGCTAACCAGAAAACTGAGCATTTATACTATCCTATGTGAACTCTGCTTCTTTTGAGGCACTTTGTGTGCTAGCTCTCTTTCCCCAGCCTCTCTACCTCTACATCCATCAGAAATAATCTCTTAATATACAATGGGAGTATGAGACTCAGAGAAATAAGCAAGGAGTAAAAGGAAGACTGGCAGTGGAAAATGTAACTTAAGTGTTTTAATACTAACAAGTAACAGAGTGCTGTAGGCATAGGCAGAGATAGAGATAGCCCTGCTGGGCAAGGTAATGTTGCCAGTACACTCTCTATTTAGAGTACCAAAGAGCCAAGCAGAGGGAGTAAACACTCTATCTCAGGTCAGAACTATGCCTGATGAAAGCCTGCCAGGTCCTGAGGGTTAGACAGTGGATCTGAGAAAGGAGCGAACCATCACACAGATAGACAATGGGAGAGACCAAAGGCTGCTGACACACTTTGTATGTTGGAAAGGGCCCCATGAAAAGACCAACATGAAGCCCATGAAAAGAGATGCAGAACAAGAAAAGGAAACTTCATCCTGCAGTCTCAGAGGAACAGGTCTTTAATGTAACTTCCTACTGTAATAAGTCCCTCAGTAGGTTGCTAGATATATTTATATGTTGTTGTTGTTGTTATGTGCCATCAAGTGGGCTCCAACTCATAGTGACCCCTCCTTGGGTTTCTGAGGCAGTATCACTACGGAAGTAGATTGCCCAGACTTCTTTCTGAGGAGTGGCTGGTGGGTTTGAACCTCCACCTTCTGGTTAGCAGTCAAGTACCTTATACATATATGTATTATATATTTAATATAACTTCTATTAAACAAGAACAGAAAGCCTCAGGAGTGAGCAAGTTGAGATGAGAATACAATAGGATAAAGAACAAATAGGGTTGGTGGGATAGAAAGGATTGCAATAAAACTACATATGAACCAGAAGTATTAAATTCCTCCCTGGAAGATAAATTATGACAAAACAAGTTAGTGATGTAGACGACACACCATTACTCCCCAGGTTACTGCTATCAATTCTAAGTTATGGTGACCTCATGTGTGTTGGAGGAGAACTGTGCTCCATAGTGTTTTCAAGGCTGTGATCTTTCAGAATAAAATTGCCAGGCCTTTTTTCCAAGGTGTCACTGGGTGGATTTGAACCATCAACCTTTTGGTTAGTAGCCCAGCACTTAACTATATGTGTCACCAAGGGGCTCAAGTTACCTCTATATCCTCAGATTATTCATCCAATAGAACACTATTACAGTGACATCTACTTCAGCTAAAGTGGAGTAACAAGGACCAGATTACTTTTCCAATGGAAAAAAACTAAAAAACAAAAAGAAAAGACATGAAATAACAGTGTATAAGACATTAAATGGGAGCTCTGGTAGCGTAGTGCCTAAGGCACCTGACTGCTAACCAGAAGGCTGGCGGTTCAAACCCACCAGCCACTCCTCGGAAGGAAGGTTGGGCAATCTACTTCTATATTGATACTGCTTCGGCAACCCAAGGTGGGGTCACTATGAGTCGGGTCCAACTAGATGGCACTTAACAACAACAACAAGAAGACATTAAATATCAGGAGCACCAGTGATTTCTGCAAGAAAGGAGACAACTGAGGCAATTCCTGCATTTGTCACACCTTGCTGTCTGAAAGGAATTTCTAGGCTGCATAGCAGGGAGAGAGAACCCAGGAAAAGCCTGAGAGTCTCTCTGAGTTGAGAAGATGGAGCTGGGAGTCTAGGGAACCCAAGGAGGCTAGCCTCCACAAAGCACAGAGGACAGAGAGACCTTCAGTGTATTCAAACTGAGTAATGAGCAGAGAGTTCCACTCAAGTATTCAGCTGAAGTATTCATCCTTCCAGCCTGAGAAACTAGCAAAAGCCAAGAGACTGAAGTTCTTATAGTTGATCCCATTTAGTCCTAGGCATTCAGGGAAGGGTGAGTTCAGCCATACTTGTGCTGACATTCTGACAATGACAGACTGCTTGGGGTTCTGAGCTGATGTCTGGACTCCGTGGAAGCCTCTCTTTGCTGAGATTATGGACACAATCATGTACATATTAACAAATAACGTGAAGGAGGTTGTGTGCTAGATTTGAGCTTGGAGACTGATTTGATAGTTCCTAAATGGGCCATATCAGATGAGAATCTAGTTTCTTCCAGAGGTCTTCTGCTTAGGAAACAGGAAAAGGGTGGAATTTTCAGCAGATGGCCTGATCTCAGGTGATTCCAGGACTTGGCTCTTGCTGGCTAGCAGAAGGCCATCTTTGTGGTGTGAGCCTGGCTCTACATGCTTAGCTCTGGTGAACAGGTGCATGCATTTAATTGAGACATCCCTGGAAGGTGGTTTTGCAGGAAAAGGCTTCTTTTTCTTTAAGTCTCAAGTCACAAAAGAAGATGAAAAGATGCTACACACCTCCCTGTGCCAACTGACTGCCGGGTCGCTCCATGTTTCCTGAGGCAATCAGATAATGGACCTTTCATGATTTATCCGCAAGGGAGTAATTTTCCCCACAGAAAAGGAAAGTGGTATCTCACAAATCATTGCTCCAGGAGAGAATCTCTGGAAGTTGCTCTCTTACCTCCAGAACCACATAGGCATTGCAAATAAGCATGGTGGCAACTAAATCAACCATAATTATAATTGTCTGGTCTCAAATATCACATTACATCTCTAGTAAGTCTTTCCTTGGTACTACAGAAACTTCAGTCACTATAAATAACCCTGCCAAGACAATTTTGGGCCACATGGAATAAACTGTTATTTCCCCAAGGTTCCTCTTGAAGTTCTAGATACAATGACTAAGAAATCTGTGGGTAAAGAAGTTTGGGCCAGATGCTTTGCACTGTTGATTTTCTTAATGGCAGTTTAACATCTCAAAGCTTCCAGTTTCACCTTTTGCTTTGTACCATAAGAATGATTTATGACAGAATACTCCTTTGGTATTCCATGTGAGATTTAAGATAAATGTATGCCTTAAGAAGAAGTACAGCTAGAATGTTCCTTAGAAGTGAGAACGGTCAGACTTCATCTCTCATACTTTGGTCGTGTTATCAGGAGGGACCAATCCCTGGAGAAGGATATCATGCTTGGTAAAGTAGAGGGTCCATGAAAAAGGGGAAGACCCTCAACGAGATGGGTTGACACAGTGGCTGCAGCAAAGGGCTCAGGCATAGCAGCAATTGTGAGGATGGCGCAGGACCCAGCTGTGTTTTTTCTGTTGTACACAGGGTCACTATGAACTGAAATTGACTCAACAGCACCTAACAACAAAAAGCATGCCTTAAATCCATCTATGACACCAACGGGTCATGGACCTCACATGGCTGGGCAGGAGGATGGGTGAGTCACACTTGTGTAGAGTCTTGTCTTGCTGTTGTCCCTGAAGGCATCAGGAAGGCACTGATGCCCTTAATCCTTATTTTTTGGAGTTCCACAAACAGCCTGGAATTTGCTAATTTATACTACAGAAGTAAATCTCCTTTTCTACCCATGATCTGCTTTCCATTCATTTTGAAGTTGTGGTCTCACTAGTCTTTTAGTTAAACACTGCAGACTCTATAATCCTTCTAGTTGTCCATTTTTTCTGTGAGTGAAAATACACACAGACATACACTAGTGAACAACATCTAGTGTTCATTTGAAGAAACTCATTCATTTTAGGTTCCCGTTACAATTAGCTCTATTTTTCCTTCTCCTTCAGTTATGTTGCCTCTTTTGGCTATTCTGTTTTATATCTATTTAAAAACATAAAACTTAATTTTGTTTTGGGGTAAGCAGTAACCAAATCAGTGCTTAATCATGTGATCAGCTGCATGCTTTACCACCGGGCACATGCCAAGAGCTGAAATTTACTTCTGCATATCTATAAATCTTTGCCAAAGAATGACAATGCACAGGAAATATGGTTGAATACCCTGAGTCTTTGAATCTGAAGCTTCAGGAGAAACTTGGGAGAAAGAGAGTCTATGAAAATAGGATGCTCAATTGACATTCTTGGAGCCATGAGCGTGCAGAAAGGCCCTGAAGGAGATCTTGGTAGACCCTGACAAGTTAAGAATAGAGAACACTTCTGGAGAGTAGTCTGAATAATACTTGAAAATGTTTATTGAGCAATTACTACATGCCAGTAACTATTCTAAGGATTTGACATGCATAACTCACTTAACCTTCACATCAACATTATGATATGACTAGTTTTCCATTTTACAGATTAGGAAACTGAGGCACAGACATTATTCAAACATGCCCAAGGTTACAGAGATAGATAATGATAGAGGTTGAAGTCAAACCTAGACTCTTAACCAATATGTCCTATTGTTTGACCCAACTTGGGCTGATATGAAAAACCAAAAGAAAGAAAGGAAAACAAACAAACAAACACCCCACTGCCATTGAGTCAATTCTGACTCATAGCGAGCCCCATTGACTTTCTACAGCAATAAATCTATATGGAAGTAGATTGTCCCATCTTCCTTCTGTAGAGTGCCTGATGGGTTTGAACCGCCAACCTTCTGGTTAGCAGTCAAATACCTTAGGTACTGCATCATCAGAGCTCCAAAAACCAAACCCCCTACCAAAGAGTTGATTCTGACTCATAGCAACCTATAGGAGAAAGTAGAACTTTCCCATAGGGTTTCAGAGACTATAAATCTTTACAGAAGCAGACTGTCTCACCTTTCTCCCATGGAACAGCTGGCAGATTCAAACCACAGACCTTCTCGTTAGCAGTCAAATGCCTTAACCACTGCACCACCTGAGCTCCTTATGGGTTTTGGTGCCCAGGAAATTTGTATTGGATATGAGAATAGGGGTCAAGGAGACAACTTTTACCCTTTCCAGTTTAAAAGCATCTGGTCTTGGGCTTTGGCCTGTCAATGCCACAAAGGAGTGGCTTCCTCCATTGATAAATCTTGCACATCCACATCAGTCATGGTCCTTCAGCCAGACACCATGACAGTAGCCTCATAGGGACTGTAAACCTGACCATCCCATCAGGAACTAATCAAACTGATGTCTTTATGTGCAGGAAAAACTACGAGGACTCTCAAGGGAGATCACTGCTTCCCTTATTGCAGAGAAGACAGCAGAAGCTTTGAGGCTGGACAATTATGGATTGAATCCTTGGTTCCACCAGAGTTTTCAAGGCTGTGGTCTTTAGGAAGATCACACTAGAAGTATATAACCTTTAAAAACCTTAGTTCCGCATGCATAAGGTGGCATGATTGTGAAGGTTAAATGAATTATGTGATAATCAGTTACCTGGCAAACACTAGATCTTCAAAATAATTTCAGATGACTTCCTCTTGTCCCTCCTCCCAACTTATTCAAGTTGATGTATATGTAAATCATTGGAAGTCAAACAGCACACTCTTACCTTTTTGCCTGACCCTTCTTGAGCCATTCATTGGTAGAAGGATATGTATTTCACTCCTACACCTCTACAGTCACCTCTAAACACATACACACTTTGTCTCTCACATACTCACCCCCCCACACACATATACACTTAAATACACACCCACACTCACTCTCCTTACACCCTACTTTTGCCTGCCCCTCACCATTTCCTTCTGAGAAGGCTTCTCTCTCTGGGCAAGGAGACATGTCAGTGGTAAATATTCCATTCCAGGGAAAATGAAGCAAAACCTTCACCCAGACTCAGAATCCCAGAACATTTCTGTGGCAGGGATCCCAGAGATGGAGGCTCTAAAGGCCTCAAAAGGACAAAAATCTTCTCAATGGCCCACAGTTACATGGAAACAAAACTGCTGGTGAAGTATTCTCATTTTTCCCAGACCTGTTGAAGCCTGGTATTCAAAAGACTTACCTATGTCAGGGGCACAGGCCTCATCTGCTTTGGCAGCATTATCTGTATACTGTATATTGGAATCTGGGGAATAAAAAAAAAGATTTAAAGGACCAGCCCATTGTCCTCTGGCTTCTTAGAGGAGGCAGGTAGAAGATCTTCCTATGGGATTTGAGTCACTTAGGTTGTGTCTGCATTTCTGGGTTGCTGTCAGGGGATTCATGCTCACATACTGGGGATGGCTATGTCTTCCCCACTATTGCCCAAGCTCTAGGAAGATATGGACCATGGCTGGCCCTTCCTCTGATACTTCCAGGCCAGTTCCAGCCTGGGTACATAAGGTGAATGTGCTCCATCCATGGACTTCTAGCTTTTCTGAAGGCTCTCCTCCCTGTCGTTTCTTAGTGTGTGCCTTCCCTCCCTCCATTCTACACACTGATCCTCAGTGGCAAGGATTATGCCTGTCTGCATTTCTCTTACTAAGAAATTCATTACACAGGGCTTCCTTTGAGGAAAAGAGTCCTGGACCTTGGTCTTCATTCCTATCCCTAAAGCAAGGGGTATTACTATGCTTAGTCCCTGGGAATGCTGCCCATGCTGGTGGCAAGCGAGTTAGAGCTGCAAAATTCCCCTTCCATCTTGGGGGATATTGGTCTACATACCTGGGCCATTGACCTCACTGTTGCTGGTCCCATCCTTTGGATAGTCAGGGATCTCCTGTCTGGGCTTCTGGCTGAAGGCTAGAAAGAGGTGTGTGCTCAATGGCTGAGGAAGGTCCACCTTCAAGTATGCTCTCATGAATAGCTTGAAGACATCATAGCTAACTGGCTGAGAAGGGATAAAAAGGGAAAGGTCAGTGGGGAAGCAAAGGGACAGGGAGGAGCAGGGGAAGAAAAAAGCATCAGGGAGAAGGCAGGTGAGAGGAATGGAAAGGGAAACAGAAGTGGAGGAAGTGATGGGTCAGGGTGAAAAGGCCAGCGAGGTGACAGAATGACAGGCACAGGGAGCAGTGTGATAAGAATATAAGAAAGAGAAAATACCCACGGCTACATATTAGGACTTGGTGCAACACAAACTCAGAGAAGGTTTTTTCAATAAGATATGATGTAGTATAAATTTAGGAAGAAAGGGAGGCAATAGAGAGTGAGCAGTGGAGGCAGAGGCCAGGGCAGAGGTCTCTGCTTCAGTCCAGGCCCAGGTGAGGGTCTTGACTCTAATTAGAACTGGGTCAGTGCTCTGGAGTTCTAGTTAATATGAAGAAGGATGTAGGTGAAAACATGGTGGAAAGAAACGGCTCTTCTGTGGTATCTTGGTTTTCCTCTTGTGCATTGAGGTATGTGATTTCTGAGTACTGAGGTTCAGAAAATAGGAAAATCTTGGAGGAGAAAAAAGACAGCCTTCACTCCTGATTGTGGAAGAATGACCAGGTGATCTGCTTCTGAAAATTAGCCAGTGAAAAGCCTATGGATCACAATGTCTGATCTGCACCAATCATGGGGATGGTACAAGACCAGGCAATATTTTGTTCCACTGTGCACAGGGTTGCATGAGTTGGGGGAGTACCTGACAGCAGCGAACAACAGCAACATTCCTCATTGCTTTCATACTTTTGAATTTTCCCTGCACAAACTTCAAGATAACAGGGAAGTGTGAATGTCTGGTTCAGCTGTTACTTAAAACATGTCCTTGAGAAGGCTTTAGCACCAGGAGAAGAGCAGGAAGCCAGGAACAGAAGGCATAACCAAGGGACATGCCCAAAACAAGAACCTCTCCCTGCTGTGTCTCTCCCTGCACAGCCTGGCTTCTGGTCCTAGGCTGGGAGCGACCATGCCAGAGAGGGGTGCTGCACTCAGCAAACACTCAACAACAACAACAGTTCCTAGTGAGTCATCACTGGCTTGTGCTTTGATGGCATCAGGTTCTTCAAATCAGCAGATGCTCCTGGAAATCATTTGAGGAAGCACTACTCCAGGATCTGCTGTGCAGGCTTTTGTGAATAATAAGAGTCATGAGAATAAAAACCCTTTTGAGAAGCCTGCTTAGCTCTTCCTCCAAAATGTTCAGAGCATTTTAACTCCTTGTCTCTTTTGAAGGATTTGGGAGCCTTCCCAGGACCAGAAGCTGGCTTGCATGTGTACAATCAGGACTAGGGTGCAAAGTTGTAGCCCTAAGAACAAGTGGTATTCTCCCTAACCCATCAGGAGCTTACAAAGAAATTTCTACTTAGTACCAGACTGTTTTGTATATCTTCTTTGCAAAGTGCTGGAAGCCTGACTTATTTGGACAGAGGATAGTGCAGGTTCTACCAGATTAAAGGATCTTGAAGCAACTGGCACACTTCCTTCTCTTACAGCAGCTATCTATCTCTCTCTGTCCCTGGTTTTGTATGTCTGTATTTCACATTTTTTCCTGTGCTTCTCTGTTTCTACAGGCTCATCAGCTCACAATGTCCCTTCCTGTTCCCTTTTACCAGGACAGAAGAGCAAAATCTCATCCTTCACTTTCCAGGTGTGGCCTTTGATCCCACCCTCCCTATCTCTGATTGCATCTAACAGTGTTCGCTTCCTTTCTACCTGCAACCATGTTCAGTGTCCATTATTCCAAAGAAATTGCTGCCCTATTGAGCTGCCAGCCCATCTTTCTTCCCTTCTCCTTCAAATTTTTCCAAAGGAAGTACATTAGCCTCCTCACCTCCTTAATCCCATTCAGTTTGGAATCTTAGCCCATCACTGCTGAACCTTCTCTTTTGAAGGTCACACATTCAATTTGCTTTTTTTATTTAGATGTTCTCACCTTGGACCTCTTTGCCACATGTCATCCTCTCTTCTTGAAATTCTGTATTCCACAGCATTGTGCTATTTTGGTTCTCTTCATTCTCTAGTTTGATTTGACTGAGTATTTGCTGGTGGCATTGCTATTCATTAACTGGTTTCAAAAGACTCTTTTTGCATTGTCTTTTGCTTTGCCCCATTTTAATTGACAAGTACTGTTTTACAATGTGGTTTTGAATTTCAAAACGTATTGTGAATCTTTTTTTTTTTTTTTTTGGTTTGTTTTAAATTGAAAACTATTAGAATACAATATATCTGGAAAAAAGACTGAAGTAAATGATTGAAGGTGGCTTGGTGGCACAGTAGTTAAAAGGCACTGGACTGCTAACTGAAAAGTTGGCAGTATGGACCCACCAGCCACTGTGCGGAAGAAAGATGAGGCAGTCTTTGGCTCATCTTGGCCTCTGTAAAGACTGACAGCCTTGGAAACCTTGTGGAGTGGTTCTATTCATTCTACCCTGTCCTACAGGGTTGCTTTGAGTTGAAAGTGACTCAATGGCAGTGGGTTTGCTTTTTATTTTGTTTGTTTCATTTTTTTTTTTCTAATTGTGATTTGGGTGAACATTTACAGAGCAAATTCACTTTTCATACAGCAGTTCACATACACTTTGTCTCATGACATTGACCACAATTTACCACAATGCAACAGCTCCCCTCCCACTTCCTGCCGATAGTTACCTCTTCCCTGTGTCCATCCCTCCATGCACTCCTGTCTCCTGAGCTGTCTCCCTGTGCATAAACAGCTCTTCTTTCTCCCATGATTGTTCTCTCCAAGGAGTGTATCTACCCCGGGTAAATGTTCAACTCATATGCCTGTCTTTTGTTTGGCTGGAAGCCATTTTTTATTGTTTTTAAAAGACTGAAAAGAGAAAGTTAAAGTCTAATGTGCTCTAAAAAACTGGAGCAGAAAGATTATCAAACAAGAGCAGAGTGAGATTCAGGAGACTTGGTGACAGGTTCCAGATCTACCAGTTATTCTCCTTTTTTGGACCTCAGTTTCTTTGTCAGCAAGTTGTGAATGCTGGACTAGAAGAGCTCAGGTTCTAAACTTCTATTTGTTTCTTCCTTAAACCAGCTTCTCTTCCTTACTCCCCAGTTTCTGTTAATATCAATGATACTGTTATTCTCCCAATATCCCAGGCTCAACTTTGAACTCTAGTCATCTTTGTCCCTTCCTTCTATCCACTGTTCCTTTATGATATCTATCACATCCACACCTTTTATTTCCTATGTCCATGGAAATAAAATGCTGCCATCACTCTGAAATGGAAATGGGGCCATTGAAGGCCCCAAAGATCCTGGCTTCAGATCCTGATTCATGCAGATCACGTGGACCATTACAATACCTCTCAAAGGATTCCTTGCCCCACTCCCATTTCTTGATCCTCCAATTCATCTTATCCATCCTTGCCAGGTTGATCTGGTATAACTCCAACAAGATTGCTTCCGTACTCAAAACTTTCCATTCTAATTGCTCATGGGAGAGTTGAGACCAGTTGTATTTAAACTTTATAATCATGCACCCCATCTACAACATTTTTGAGTATGCACTCCCTAACATTTATCTTTATTTATTAATTATATTTATGTATTTATGTGTATGTGTGTGTGTGTATATATATATATATATATATATATAGAGAGAGAGAGAGAGAGAGAGAGAGAGAGAGAGAGAGAGAGAGAGAATGAGGACAGACAGAGAGAGAGTGTGTACTCTGTGGTTTAGTGGTTAAGGCATTTGACTGCTAACCAAAAGGTCAGAAATTCAAACCCATCAGCTCCTCCACAGAAGACGGGGCATTCTGCTTCTGTAAAGATTTATGGAAACCCAACAGGGGTTGCTATGAGTCAGACCTGCAGAATTGATTCAATGGCAGTAAGTCTTGTTTCTTAGTTTGAATATGTATATATGTATGTATATACATATCTAGAAAGTAAATACAAAGTAAATAGCAAATCTAATATGTGGAGTTCCCACAGTCCAGTGCATCATCCTGTGCACTTCCTGGGACTTTTGGGATTCACAACCCTTCCATGAATTGTAGCTGCTCAAGCTCTCAGACCATTCTCTCTTTTCTCCTATTATTCCCTCTGTGCACCTATACACTCTGCCCACACTTATTTCCGTGTTCTTTCCTGACCAAGTTTCCTTGCACTTTATTCTACATGAATGGCTTCCGTCTCTACCTGTCAAATTCCTAGCCATCCTTTAAACTCCATCTGGATGCCATCTCCTTTAGGAAGCCTGGTATGATCTCCTCCTTGCCTGGATTTCTATACCTTTGCACCTCAGTTCCTGTCTTGTGACACTCATGTCTGCTCTCCTGAATTATTAAAGTTGTCTGTGATGTACCTTGGTTCCTCTACCAGTTCCAAAGCTCCTGGAAGGTAGTGAGAATGTCTTATTTCATCTTTGTACCCCACACCATCCATTCTAGTGTTTCTTGATAGGTATTTGAATGGATACTGGGTTCTAACTGGAACCCACTTCACGAAGGGGCCAGTGCTTGACCTCTGGATGTTATCAATTACTGTAGGGTCCATTCAGTCAACCTATATGTTCTGAGACTCCTAAGTACAAGGCACAGTGCTAGGAATCACTGGGGAAAACCTCAAAAGTTATGTATGGGTCTACACCTTCTAGTAACTCAGTATAATATATGGGAAGTACAGGTATTGAAATAATTACAACACAGGTTCAACATTGGCAAGTGCCATAGAAAACAAACTGGCAAACTGTTGTGAGAACTTAGAAAACAATGATGGAGCACATATTCAACTATTTATGTCCCCCGCCGGGGATGGCATAGAATAAAAGCCAAATCAGGGTGCTCAAGCCAGAGGAGCCTCAGAAGGGACTTGGTCTCTTCATGTCCCTAAGGCTTAGGAGGTTCAGTGATTTGCCCCAGGTTACCCAACTAGCTAGCAGCAGAGTGAAACTTGGGTCAGTGCTCCTGCCACTGCCTCTGCCTAGGTCCCAGTGCTGAGCAGGTGTTGACAGTACTCTCTGCCACTCTTTCCAAGCACCCAAAGTTCATCATGTGACTGTGTGCTACTTTTAAAGTGATATCTGGATCGAGAGAGAGAGAGAGAGAGAAAGAGACAAAGTTTGTTCTTTATGAGCACAGGCCTGGCACAGCCTGTTTAGTAAATGAGTGTGTTGTAGAGTAAATTACCTGGTATGGCTTTTCTAGCCATAAGTCTTTGTAAACTCCATGGTGGAATTTGCTGTGAGCAACTGAGGAGCTCTTGATTGCTAAAGTTATCCACCTGGGGTATTTCTGTTGTGAGTGGCACAAAGCAATGGTCTGGGAAGTTCGCTCTCTCTCAGGTGCTTAGAATTCTAATGTTATGATTCGTTAGTTTGGCCACTCTGCCGGGCTCAAAAGGAGCCCTCCTAGAGGCAAAAAGAATCTCTCTGACTGCTGGCTGCAAAAGATGTGATGCTGAGAGAAACACACTCCTGAGAGACACGTGCTGCTGAGAAAGAGATGCTGAGGGACATGTACTGCTGAGAGAGAGACACCGAGAGACACACACTGCTGGGAGAGAGACTGAGAGAGACTGTTGGCTGAGAGATGGTGGGCTGAGAGAGACTGAGTATTGTCCCTGAACTTGAATTGTAGCCTGATGCTTCCTTAATAAACTCCATAGTCTGTGAGTTCTGTGTGGCCACTGCAGTGAATTATTGAATCCTGAGCAGAACTGTGGTGGGTGCTGTGGGAGGAACAATTGGTCTCAGAGTTGATGAAAGGGCTGGAGGGAGGCAACATGTTTGGCCTCCCAGGCATAGAATCTAGGAAGATTCTGTCTTCCTCTTGTGGGGTTAGAGGAGGTCAGAAGATGTGGCCTCTCTGCCCCTTTGGCAATGAGTGATTGATAATTTGGTAGGGAGTAGCTGGGTACAATGCCCAAGCCAGATAACCAACCACCACAAGGCACGTTGACAGTTCTCTGAGCCCTGGAGTAGCATCATAGACATCCCATTCATTTAAGCCAAAGGAATCTTATTTTCCTTCAGCAGCTACAAACAGCTGGTTGAGCAATTGCTGCTGTTGCAACCCATGTAAAAAGAGAGGTGATGCTTTTTACACAGGTCAAGAAGGCAGGAGAATGAGATGGAAAGCTTACCACTCATAGACACTTTACATACATGATTCACTTTATTCTCAAACAAGAGTGTGGAGTGGGACTTGTGAGTTAGCTGTTATTGAGTAGATTCTGACTCATGGTCTCCCTATGTGAGCAGAATGGAACTGACCCATAGGGTTTTCAAGGCTACAACCTTTTGAAAGCAGAGCACCAGATTGACCTCCCAAGGTGCCTCATGGTGGGTTCCAACTGCCAATCTTTTTACTAGCACTTGACCACTTAACCATTGGTGCTACCTAGGTACTCTGTGAGGTGGAACTATCTCTGCCATTTTCTGGATAAAACAAATTCTGGGGACATAAATAACTTGCTCAAAATCATAAAGAAAGTGGCAAAGCTGTGATATGCATTCAAGTGTGCCTGTGTTCAGGTACACAGTGTTACTTGGTCATCCTGACCCCTGTCTGCTATGTTTTTGTCCACTCTCTGGCTGTCTTCAGTCATACTCTATTCTCCAGAGAATCCTTGGTGCTGGTGGGAAAAGATATGTTCAGCATGGCCAGATGCAGCCCTGCTACTCTGCAAACTTTCAGTCCTCTCTTTTCCTAGCAACCTGCCCCTTTCCCATAGCTAACTCATTTCTAGTTGAGACATTCTAGCAGCAGTAAGCCATCAAATACAAAAGGAATTAAACCCTGTTGTTTTCCCAATCCTGTGTGGTGACACTACACCTACTAGAAGCCAGCCTCACTGTGCAAGAGAAGGAAATCCGAATGACAGGGCTCTCCTGGGACATGGCAGTGCCAGGCACACAAAGAGTTGGGGCCAGCTCTGATGGAGGTGTGGGCGAAAGTGCTCATAAAACAGCCACACTTCTCCCTGCTTCTAAAGCACCCGTGGCCTTCACACCCTTGGCAGGCCTGACCAAACTGTTCCCCTCCTACTCATCAACCCCAGGGCGGACAGGCTGATTAGCAGCCCACGCCTGGCTTTGTTCCTGTGTTTTTGGAGCTGGGGTAGGGAGTGGGGGCCAGTGCGTTCTTTGCTGGCTCTGCCATCTTCTCTGCATGGCTTCTCCTCAGGAATGTTCTCTGAAATGGTGTATTCTGAATCTTGCTCCTAATTCCAGTAACTCCCTCCTGTTTCATTCTTCCAGTGATTGGTGCATTTTATCCAAAGCCCCTCTCAGGTGTACCTCGAGGGCATTGGCTCTGTTGATTAATTCCCTGTGCCCAGTGGAGGAGGCATTGATGCAGGGTTTGCAGAATGAATGACAACGTGAATAAATACATAATCAGCCTCTCCCCAAGTTAGCCTTGCTGAATCAGTCACTTTTATGCAATCAGCCCTCATAAAAGGACCTTGGAGAGCAGGGAAAAGGGAATTGAGTTTAAGACATTCTGGGAAAGGGGACAGAAGAGGAATAATGAGTGCCATTTTTTAAGTGTTCTATAAAACTTTAGGTACTTTACAAAAATTATCTCATTTCACATAGTCATGTACAAACTTCAAGGGTTTTTTGTTTTTGTTATCCTCAAAAAAAAAAAAAAAAAAAAAAACTACACTGCCGTCAAGTCGGATCCAACTCATAGCGACCCCTCCTTGGGTTTCTGAGGTGGTATCACTATGGAAGTAGATTGCCCAACCTTCCTTCCAAAGAGTGGCTGGTGGGTTTGAACTGCCAGCCTTCTGGTTAGCAGTCAAGTGCCTTAGGCACTATGCCACCAGAGCTCTCTCAGAGGTGAAGAAATTGAGACTCAGAGAGGTGAAATTTTCAAGGCCATGTTGCTTGCTAGTAGCACAAATTGGATTCTAACCTAAGATTATGATTCTAAGATCATGGCTTTTGAACTTGACCTTGCCAGAGAGCTCTGTTAGCGTAGTGCCTAAGGCATTTGACTGCTAACCAGAAGTCTGGGGGTTCAAACCCACCAGCCACTCCTCGGAAGGAAGGTTGGGCAATCTACTTCCATAGTGATACCGCCTTGAAAACTCAAGGAGGGGTCACTATGAGTAGGGTCCTACTTGAGGGCACATAGCAACAACAACAACATTGCCAGTAGCAAGAAAAGTTCTTTGTGGGCAGAGACTATGCCTTATCTTTATATTTTCTTCAGTGCTCAGTACAGTGTTTGAGTGCTCAGGAAATTTAGTTGATGTTAGGTGCCGTCGAGTCGTTTCCGACTCATAGCGACCCTATGTACAGCAGAACAAGACACTGTCTGATCCCACGCCAGCTCCATGATCCTTGCTATACTTGAGCCCATTGTCGCAGCCACTGTGTCAATCCATCTCATTGAAGGCCTTCTCCTCTTTCGTCACCCCTCCACCTTACCAAGCATGACATCCTTCTCTAGGGAATGGTCTCTTCTGACAACACGACCAAAGTATGTGAGACGAAGTCTGGCCATTCTTGCTTCCAAGGAGCATTTCAGCTGCACTTCCTCCAGGACAGGTCTGTTAGTTGTTTTAGCAGTCCATGGTACTTTCAGTATTCTTCGCCAGCACCACAACTCAAAAGCATCAACTCTTCTTTGGTCTTCCTTATTCATCATCCAGCTCTCACATGCATACGAAGGTAATTGGATCATGGCTTGTGTCAATTTAGTTGACAAAAATTTAGAAATTTAGTTAGTTATAAGTTAATCACTACCATTGAGTCTATTTGACTCATAGCGACCCCTCCTTAGGTTTCCAAGGTGTTATCTCTATGGAAGTAGATTGTCCAATCTTTCTTTTGAGGAGGGGCTGGTAAGTTTGAGCTGCCAGCCTTCTGGTTAGCAGTCAAATATCTGAGGCACTACACCACCAGGAAATGTTAGATGACATAAATTTGGAAGCAGAAAGAAGTCTTGCCTCCATTTATTCACTTCACAAATATTTATTGAGTGTCTGCTATGAGTCAGATGCTGTTTTGGGCACTGGGGATACAGCAACAAATAAAAACATTCTAGTCAGGGAGACAGACAATTAAATAAGTAAATTGCATTGTGTGACAGATGGTGAGAACACTCAAGAGGAAAATAACTTAGAGCAGGTGGTATCAGAAAAGTGGCAAGGAAAGGGGGTTTTAAAATTTTAGATGGAGAAGGTGACATTCACCAAAAAGGTGACATTTGAGCAAAGACTCAAAGAAGGTGTGGTGATCTAAGGGAAGAACATACCAGGAAGAGGAAAGAGTAAGTGACAATATACTGGGGTTGCAGCAACAGTGGCTTGTTTGAGAGCATCAAGGAGGCTAATATAGCTGGAAACCAATGAGCAGAAGGAGGATATCAAGAGATGTGGTTGGAGAGTGGAATGGTGGTGCAGACTGTAATTATCTTGACTTTTGAGTAGGGGGTTGGGGAAACCACATAAGATTATTTATTGAGCAGAGTAGTGACATGATTTAAGTTTTAACAACTTGTTCAACATGTGTGTGAAGAATAGACCTTGGAGGGTAAAGGCAGAAGCAGGGAGACCAGTTAAGAGACAATTATAACAAACTGGGCAAGATATGGTGATACCTCAGGTTAGAGTAGAAGCAGTGCAGATGTTGAGATGTGTCCAGATTTTGAATATATTTTGAAGGTAGAAATGACAAGGTTTGCTGATGAATTAGATGCGGGATATAAGAGAATGAGAATAGTCAAATGATGAGTCCAAAGTTTTAGACTGAATAAGTTGAAGAATGGAATTTATTTACTGAAATGGGGAAGACTGCTGGAAGAACAGGTTTTGTAGGGTAAATTTAGGGTGCAGTTTAGCTCATGTTAAGCTTGAAATGCCTCTTTTTAAGTGGAAATATCAAGTAGAGAGATAAGACAAAAAACCACAAGAGTGTAGTGTCCTGAGAAGCAAATGAACAAAGTGTTTTAAGGAGAAGGATTTGACCAACTCTGTCTAGCACTGATGAGTAAAATGGTCAGTGGTTTAGCCACATGGAGATCCTTGGTTATCTTGATAATTTGTTTTAGTGGAGGAATAGGGGTTACAGGCTGTGGTAGTTAAGTTGTGTGTCAACTTGACTGGGCCTGGTTTTGAGTGGCTGGATGTAGTTATTCTCCATGATGAGACTGGTAATCAACTCCATGGTGGAACCTACTGGAGCAGCTGAGTTTCTGCTTTATGGATGTGGTCTGCTTCCAGTATATAAGAAAAAGCTTTAAGAAAGGTGTGGTGGTTATATTTGTGTGTCAGCTTGGCTGGGCCTGGTTGAGTGGTTGGGCAGCTGGTGGTAGTTATTTCCCATGATGAGACTGGCAATCGACTCCATGGTGGGATCTACCACAAGCAGCTGAGTAGCTGCCTTTGGGATGTGGTCTGCTTCCTGTATGTAAGGAGAAGCCTTGGGGATAGTCTCTAGCTTATGGCACCTTGAATCCAGCATGTAGCCATGTCATTGTTCAGCACTGCCATGCTCTGCCAACCTTGGGACTTACAATGGACTTGAATTAATGGCCTTCTGTGTGATTTGATAATATCGGGACTGTGCCTTTTTAATTGTCAACCTTGGGCTTGGGAGCCTCAGCAACCAGCAGCTGTCTCAATGAAGAAAAGCCTCCAGAGGGCCGGGAGCAGGAGGCAGAGCTGAAGGTTGAGGGCCTTTCACTCAGCTCCTAGAGCCTGGCACTTAGAACTTGGACTTAAGCCTCCAAACTGGAATAAACTTCTGTTGTTAAGGCCATCCCATTTGTGGTATATTCTTGTCAGAGCAGCAGTAGGTAACCAGAACAAAAGGTCTCTGCAGCTTTTGGTATGCTTGGACCCTGCATGTAGCTGAGTCTCCAGTCAGCAGCCTGCCATGTTTCTGCTGATCTTGGGACTGTCTCTGGACTTGACCTAGTGACCCCACCATGTTGTTTGGTAATCTTGGGGCTGTGCCATTTTATCTATTGACCTTGGGTTTGTCAGCTTCAGTAGCTGGCAGCTGCCTGAATTAAGAAAGGCCTTTAGTGCCAGTAGGCCGGGAGCAAGAGCCAGAGCTGAAGCCCAAGATCGAGGGGCTTTCATTAAACCCCTAGAGCTGGCACTTTGAATTTGGACTTCTAGCCTCCTAAACTGTAAGAGAATAAATCCCTGTTTGTTAAAGCCATCCCATTTGTGGGTATTTCTGTTCAAGAAGCACTAAAGAACTGAAACACAGGCTTACTGAAGGGCTTTCAAGAAAGCAACGAAGAAAGAAATTGGAGTAAGTGTAGACAAATCTTTTACACAGTATTACTGTAAGGAGCAGGAGACAAACAGGGGTGGTAGCTGGAGGGGAAAATGGAATCAAGAGAAAACATTTCTAATATAAAAGAAATAAGAGTGTATGTATATGTTGATGGGGAATACTACATTATAGGTTAAAATTGATGACACAGTTGAGAGAGAGAGAGAGAGAGAGAGAATAGGAATAAACTGCTGAAGCAAGTCAAAAGAGGGTGAGATTAAGTACCCAAGTGGAAGGGTTGGACTTAGACAGGAGAATGGATACTTCACCCCTAGTTACAGAAGAAAAGTACAGGTAGGTGGGCAGATGAGGTGAGGAAACTGTAGAAGATCTCTTCTGACTGCTTCTCTTTTCCCAGTGAAGTAGAAAACAAAGTTGTTAACTGAGAGTGGGAGTTTGGGAGGAGGAGTGAGAGACTTGAGGACAGAGGAGAAGGCTTCATACAGTTTTCTAGGAGAGTGGGAGGGCATGGACTTGGAATGTACAATGCCAGATAGCACTAATGGCTCACTTAAGAATAGGAGAAATATGCTGAGAAGGAAGTTCTTCAGGGTGAGCTAAGCCTCCAAGAGGGAAACAAATTGTGGAAAGTCTGGAACACAGGTTTTTGTTTTGTTTTCAAACTTGAAATGGGAATATTCTTACCTCATGTGGGTCATATTTTATGGGGCTCCCTCCCTCATTAAATTCAGTCAAGACATCTTTTATCTTCTTGGAGGAATCTGGAAAGACACAATTCACAAATGAATCACTCATGAATGGCTATGGGAGATGGCCAAGTCAAGTCTCCCCTGTCCAGCTATGGTTTTCCCAGGGCAATATGGGAAAATGTCACTCTTACTGCCCTTTTGCCCTCTCATTTCCTTTTTCAAAATTTATTCTCTCTCCTGATGTCTGAATGCTCTAAAGCAAATATATGATCAGATCATGTCCCTGATCAAAATCCTTCAATGGCTCTCAGTTTTCCCAGGATAAAACTTAAACGCCTTAGCTTAGTATACAAGTCCTTGGTGATCTGGCCAGCCTACTCCTTATTTTTTATCTCAGCTTCCAATTCATCCCACCTTTTAGCCATATCAAACTATTACTTTTCTGGAATTCCCTGAGTACGTTGGGTACTCTTTCATAGCATCCCCTCTGTGTCTTGCAAACTTCACTCAATCCTCAACACCCAGCTCAGATGTCAACTCCTTTGTAGCCTTCCTTGACTGCACCAGGCCAAATTAATCACTGTCATTTCCTCCCCTGGATCCCCCATGACTTGTATATAACTCTATAATAGCACTTGTTGTAGTACTGTAATTATAATTAACTTCCTTGTATTTCTTTTCGCCTGTTACAGTGCTAATACAGGCTCCTTGAGAGCTAGAACTGGCTGGTGAGTCTTTGTGTATAATACCAATGTCTGACATGTAAACAGTATTCAGTAAAACAATGTATTAGATGAGTGCATAACATCTGAGCAGAAATTAAAACATATTTAAAAACTCATTAGTTATATAGAGATGGGTGGGAATTGAGCCCTATGATGCTCTGTCCTTGGTCCTGAAACATTATTGTACATGAGATCAGGATGATTTCTTTTAACTCTGGGATCTTGACAACCTTGGCTATTTTTCTTTATGATTTCCTATCTTTATGGAGAAAATTGAGGTATTTATACTGAAACATAAAAACATAACCTTGATTGATGTCTCATTATTAACATGGCTGATGTCATCTATCTATGACAGTTCCATCATATTTCTGACTACCATAATTTTTCCTCTGGAAATTCAGTCTCCCCCCAACCCCCTATATTTTCCCTGAAATGTTACCCATATGTCCCACTTAGATTGGAAGGAGAGAAAGAAATATTCAGAGGATTTATAAAACACGATGGTTCAGAAAATTCAGCTTTCCACAGGAAAAAATTCAGAAAACACTGAAGACAATGGTGTCATCTTCTTTTGGAGTTTCATAAGGGAATTGGGAGTCAAGAAAATGGAGTCAATAATTGTCATTAAGAACACATTCTGAGTGCATCCTGTGTAGTTATCACCACTCTAAACATCAAAGAAAACGAAGGTCCTGCGATCTGTGCTTTCCCTGTCTGGGCAGTAATGTGGATAATTAAGAGCTTCTCAAACTCCATTACTGCTTCTATTTAAACATCTGAACAAAGGGCAATGTCATTAAAAGTTGACTCAGTGTTTCTTGGTGTTCAGGCTCTTTGTACAGAAGCATATGCTCTCTTCGGCCTAGGTAAAGTGGATATGTTCATAAGCTGTGATGTTCTACATGACTTTGCTGACCTGGATTCTTCAAGAAAAAGTTATAATAATTTAAAGACTGAGGCATACTGAAATGTCACAGAAAAATGCTGCTGTTGCCTAAAAATGGAAAATTTCTTTCTGAAATTCAAAAACAGTTGAAATACTAATAGCTTGTGAGATCCAGGCAGCAGATGTCATCAATTTGGGCTACTTACATTCAATTCAGAAAATACTATGGAGGAGAAGACACTGCAAGGTTCTGTTAATGAACTAGTTGCAGAAAGGGTCCTTTAAACACTACTTACTATGACTTCTTGAACATTTGCTAACACAAAGGTAAGTGTAATTAGTGCTGCAGCAATGATACAAAGCTCTATGAAGCACAAAGTGAGGAAGAAGTAAAATTAAGATTAGGGAGGGATTGGAGTAGGGTTTGGAGATGCCCATGAAGGAGTTAGGACATTGACTTGAAATCATTAAATGTTACTTAAATAAAGCAATAATATAATTAAGTCTCTATTTTCAAAAAGTCATCGGGCAACAGAATGGAAGAGTTTAGAATTAGGTCAGAATTCAGTTAGTGTCACATAATATGGGGATATAGGGACTTTTGATATAGTTTCTGCAAGAGTAGTGGAGGGTCAGCATTTTGACTGAGAACTGAGAGTGATTTCACTTTTGACATTATCATCACATTGTAAAGATTCCACAGTACACCCTTTGGTTCTGAAATGCTATAGAACAATCCCACAATAATAGTAATAACAAATACTATCTGTGAGTAGATATATAGGTAGATATACAAGCTGAATATATGTAGGAAGGCAAATGGGAGTACATCCATGAGCATATATAGGCTTGGCAGAGAATATTTCTCCACATGTATTTATTTGTGTTGTAAATATACCCAAGGATATTATAGTTCATACAGGGGTAAAAGTTCTATAACCTTCTTAGCCATAATTGAATACTCTAAGGGAATGACTCAAAGCTTGGAGATTTAGGACTACAATCTTGGGAAACATATGGTCAGTTGGCACAACATACTCCACAGAGACAGTTTTCTTCTACATCCTACTTTGTTGAGTGGTGACTGGTCTTAAAAGCTTGCAAGTGGCCATTTAAGATACAACTATTGGTCTTTACGTGTCCAGCATAAACAAGAGTGAAGAAAATCAAAGACTCAAAGGAACAATTAGTCCAAAAGACTAGCAGATCATGTGAACCACAGCCTCTAGTACCCAGAGACCAAAAGAATAAGATGGTGCCCAACTACCATTACCAACCACTCTGATCACAATAGAAAGTCCTGGACAGAGAAGGAGAAAAAAATGTAGAACAAAAATAAACAAAAAGAACAAAATCAGTTGCATTCCTCTACACCAGCAAAGAGGTCTCTGAAAAGGAAACAAGGAACTCAATACCATTTACAATAGCTACCAAAAAGATAAGATACTTGGAAATAAATCTTACCAGGAACACACAAGATCTATACAAAGAAAACTACAAAACACTACTTCAAGAAACTATAAGAGATCTACATAAATGGAAGAACATTCCATGCTCATGGATTGAAGATTGAATGTTATGAAAATATCAATACTGCCCAAAGCAATCTATGAATTCAATACAATCACAATCCAGATTCCAGGTTAAACATTCTTTAAAGACACAGAAAAACCAATCACCAATTTTATGTGGAAAGGAAAAACACCTTGGATAAGCAAAGCACTGCTGAAGAAGATGAACAAAATAGGAGGTCGCACACTGCTGGATCTCAAAACCTACTATACAGCCACAGTAGTCACAAAAGCCTGGTATTGGTACAAAAACAGACACATAGACTAGTGGAACAAATTGGGAATTGAACACCCAGAAATAGATCCATCCACCTATGGTCAGCTGATCTTTGACAAATGACCAAAACCCATTAAATGGAGGAAGAGATAGTCTCCTTTACAAATGGTGCTGGCAAAACTGGATATCCATTTGCAGAAAAATGAAATAAGATCTTATCATACATAAAAATTAACTCCAGATGGATCAAAGACTTAAACATGAAACCTAAACCTTCATCAAAGAAAAAATAGGGGTAAACTTAGGAGCCTTAACTTATGGCATAAATAGACATTTAAGCATAACCCAAAATGCACAAACAGAAGAAGATAAACTAGATGATTGGGATCTTTTAAAAATTAAATTCTTATGTGCTCTGAAAGTCTTCTCCAAAGAGTGAAAAGAGAACCTACAGACTGGAAAAAATATTCAGCAGTGACATATCTGACAAAAGACTTTAAAATTTATAGAAAACTCCAACATGTAAACATTTTAAAAAAAGCAATCCAATTAAAAAATGGACAGAAAACATGAACAAACACTTCACCAAAGAAGATATCTAGGTAGCCAACAGACACATGAAGAAATATTCACAATCTTCAGCCATTAGAGAGATGCAAATCAAAACAACGTGATACCATCTCACCCCAGCACTAACAGAAAGTTCAATGAGACAGAAAATAACAAATGCTGGCAGAGATGTGGAGAGATTGAGACTCTCATACACTGCTGGTGGGACTGTAAAGTGATACAACCAGTGTGGAAATTGGTATGGTGACTCCTTAAAATGTTGGAAATAGAAATACCATTTGACCCAGCAATCCCATTACTAGGTATATATCCTAAAGAAGTGAGAGGCAATAGATATATGCACATCCATGTTCATTGTAGCACTATTCACAATAGCAAAGAGATGGAAACAACCTAAGTGCCCATCAACGAAGGAATAAATACCCAAACTGTGTACATACCCACAACAAAACACTAAGGAATAATGTAGAATCTGCAAAACACTGCATAACATGGGTGCAGAACTTGGCAGACATTATGCTGAGTGAAATAAGTCAATCATACAAGCTCACTGCCATTGAGTCAATTCTGACTCATAGCAACCCCCTTTGGGTTTCTAAGGGAGTAAACCCTTATGGAAGTAGATTGCCCAGACTTCCTTCCATGGAGTGGCTGGCGAGTTTGAACCACCAACTTTCTGGTTAGCAGTCAAAAGCGTTAGGCACTATGCCACCAGAGCTTCTTAAGTCAATCACAGGAGGATAAATATTGTATTAGTCCACTACTGTAAAAAGTCAAGGAAATGTTTATATATGGAAGGAAACTTTCTTTGTTGGTTACCAGGGATGGGAAGGGAGGGGAGAGAAAAATCCTAGATAGG
>NW_006921619.1:9765722-9790301 GCF_000298275.1 Orycteropus afer afer
GGAAAGGGGTACGCTTTTATTTGTGGGCATCAAGTTTATGCTAATAGTGGTGGAATATCTTGGAAAAGGATAGAACAAAGGTGGCACAACATGAAAAATGTCATCATTGTCCCTGAGCTGTAAATGTGGAAGTTGTTATGTTGGTGAATGTCTTGTTGAGTATGTTTTCACAACAATAAAAGTAAAACAACAACAACAAAACCCATAAAAAGACCAGGCTTACTGGTCTACTAGAGACTAGTGGAACCCCTAAGACTATGGCCCTTAGATACCTTTCAAATCTGGAACTGAACCCACCTCTGGGGATCAACTTTCAGCCAAACAACAGGCCTTTAAAGTGAATAATAACACCAGGGAGAAATGTATTCCTCGGTATAACCAAACATATAAGAACAAATGGGTAGCATTTGCCCAAAAACAAACCTTAGAAGGAGGAAGTGTCAGGAAAAAAGGATGGAAGGAAATGAGGAGCTGAGAGAGGAAGTGAGAAGAGTGCTGTTACATTGAGGGGATTGTAATCAACATCATGAAGCAAAATGTGTATAAATTGTTGAATGTAAAACTAGTTTTCACCCAAACTGCAATTAAAAAAAAAAGTGAAAAAAAACCCCAAATACTATTGATACTTCTGTAAAATCCTTCATTATTTTTAAATGCACATGCTGTAATAAAGATTTTCTTTTAGGCACTGATATATACATACATGTGTGTGTATATATATATATATATATATATATATATATACACATATTTTTCACATATTTACATTCAAGAAGAGAGCTCTGGTAGCGTAGTGCCTAAGGCACTTGACTGTTAACCAGAAGGCTGGCAGTTCAAACCCACCAGCCACTCCCCGGGAGGAAGGTTGGGCAATCTACTTCGGTAGAGATACTGCCTCAGAAACCAAAGGAGGGGTAGCTACAGGTCGGATCTGACTCCACGGCAATGGTTGCTTGCTTTGTTGCTTACATTCAAGTAAACAGGATATTTCTTTTTAAAGAAAAAAACAGAGAAATGTCAGATTAATAGCCTAAAATGAAATACTAATAATGAAAAAAAAAATTTTGCTGACACTTAACTTTCCATGAAGGGTATTTCTCACCATATTTTCATTTTAATTTTTTTAATGTGCTTATAGCATCAACTCCTTTTCAAAAAAGGAAAACAACCTAATTCTCAAATTATTTTCTCCTTAAGTGTCCTTTGATACTTTATGCCAGTTTCCTTCTCAACAGATCGCTGGGCTGGATTATTTTTATGTGACAAGTAAGTGGGTATCATGCACCACTAGTCCACTATGGATCACTGCTTTATTTGCTTTCATTTTAAAATAGTTCAGAACAAAGACAGGCTTCTTCAGAGCATTCCATGATTTTCCTTCAGACACTATCTGTAGACCCAAGAGTATAGCCTCAGTAGACTTTGTAAAAGCCTGCATCATACCACCATCACCAGACTCAGAGGAAGGAGGTCAAGTTCTATTTGTGAATGGTACAAAATAGGGCCACACCCACAGTGTTACAAACAGAGCCATGTCCACAGTTCTTTACAACAATTCTTATTTTGTTTAGTGCTTACTATATGCTAGGTGGTGCAATGGTTAAGCATGCAGCTGCTGACCAAAGGGTCAGTGGTTTGAACCCACCAGCTGCTCAGTGGAAGAAAGATGTAGCAGTTTGCTTCTGTAAAGATTACAGCCTTGGAAACCCTATGGGGTAGTTCTACTCATCCTATAGGCTCGCTATGAATCAGAATCAAGTTGATTGCAATAGTTTTTTTTTTTTTTTTTAATATATATGCTAGGCATTATCATAGTCATCTTGTATATGTTATTTTAATCTCCACTGCTGTGCTCTCAGTTAGGAATATTTGTCCCTATTTTAGGGAAGAGGAAAATGAAGTTTATGGGATTTAAATAATTATTTCAAGGGCACACAGCAAGTGAGTGGGTCACTCATTTTTAACATATCTAAATAATGTGACACGGCTATTAGATTCACTGGATGAATGAACACCTATAAGTCAAAAGATAAAGTTCTTCTTTGATGACAGTGGCTGACAATCCTGGCTGCATGTTAGAATCACTCAGGGGGACACTATAAATTTTGAAACCCATGCTTCAGTCTACACCAATTAAGTCAGCATCTCCTGAAGACCCAGAATAGATCAGTGTCTCAGTAAATCCTAAGCCTTCCTGGGGATTCAAACATGCAGCCAAAGTTGTGAATGACCGATCTGGGAAGTGATTCTATTGTTAGAAGTGAAGACTATCTTAAGAAGCAGCTAAATTTGTTGGATAATTATTTCAAAAGAAAATAAAAATGCTTGTAACTCTCCTAAATCTAAAATTGCTGTTCTTGGTAGACATTCTCCTTTGTTTAAGTGACAATGCTAAAGAACTCCATCCAACAAGTCAACTTATTTACCTGCTTAGCAAGGTAGGGGTATGTTTTGCAGTTAACCTAGTCTAGTGGACCAGAAGCATGCAGTTTTACCCTCAATCAGGTGTGTAGAGGGTTCTTCTGTGTGAACAAGGTTGCTAATGGTAACAACTGCCTTAAGAAGTGTTCAATCCAAAATTGTCTCTCCCATACTGTATGTGCCAAGAATTCTGGGATCTTACCCAAAGAGTTATTCCTAGTGTTTGAGCAAATTCAAAGCTTTTTAAGGAGAAAATGTGCCTACTCACAGGTGTCTTTGTGTGGAACAGGGATACCCTCCATCTGAACAAGCAGACACATCAGAAGCTTCAATGTTCAGAGCAGAACATCAGCTGTGGCTGTGCTGTCTGCAGAACCAGAGCCCAAAGCTTAGGGACTGTCTTCTAGTCAAGGATGCTGAGTATCTGACCACTAGTCAGACTGTTAAATTTTAAATTTTGACATAAATCAATACTTACAAAAGCAAATCTGAAAACCCATATATGAGAACGAAGTTATAAAGTCCCTGATATCTCTCCATTCCTCTAAGTTCTCTAAGAGCCTCTGAAACTTTAATGTGCATGTGAGTCACCTGGAGGTCTGGTTAAAATTCAGACTCTGATTAAGTAGGTCTGGTCCAGGGCCTGAGATTCTGAATTTCTAATAACATTCTAAGTGATGCTGATTCTGCTACTTCGTAGACCTCACTTTTGATAAAGGGGCCCTAAACAACATTCCTGTATATCTGTGGCTGACTGGTAAGGCTTGCCTGTCACAAGAGAGAAAGGACCAAAATTCTGAGGGTAGAAGGACATATTCCACAGATTGGGAAAGTGACTCTCTACCTGGGAGGGTGCATGGGTGAGACAGGGGGGACACAAAAAGAGAAGAGGAAGGGTAAGTTGGCACATTTTTTAAAAATCTAGATTTTTCTTCTTCTGATGAAGGCTATGATGTAGAATAAGATTTCTAAGGACCTCCGGGGATTCAAGAACATGATGAAATGCACAAAAACAAGAGAAGGAGTTTCTGAGGGTCCTAGAGAGATGGGAGATGATGTTGTAACAGAGATGCCAGGGCCAGGAGCACTGCATCAAAAGATCTTGCTTCTTCAACCAGGAGAAATGAGGCTCCAAACAAGAGGAGTGTGGGATGCACATGACGCTTCAACTCCATAAGCACCGACTCACTTGTTATGCACTCATATCCCCAACATGTATCTCATAGCCTGGCAGAAAACAGAAGTTCAATAAAGATTTGTTGAATTAATAAGGGCTAGAAAAGGGACTGGGTTGGTAGACCAGTGGTTCTCAACCTTTAACTAAATACTGAAAGCAACTGGGGACTTTTGAAAAATACTGATGCTTGGGTCCCATCCTTACAGATTATGATTGAATAGCCGAGAGAATGGGCTGGGCACAGGATTTTTAAAACCTTCTTGCTCCATGGTGCAACCAAGGTTGAGGACCACCAAAGCAGACCAAGTTAACTATTTGAGGCAATGTGTGGAAGTGATGATGCTGCCACAGATGTTACATATAGAATAAGAGGAAAAGACCTTACATTGAAGAAGAGAGGGCATTGACTGATATAAGAAAACTCTCTTTAGTATACTAAAATTTGCTGGTTCATCAAAAATGATCTGAATGATTGGTGTGGTTTCTTTGTAAAGTAAAATTTGTATTGCTAGAAAAATTTCCCACTTTTTCGCTACATAAAGGGGTCTGACTAGTCACATTTCAAGTAAAAGTGGAGAAATGCACCAGACAACCTCTACCTTCTTGCAATCAGAAGTGTGGTCCTTGGACCAGTAGCATCAGCATCACCTGGGACCTTCTTAGAAATGCAGAACCTCACTCTTACCTGAGACCTACTGATTCAGAATCTGTAGTTTAACAAGATCTGTAGGAGATTTGGCATTTGACTGCTAACCAGAAGACTGGCGGTTCAAACCCACCAGCCGCTCCTAGGAAGGAAGGTTGGGCAATCTATTTCTGTAGTGATACTGCCTTGGAAACCCAAGGAGGGGTCGCTACAAGTCAGGTCTGACTCAACAGCACATAACAACAACAACAACAGTAGGAGATTCATGTATATATTAAAGTTTGAAAGACACTCTCCTCCCATACATTCTGTGATTGCTTATGGACAAGGTCCTAGTGTCATTAATGGAAAAGAAGGCCAGCTGTCCTGAAAGAGATGGGGTAAGAAACAGTTAGAGTATCCCTTCCAAGATGGAAGAAACTGGACAAGACTCTTTATGGGTTCAATTAGCATTTGATTAAGTTTCACTCTACTGTGCAACATGGGTACCAACATTTTAATAAGGCTCACTCAGAGCCTTACATTGTTGTAAAATTCAGCCCTAAACATTTTCTGTGACTGTCATATGAAAATTGACAGGTTTGAATTTTGAGCAGTAAATTACCTACATCTTAAAGTCAATACTTTGCCACAATCTAATTCTAATCAAATGTACTTCCTGATAGCACAATTTAATAATTCATTCTCTTTACATGCACTTAAAAAATGTGTTCTATTATAATTTTATTGACAGGCTTTTTTATTTTGTTTTGTATTTTGTTTTTTTAACCAATAGTTCAAGGTTAAATTCCAAAAAAATTTTTTTGTTTAATATGTTGGAACTCATTATAGACACACCAAATTTGCACTGGATTTGAGAAACTTTGGTTCTGACTCATGCTCCACCACTGATTTGTGTGACCTTGGGAAAGTCACTGAATTCTTCTAGACTCAGTGTACTCATTTGTAAAACAGGGAGTGTTAGAACTGATGATGGTTCAGATCTCTCTTAGCTTTAAAGATTCTACAAAGTCCAAGCAATCACTGCTGATATAGAAAATGTCTGATTTAATATTTTAGAGAACTAAAATACAAATTGATACTTTATCATTTTTTTTTCCCTTTGAGAATGAACTGGTAGTATCTGTCTTTAATGAATCATGGAAGTTTTAAAGAATTAACAACAACAACAAAACCAGAAGAAAAAAAAATCCCCACTTGTCTTAGTTATCTAGTGCTACTATAAGAGAAATACCACAAGACCATGGCTTTAAGAAAAAATTCATTCTCCCATAGTTTAGGAAGCTAGAAATCTGAATTCAGTGTACCAGCTCTAGGGGAAGGCTTTCTCTCTTTGTCAGCTCACAGTTTAGGAGTAAGGTCTTTGTCTCCTTTCAGTATCTGTGGGCCTGGTATTCCTTGGAGATTTCCATAGGTCTTGGCATCAGTTTTCCCCTGGGTCTAGGAAGTTCTCAGCACAGGAACCCCAGGTCCCAAGGACATGTTCCACTCCTAGTTCTTCTTTCTTGGTTATAGGAAGTTCCTCTTTCTCAGTTCTCTTCTGTCTCCTTTCATCTCTTGGAAGATAAAAGGTAAGTCCAGGCCATACCCCAGGAAAACTCTCTTTACATTGTTCCATCTTTAATAGGTTGGACCATTAGGGATTAATGTGTTCTTTACTTTAAGCTGAAATCTCTCTTCCTATAATTTCCTCCTATTCGTCTTTGTGTTACCTCTTGAAGCCATTTAAAATTAGTCTCCAAAACAGCACTATTTTAACACAACTAGTTTTCCCTCACCTTTATCCAACTCTTTCCTTCTCCAGGAAATAGGCACAGATCTTTAGCCATTCATCCAGCACAGGCTGCGAGTGCCAGCAGGTCTAGTTTGTCCATATCCATTGTAAACTGTGGGACCCAGAAACAAATACTACTCTCTAGGAAGGTCTGATCAAGATAGAGGAGACTACGGATATCTGCTTGCCTAACTAAACACTATGAGGCCATAAATACAATCCTAAGATCACAGTCACTGGTTTGGTTAAATAAAATAATGTATACGTTCAAGACAAATCTCTGCAACAATTCAAAACCATGCATTTGTAGACTCTTCATTGATATGGGCACATCTCATGAGTTATTTTGTGGTAGCTACTTTCCAAAGACGTCTGCCATCAATTCTTTCTCTCCCTATGTGAGCCATTCCCCCAACTAGTTTGGAGTCTACTCTACTGCTTGAAATCAGACTGATGGAATGTGAAGGGAATTCCTTTCTGGGACACCTGAGGCCAGGTATTAAAAAGTTCTGGCAGCTGCTGCTTTTTTATGCTCATGAGCCATCATGTAAGAAGTCCACGCTGTCCTGCCAGAAAGAGAGGCCACATAGAGAGGCCCTAGAGGATGAGGAAGTGCTTGGAGAATGAGGTCTCATGGAGGAACAATAGGGCCCTATGGAGGAACAATGAAGTACCAGACATGTTGGATGGTCTAGCCTTCCCCTGTTTGAGGCATTCCACCTGAAGCCCCTAGAGGGAAAACTAGTCATCCCCTCTGTTCCCTGTGCAAATTTCTGACCCACAGAATCACAGGAAAATAAAAAGTTGTTGCTGTTTTAATGCATAAAGTTTTGATGTAGATTGGTATACAACAGAAAATGAAAATATAATCTTAAGGTAAAAAAAACAGCACACAAAATATTATAGCATGTATATTCTCAAGTGTTTTATATATATATAAATATAAGTATATATTTATATATATTTGTATATACTATACATATAAGTATATATGTATATACTTATATATAGGACCTCTGGTGGTGTAGTGCCTAAGGCACTTGACTGCAAACCAGAAGGCTAGTGATTCAAACCCATGAGCCACTCCTCAGAAGGAAGAATGGGCAATCTACTTCTCTAGCGATACCACCTCGGAAACCCAAGAAGGGGTCATTATGAGTCAAATTGACTCGATGGTAGTGAGTTTGATTTACATATATATATGTGTGTGTGTGTGTGTGTATACACACACATAATATATGTATATACATAGGTGTGTATATATATGTATATACATATATATGTTGTTGTTGTTGTTGTTATGTGCCATCGAGTCGGACCCGACTCATAGCGACCCCTCCTTGGGTTGCTGAGGCAGAATCACTACAGAAGTAGATTGCCCCATCTTCCTTCCGAGGAGTGACTGGTGGGTTTGAACCGCCAGCCTTCTGGTTAGCAGTCAAGTGCCTTAGGCACTACACTACCAGAGCTCCTGCATATATATGTATATACTTACATATATGTATATAAACCTGCTGCCATCAATTCAATTCTGACTCATAGCAACCTGCATTGGGTTTCCAAGGCTGTAAATCTATATGGAAGTAGACTGCCTCATCTTCTTCCTTCAGAGAAGCTTGTGGGTTTGAACCGCCAGCCTTCTGGTTAGCAGCTAATTGTTTTATCCACTATGGCACCAGAGCGCCTTTGTTTTATATATATACACATATATTTATATTTATACTTACAATTAATACAAACATGCTAGCAGTAGCTATCACAGGGAGATAGGATCATGGGTAGCATTAATTTTCATCTTTTCTTATTTTATAAAAAAAGTAATTTCTTAATATCACAGTTTTTTGATATGCACTTTACATTGATTCCCATTGAGCTCACTGTTCGGTATCTATATCTATATTCTATCTTACCACTGTCCTTGGAGATGTCAGATAGAAGAATGCCTACCAAAAAAAGGTGCAGGTTTTACACTAAACTGATAAACACATCAAAAGCTCCTCGTCTTGAAATTCTTGGCCTCTATTGCTTAGTAACTGCATTAGAGAAAGTTCTCGGTTCTCAGGCTGTACACTTCAGCTACTTTGCTATTGTAAAACTCCTGTTTATGTGATTATGGAAGAGCAGTTGCTATGGTAATGCAATCCAACTGAATACCAGAAAGCACGTAAAATTGATAGAAGTGACTTTTTTTCAGGGTTTCCTCTAAGGATTACTGTATTTTAATCCAAATAATGCACATACTATCTGTCTTTGCAAACCACAAAACTCCACACATTATTTTCGTAGGTGTGCTATACCAGTATTTTTTACATACTGCTGACTTCCATTTCATTTTTTTTTTTTTTTCTGTTCAATGTCACTGGGATAAAACTGATCTCATGGAAAACTTCATTTAAAGTAGTTTATTTTCCTAAACCAAGTGCAACCAATTGAATGGGCTCATGGTAAATAGGACACCTATTGAAATCAAAGAACATAAATACATGGAGAGCTAGAAATAGTAAGTAAGAAATCATCCTAGGCCAAAAACTACAAGAGCAAGATGTTTACATTTTATGCTTTCATACATCTTAAACTAAAACATAATTTTTGATAATCAAAGTCTTTGAAATCAATAAATAAATGTCACCAGAAGAAATTTTGTTTTTGTCTTAAAATAGGCCATTTTCATTTATTTGTTCATTATCATCATCACCATTTGACTTACCGAACCCTTCAAAGTCCCAATTCCTTGTCACTACTGTCATTGAAATATCTCAGAGCTGCTTGCAGATGCTCTTCTGTGACTTCTGAACTGATGTCATCATCATCACCACCTTCGGCATCTTCATCTTCATCATTGGTATTTTGCCGGCACCCAGTCCAGCCTTCCTAAGCTGTTGTGGATGATTTCTGCAGTTATTATCTCCCAGGCAGAAGCCACCCACTTGCAAACTCTGTAAACATTGCCTGCTTCAATCATCCTGACAATGTGAACTCAGGAATTCCAGACTGCATCCATTCTGGTCTCACAAACATCTTGAATGGATGGTTGATCACTATATCTAGTGGCTGTGGCTTACAGGAAAGACCACCAAGTAGGACCGTTAAATGGGCACTGGTTGAGTTAATATAATTTTGAATGTTTTTTCCTTTGTGAGCAGCCATGGCACTGAAAATTAGTAAAGAATTCCTTGAAAAGAATCCCCCCTTAATGGCCCTATAATGTTTATCTACTCATACTTTCATAACATCATAGTCAATCCATCCCTTCTTATTACAATGCACACACATTGGTGGGCAGTTTTTCACAGGGCATGTTAACTCTCTTGAAAATCACCATTGGCTTTAATTTTACCCCACTTGCAGTGCAACGAAGGACTACAGTGAAGCAAGCCCTCTTGTGGCCAGTGATTGTATTGGCTACAGTTTTCATACCGGAAGCAATTGGAGTCCTGATGGCCTAAATGTCAAAAGACATTGGAACTTCATCCATATTAATTACATCCATTGCTGAGATACCAAGTTCACAGATTTCTTTGGTTGCTTATTCTTGAAAGTTGACTGTCTTTCACTCCCAGTCGTCTGGAAGTTGCTGGCCTACAGTGATTCTCTTTTTCACAGAAAGGCCCTTCCTTGTCATGAATTTAGAAATCCATCTTGAAGTCTGGGATTCCTCTTTCATTTGCCAGAAGCTTCACTTTGATCTGAATTGTGAAAGTAGAGACACCTTGATTTTGTTCCCTTTGAAAAACAATCCCCTCTTTCAAGTCCTTCTCCAAATCAGGCCATTTTGCTTTGGGTCCACGACATGTGTGTTTCCATGGATTCATTTTCTCCAGACCTATTTTCTCCTTTCCTGTTCATGAATGTACTATTCTCCAACCTTGAACTCTCTTGCTGCCACTCTGTTGCTTATTTGTTCTGCTCTTGCAACAACTTTCATTTTGAAGTTGGCAGTGTAGGATTTGCATTTAATTTCTAACATGATCCTAAAAGGTTCTAAGATTTATATTTATAAACTAAAAAAATATATACAATATAATCGATAACTGGCTGGTTCTAGTAAAGATGTCACAAAATTCAAATGTGAAATGTACAAGAAGCAAGGGTCTTTTTATATGCTCAAAAGCATATGAATAAGAAATGAGCTGCCTCCTTGAAGTAGAGTTGATCTTAATGATGTGGATGGAGTAAAGCTCTCTGGACCTTCATTTGTTGATGTGACATGACTTAAAATGAGAAAAAAACAGCTGCAAACATCCATTAGTATCGAAATGTGGAATGTACAAAGCATGAATCTAGGAACATCGACGTTGTCAAAAATGAAATGTAATGCACAAAGATCAACGTCCTAGACATTAGTGAACTGATATGGATTGGTATTGGCCATTCTGCATCTGACAATCATAAGGTATACTATGCCCGGAATGACAAATTGAAGAGGAATGGCATCACATTCATTGTCAAAAACAACATTTCAAGATCTATCTTGAAGTACAATGCTGTCAGTGATAGGATAATATCTATACTCCTATAAGAAAGAGCAGTTAATAGGACTATTATTCAAATTTGTGTTAACAACCAATAAAGCCAAAGATAAAGAAACTGAAGATTTTTTACCAACTTCTGCAATCTAAAATTGACCAAACATGAAATCAAGATATATTTACAATTACTGATGATCAGAATGCAAAAGTTGGAAAAAAAGAAAAAGAATCAATAGTTGCAGAATATGGCCTGGGTGACAGAAATGATGCTGGAGACAAATAATAAAATTTTGCAAGACCAACAACTTATTCATTACAAATACCTTTTTTCAACAACATAAATGGTGACTATACATGTGGACCTTGCCAGAAAGAATATACAGAATCAAATTGACTGCATCTGTGGAAAGAAGTGATGGAGATGTTCAATATCATTAGTGAAACAAGGCCAGGAGGTGACTATGGAACAGATCATCAGTTGCTCATATGCAAGTTCAAGTTGAGCTGAAAAAAATTAAAACAAGTCCACAAGAACCAAAACATGAACTTGTTTATATCTTATCTGAATTTAGAGACCAGCTGAAGAACAGATTTGACACAATGAACACCAATGACTGAAGACCAGACAAGCCGTGGGATGACATCAAGAACATCATACATGAAGAAAGCAAAAGGTCATTAAGAAGACAGAGAGGGATGAAAAGACCAAAATGTGTATCAAAAAGATCGAAATTTGCTCTTGAGTGAATAAAGTTAAATGATGAAATAAAAGAGTTGAACAGAAGATTTCCAAGGGTGGCTCGAGAAGACAAAGTAAAGTATGAAATATGCAAAGATCTGGGATTACAAAACCAAAAGGGAAGAAAATGCTTGGCAAAAAAAACTGAAGAAAAAATTTAAGCCTCTAGTTGCAATATTGAAGGATTTTAAGGACAAAATATTGAATGATGCAGGAAGAATCAAAAGAAGGTGGAAGGAATTCACAAAGTAAAATTCTGTTGAAGATAATTCAAAAATGGTTGGCACAGTATATTGACAGGGAAGTGCCAGACATTCAAGCTGGGTTCAGACAAGATGTGGAATAAAGGATATCATTGCTGATTTCAGATGGATCTTGGCTGAAAGTGAAGAATGCCAGAAAGATGTTAGCCTGTAATTTATAGACTATGTAAAGGCATCTGACTGCGTGGATCATAAAAATTATGCATAACATTGTGAACAATGGGAAATCTAGAACACTTAATAGTGCTCATGAGGAAGCTGTATACAGATGAAGAGACAGTCATTTGAACAGAATAGGGGGATATTGCAGGGGTTGGGATCAGAAAGGTGTATGTCAGGGGTATATCCTTTTACTATACTTATTCATACTTTATGCTGAGCAAGTAATCCAAGAAGCTAGATTATATGAAGAAGAATGTGGCATCAGGATTGGAGGAAGACTCATTAACAACCTTAGATATGCAGGTGACACAACCTTGCTTGCTGAAAGTGAAGATGACAGGAAGCATTTATTGATAAAGATCAAAGCTTTCAGTATGGATTATATCTCAACATAAAGAAAACAAAAATCCTCACAACTGGACCAATAAGCAACATCACCACAAACAGAGAAGAGATTTAAGTTGTCAATGATTTTATTTGGATCCACAATCAACACCCATAGAAGCAGTGTCACTAGGGAAGTAGATTGCCCAACCTTCCTTCTGAGGAGTGGCTGGTGGGTTTGAACCGCCAGCCTTCTGGTTAGCAGTCAAGTGCCTTAAGCACTATGCTATCAGAGCTCCTAGAGTTTAGAAATAACATCTGCAACAGGAAGCCTCCCACAAGGGTGGGCCAGAGCCAGGTCCCCTCCTCCATGCACCCCACTTCTTAGCACCTATCCTATCTGTGCCATCTTTGTTTGAATTCTGTCCATTTTTCTCCACTAGGCTGTGAACTCTTTGAGGGTATGCGTGTTTTATCCATTGCTGTTCCCCTGGTGCCTGAAACATAATGAATGAATAAGTGGGTATGTCATGACCATCTTAAAATCAACATTGCAAAACCATCTTTACCAGCCTTGCACCCTAATGTTGCCAATTTCCACAGAGTCATGGTCTCTGAGATATTTTTGATGGCTTCCTTTTGTTCCATAAATGTTGATGATACTTCTGCCACAATTTACCAGAAAATTATCATTTGTTCATTGCCATCCTCACCAGCTTGGCCTATTTCTTCAGCTCAGACTAGATTTTATGCAAAGGACCCTGTTTGACCTCCCTGGCTTGGCAGCTTCCTGGTCCAGGTCACCCTGCACATAGCTCCCAGATTCAAGACTCTAAACTCAGCTTTTGCCACCTTGGCCTAAAACTAACACGTTGACACACTAGCCTCAAGGCCGCCTGTTACCACCCTCCTTCTTTCTGTCCTTCCTCTCTCATTCTAACCCAGAAGCTTCCCTTACCACCTCATTTCCACTCTCTTCCTTTGTGGCCCTCTACCCAGGCTTTCATTGTTTCTCTCCCTCTACCAACTACTTCCCAAATTTCAGACTTCTTTCCTTTAGAAACCTCACCCAGTCAAACCTTCTTATATGAACCTCCTCTGATTTTAAATTCCCTTCTCATTTATGAATCGGGTCTGACTCGACGGCACATAACAACAAACAAACAACATCTCATTTATGTGTTCAGTTGCCCCAGCTCTTTCAGCAGCCCTTTGCCTGCTTTGTGCCTTAAAGCTGCTCTCTATTTACGTCATGAGTGTGTTTCCAATCCCTACAAGATTCTGATTCCTCAAGGCAGCTTTTTCTTCTGCTTCTTTTTCATCCCCGACAGGGCCTAGTATGTTACTGACCTACACAGCAGGCTGAATTAAATCGGATTTACCCTGGAGGTGATTCTTTGTTCCTTGTCAATACATTTTACAGTTTCTCTAAATCTACC
Source organism: Orycteropus afer afer (assembly GCF_000298275.1). Lineage (NCBI taxonomy): Eukaryota > Metazoa > Chordata > Mammalia > Tubulidentata > Orycteropodidae > Orycteropus > Orycteropus afer. Next base: position 9,779,137 of record NW_006921619.1, read on the forward strand.
AAGGTCAGATAAGAGGCCACGAGCTCCCAGGAGGGAAACTGACCCATATATAATCTTATGGGCTCCTGTTGATCTTGTGGAGCACATGGAGTCATGGGATGTTAGGTCTTGAAGGGATCATGAAGGAGAGCTCACCTAGCACTATCCTCTCATTTTACGCAAGAGGATGGTGAGGCTCAGGGATGTTAGGGGCTGTCACATTCCTAGACCAGGGCTATGCATGAGAGCTGCCTGCCCTGTGGCAAGGTCGGAGGGGCTACCAAAAGGGCAGTTGCAGAGGGATCTGTGCAAACTCTGGAGGGCAGGTTGACATGCTTCAGGCTTAGTGAGTTATGAAAGCATCCTTGTGATTAACGTGAGCGAAGGGTGGGGCAGGCAGTGAGGCTGAGAGCTCTGCAAGGCAGGCTCTGTAGAAAACCAGTGCCACTGTACAATAAATGGTGCTCATTATGTGTGGGCAGATGCAGTGGGCAGTGGGTGTTCTGTCATAGTTCAGGCAGATTCCTGTCAATAGTCATGCCTAACAGCAGCCGGGTAGGGGTGTGGAGGGGCTTGGTGTTTCAGTTGTAGAATTCTTGCTATTCATGCCGAAGACTGGGTTCAATTCCCAATGAATGCACCTCAAGTGCAGTCACCAGCCTCTGTCAGTGGAGGCTTGTGTGTTACTATGATATTGATTGAACAAGTTTCAGCACAGCTTCCAGACAAAGAGGAATTAGGAAGAAAGACTGGCCATCTACTTCTAAAAATCAGCCAGTGACAATCCTATGGATCACAATGGTCCTATCCACCACCGACCATGGGGACTGGCAACATTTTAATTGTTGTGCATGAGATCGCCATGAGATAGGAGCTGACTTGACAGCTGCTAACAGCAAGAACAACAACAACAGCAATAACAACAACATAGGGGGCACAGCCGATTGCCTCTGTGTGAATGTGGATCTCTCCACCACTGAAATGGTTCCTCAGAACAACTAATGGGAAACAAAAAACCCCAAGTAGAACTCAAGCCCTTTCCAGAACAGAATCAAGAGAGAGACATACACAGGAATTCAGTACCTTACTGAAAGAAATCACTGGAGACAAGCACAAAAGCATATTAAAGTACATGTTTGAGTAGCATTGTAACTATACAGTATTCAGCTCTGAAGAGTTCTTAATGACCTATGATATTATGGTAGGTGGAAAAAACAGGCTAAATGAAAGATATGTTCAAGCATGTAATGCAATATGTATAGCAGGGGACTGCTCCAAAATGCTAAGAGTTTATCTGTGATTTTTAACTTGTTCTTTTATTTTTTTTCCTGTATATTCCAAATTTCTGTGGTAAGTATGTATTATTTACAGAACCTAAAAATAATTATATTTTTACGTTTAAAGACTCTACTTCAGTTTTATAAGGACATATATGCTGTCAAGTTTGACCTTATTCTCTGTAGTTTTGCAATCGTCACACTGCTCTGTTCTCCAGAAAATTATTTCCTAACCAAGGTGAAGCCCCACCCCAGAGGCCAATACATTTACTCACATTCTAAATATTTCTGGAGTTGGTCAAATTCTTCTGGTGTGAGGGAGACCCACCGTTCTTGACTCATCTTTTTACTGAATGTGAGCGCCTTGAGGCCAGGAAAGGAGTTTTGTTCACAAAGGTGAAGACTAGGCCCAGCCGAGGGCCTTGCTCATTGCAGGTACACAAGAGACAAACCCTTCTGGAGACTTCGCAGAGGTCCCAAATGTCTATAACAGTGGCAACTCCTCTCAGAGGGTGAGAAATGAGCTGTGCTGTTCCTCAGGCAACATTCTTCAATCTTCAGTCAAAGCAAATTCAGAAATCCTGGTTCTTCCTGGGTAGAAACAGAAAATACATTGTGAATGAGTATTAGGATACATAAACCCTTGCTGTCCAGCTGACTCTGACTCATGGTGACCCATGTATGTCAGAGTACAACTTACTCCATAAAGTTTTCAATGGTTGTGATCTTTGGCAAGCAGATCACCAGGCTTTTCTTCAAAGTGCCTATGTTAAAATATATGTCAACCTTTTTCCTATACTTAAAAAACCAAGCCAAACCAAAATGTTCTTTGAAGAAAGATAAGGGCCATGTTTCTCAAGGGAGCACGTGTTACCGTTGAGTCAGATCCGACTCACAGTGACCCATCTTTGGGTTTCCGAGGCAGTATCACTACAGAAGTAGATTTCCCAACCTACCTTCCAGGAAGTGACTAGTGGTTTTGAACCACCAGCCTTTTGGTTTGCAGTCAAATGCCTTAGGTACTACACCACCAGCTCTCTCTCAAGGGAGGGATCCCCCCATAAAGAAGTCTCATGACGGTTCTGAGAGCAGACGAGCACAGCCCCAGGCAGGCTGGGGGTGGGGTGGTATAACAAACTACAGCCTGTAGGAATATAGAAGCCCTGGTGGCACAAATGGTTAAGTAGCTAAGCTCTTGACTGCTATAACTGAAAGGTCAGCAGTTTAAATCCACCCAACAGCTCCACAGGAGAAAGACCTTGTGATCTGCTTCGATAAATATTATAGCCTGAAAACCCTATAAGGCAGTTCTACTCTGTCTTATAGACTCACTGTAAGTTGGAATCGACTTCATATCACTCAACAACAGAGGGCGTCCTCATAGGATGAAAATGCTATGGCAAGTGAAGGTCTCATGAGTAAGTATAGGGACAGTGCATTCTGTGGTGTGAGCCATTCTCTCCAGCTGTTGTTGTTGTTGTTGTTATTTGCCGTCGAGTCGGCCCCGACTCATAGCGACCCCTCCTTGGGTTTCCGAGGCAGTATCACTACGGAAGTAGGATTGCCCAACCTTCCTTCCGAGGAGTGGCTGGTGGATTTGAACCGCCAGCCTTCTGGTTAGCAGTCAAGTGCCTTAGCCACTATGCTACCAGAACTCCCATTCTCTCCAGCACTGACTTCTAAATTCTATCACTACGGCTGCATACCTTCCTCTAGAGCGTCACTTTGAAAATGTACAGCCCAAAGCTGGCTAGCATCTAGTGAATGAATCCATTCTTTTTCTTCTCTGAGTCATAAATAAAAAGGAGGTTAGGCGAAGGTATGCAGGCCTATTGCAGAAGAGCCTGAGGGAAGGAAGGTGAATGGGTTCTGACAAACACTTGGCATCTTTTTCCTTGAGAGTCTCTTAGAATGGTCTATTTCTTACTATTAGTCATTAAATCAGTTCAGTGGTTTATAAAGTTAATGCAGTGAGTTAGGAGTGCATTTAAAAACATGAAATAGAATAGGATAGAATGGGATTGAAAATATTAGAGGGTATCACCTGTGTTGTTGTTGTTGTTATGTGCCGTCAAGTCAGACCCAACTCATAGTGACCGCTTCTTGGGTTTCTGAGGCAGTATCACTGCGGAAGTAGATTGCCCAACCTTCCTTCTGAGGAGTGGCTGGTGGGTTTGAACCACCAGCCTTCTGGTTAGCAGTCAAGTGCCTTAGGCACTATGCTACCAGAGCTCCTAAAACACACAGCCTCCAAGTCGGATCTGACTCATAGCGAAACCTCCTTGGGTTTCTGAGGTGGTATCACTATGGAAGTAGATTGCCCAACCTTCCTTCCAAGGAGTGGCTCGTGGGTTTGAACTACCAGCCTTCTGGTTAGCAGTCAAACGCCTTAGGCGCTATGCCACCCGAGCTCCTTGTTTCTCCTGTAGTAAGGATAATACTATTGTTTCACGAGACTGTTCTTTCAGTTATATGTATGTGCATATACTAATCATAATGCAAAATATATTTCTTACTCCAGGTTGAAGATAATGATAATAATAATAATAAAAGGTTGGAAAGCCATCGACCTGAAGGGAAGAGAAATACAGAATACCTGAAACACAGGCTTCGATGTTACCAAAGAGTAAGTCCAATTTTAACAAAATAGGATCATCATGGGTCTCAGATCTCAAGGCACATGGGGAAGCCTGGAGCATATGAGGAATAGTTGGAGGGGGTGGGCGAGATAACCCAGTGGAGATGCATTTTGGGATGTTTGGTGTAGGAGACCCTAGGAGGCACAAATGGTTGTGGTCAACTGCTAACCTAAAGGTTGGCAGTTTGAACCCACCCAGTGGCACTGTGGAAGAAAGGCCTAACAATGTGCTTCTGTAAAAATTTACAACCATTAAAGCTACATGGAACACCTCCACTGTGTAACACATGAGGTCACCATGAGTCAACATTGACTAGAACATAATAGTTTGTGTGTGTGGTGTTTGTAGGAGTCTGTAGATCTTGGTATGGACCAGGGGGGCTGAACTAGGGCTGACGGGGGATGCTGGAGAGATTCTGGCTTTGTAAGGAAGAACCTTTGAATAATCAGAGCCTCCAACAGTACTCTGGAACGAATAGCAAGAGAGTGAGACCCTGTATCCCTGGAAGGATTCAAGCGCTAGCTTCTCTCCTCACAAAGTCCCACTCTCTCTTTAATCCTCTGGCTGACTAAATGCTTTTCCTCTGCATGTGTTTTTCCTCAGGTCATCAGTAACCTAATAGACAAGTCCAGCAGGCACCTTTCAATCCTTCCTTGCTTCATTTGCTATGTCTGCGGCCTTTGATATGGCTGAAAATGTCTCCCCTGAAACTCCTCACCCTCGCTTACCTTTTTGATTCCTCCTCCTCAGTATCCTTTAGCCCCTTCTTTTGCCAACATTTAAATATTGATGCTTCCAAAATCATACCCTCTGCCCTCTCCTCAGTCTACCCCCCTTCCCTGAGGCATGTCACCCACCTCCACAGCTTCAGTGACTCTTGGGCATACTGCTCCAACCTTAAGACTCTCCTCCATCAGGATCTGAATACTCAACAGTCTACCGTAACTTCCTTGTATGTCCCAACCACCTCAACTCAGTGCCTCCATGCTGCTTCCTCTTTGTGTTCTGGTCATGCCCCTAGAGGAGCAGACACTCAAGTCAGGCCTGAGGGTCATCCTAAGCCCCCCCCCCCCCCAATCTCTCCTGCTAAACGCAAGCACCAGTCCTGGAGACCTGGTTGTCCATTGTGTGTTTCCTCCTCTCCATTGTGCCTGCTATTTCATTAACCCAGACCCTCATCATCTCTTGCCTGGTCTTTGCCAACAGCCTCCTGACTGTCTTCCTACCTTGAGCTTTGTTCTCCTTCCCTTTGTCGCCTTTCTAAATTGCCAATCAGATCTTATCTCTCTCTGTAATAAAATTCTTCAGTGGTTTCTATTGCCTATAGAGGAAGATTTAATCTTCTTTTCATGATACACAAAGCTTTGTATGATCTAGCCCCTTGCTTATCAATTCAGTCCAAAAATTAAGGATGTCCTTTAGAAACATTTTCCACCACAGCAGGGAATTCCATGCTACAGCTGGTGGCATAGCGCCTAAGGCATTTGACTGCTAACCAGAAGGTTGGTGGTTCAAACCCACCAGCCACTCCGTGGAAGGAAGACTGGGCAATCTACTTCTGTAAAGATTTACCTCCTCATAAACCCAAAGGGGGTCATTATGAGTCAGAATTGACTCAATGGCAGTGAGTTTGGTTTTGGTTTTTGGTATTACCACTGCTGTTGCTATCATTTTGTTGTTGTTATGTGCTGTCCAGTCGGCCCGACTCATAGTGAGCCCTCCTTGGGTTTCCAAGGTGGTATCTCTACGGAAGTCAATTGCCCAACCTTCCTTCTGAGAAGTTTAATGAGCACTTATTTTGTTGTTGTTGTTGTTGTTATGTGCCATTGAGTTGGACCCAACTCATAGCGACCCCTCCTTGGGTTTCTGAGGCAGTATCACTATGGAAGTAGATTTATACTATGCTATGTGCTTCCCAGGGAGCTCTGGTAGCATAGTGCCTAAGGCACTTGACTGCTAACCAGAAGGCTGGTGATTCAAACCCACCAGCCACTCCTCGGAAGAAAGGTTGGGCAATCCTACTTCCATAGTTATACTGCCTCGGAAACCCAAGGAGGGGTCGCTATGAGTTGGGGCCAACTCGATGGCAAATAACAACAACAACAACAACATGTGCTTCCCAAGAGCCCTGGTGGCACAGTGGTTAAGTGCTCAGCTGTGAACTGAAAGTTCAAACCCACAAGCCATGGGGGAAAGATGTGGCAGTTTGTTTCTATAAAAAAATTTAAGTCTTGGAAATCCTATAGGGCAGTTCTATGTTGCCTTATAGGGTTTGCTATGAGTTGGAATCAACTTGATGGCACTAGGTTTTGGTTTGGTTTATATGCTTTATGTAAATTATACTAAGTTAATCATAACAACCAGGTAAATTAAGAATTGAAAAAGATTAGCATGCTCAATTCTAACCAAAAGGATGGAGGTTCAAGTTCATCCAGAGGCTCCTGAAAAATCAGCCATTGAAAACCAGATCGAGCACAGGTCTACTCTGACACATAAAGGGTTACCTTGAGTCAGAATCGTCAATTTTGTGAATGAGAAAATGGAAGTATGCTGTCTAATAAAGATGGTGAGGAGAAAAAAGGAGCCACCAGTGCTTGCTGTTGCTGAAGAACGCTTCTCTGATCTAATCATCTTTCACATGTTCAAACCACAGAATTCTAAGAGGATCTGGAGATGCCTTGAAGGGATAGAGCAAGCACTGAATGTGAAATCAGAAAGCTGAAAACTTGAATCCTGGTTCTGCCTCTTATCAGCTATTTGCCCTTAGACAAGTTCTTTTGTTTGTTTCTTGAACCTCAGCTTCTTCATCTTGAAAATGGGGATATTAAAAAACAAAACAAAACAAAAACTCATTTGGTTGTTGTTAGCATTAAAGGAGTTGATATACATTAAAAAAAAAAAAAAAGGAAACCCACCTAGCAAATGTCTGTCACACAGTGGGCACTCAAGTAACTATTGTTATCCTCCTGCAAATATAAAAAATAAAACCACCTAACCACCTGCCAATTCGATTCTGACTCACAGTGACCCTATGTGTGCAGAGTAGAACTGTACTCCATATGGTTTACAAGGCTGTGAACGTTCAGGAACAGATCATCAGGCTTTTCTTCCAAAATACCTCTGGGGTTGATTTGAACCACCATCCTTTCAGTTAATGGTTGAGCACTATGCAGGGATTCCTATTGCAAATAATGTAGAGTTTACACACACACACACATCATATTTATATATTATATGTAAAGGAGCTCTGGTGGTGTAGTGGGTAAGGCATTTTGGTCGCTAACCAGAAGGTCTATGGTTCAAACCCACCAGCTGCTCTGTGGGAGGAACATGAGGCAATCTAGTTCAATAAAGATTTATAATATTGGAAACCCAGTGGGGCCGCTATGAGTCAGAATTTACTTGATGGCAGTGGGTTTTTTTTAATATATATATATATATATATATATATATATATATATTTGTTGTTGTTGTTATGTGCCGTCGAGTCGGCCCCGACTCATAGCGACCCCTCCTTGGGTTTCCGAGGCAGTATCACTACGGAAGTAGGATTGCCCAACCTTCCTTCCGAGGAGTGGCTGGTGGGTTTGAACCGCCAGCCGTCTGGTTAGCAGGCAAGTGTCTTAGCCACTATGCTACCAGAGCTCCCATATATATATATATATATATATATATATAATATTATATTATCTATAACTCCATTTTGTTTTGATTCTCAAATTGCCCCAGATTTGGCTAGTGGAGGCTCATTTAAGATGGTTCCTTGTCCTTTGGACATGTCCCCATCCTTTCTTGGGCAGAGTCTTATTCTCTAGCATGTTTCAGGCTTATCTTCTACTTTCTTAGTCTTAGTCCTGAAATCTGTCATTTCTCCAAGGTTTTTTTGATTTTTTTTACTGGAGAACAGTATTTGAAACCAAGATTTGGGCACTAGATGTGTTTGTTATTACTGGGATGTCATTGCTTCTAGATCCTTTCAGTGACAGAAGTAGTAAATACATGCATGTATATACAATCATCTTGTCACTATCTATCCATCCATCCATCATCCATCCATATATCTATCTATCTTAAAAATCTTGAGTTCATATTGGTAACTCCAACTTCCAGTCCACCATTGTAGGGTTGTTTCTAGCCTACCCTCACTCCCTATTTTTAAACTTCCTTCTCCAACAATGAGAAACTTTGCTTCATTTGCTACAATGTACTTATTTGCTCAAACCTAGAATACAAAGAAAGGAGTTTCAGAATGACTGACTCATACTTCTGTGAAAAACCAAACAGAGTTTAATATTTGTTTATAGTGTGTGGTGGTTAAGGTTGTGTGTCAACTTGGCTGGGCCCTAGTTTTGAGTACTAGGCAGCTGGTTGCTGTGAATCCCCATGATGAGATTGGATGTGGTGTAATCAACTCCAAGGTGGAGTCTGCTGTGAGCAGCTAAATAGCTGCCTTTGGGCCTAAATAGTGGCCTGCTTCCAGTATATATTAGGAAGCTTTGAGGAAGGTCTCTAGCTTTTGGCATATCTGTATCCTGCATCTGGTTGAGTCTTCATCTCAGTGGCCTGCCATGTTGCCTGTAGATCTTGGGGCTGTTCCTGGACTTGAACTAGTGGCCTGCCATGTTGTCTGCTAATCTTGGTGTGCCACTTTACTTGTCAATCTTGGGTTCCTTAGCCTCAGCAGCCAGCAACTGCATGAGTCAGAAAAACTCTCCAGCTCTAGTGGGCCTGCAATAGGAGGCAGAGCTGAAACCCAAGGTGGAGGGGACTTCCCCCAGGCCCCAGAGCTGGCACTTGGAACTCAGACTTCTAGCCTCCTAAACTGTGAGAAAATAAATCCCTGCTTGGTAAAGCTGACATCTGTGGTATTTTTGTTATAACAGCACTAAAGAATCAATACATTGTGCTTTTGTATTTAGCCTGAGGACATATCCTCAAAGACTGAGTTCTAAAGGTAGTTAGTTCCTGGCCACATCCAATGGTTTCTATTTGTATTTAACATTAGACACCACCTCCCCCCGCCATTCTTTCTCATTTACTCCTTTTTAGTGTGGTTCCAAAAGTCAGAGCTAACAAAAAGGTATATTCAGAGAAATGTTGCTTTCCTTCTTTCTATCCCTCTTCTCCCCATTTCATTCCCACCAACCCCTTATAGGAACCTACCTCATTCATTTCTAGTTTATCCCTCCTTTCTGTATTTTGCACAAATGAGTAGATACCATACAGAGCCATTTTGTTATTTCCTCTACTTTCTCACACAAAAGGTAGCTAGCATATTATAGATAGTCTTTTAAACACTATTTTTCCATACAACTCTATATTTCTCTATTGTGGTAGTTGACTGTCCCACGTGGGAGAGAGACACCTAAGCTGGTAAGAGTACATACAGACACATACAGGGAATTATAGAGTTCCTGAAGGAAGCCCAGGGGAAAGGAAAAGCTTCCTGAAGGAGTTGATGCCTTCAGTGAATAGGTGTAATATGGTAAAGAGGTATATATTGCAGGAACTCAACAAATATTCATATGATTATATTGTTATTCCATTGTAACTCAGTGCTTGGCTTCACGGTGGAAGGGGCTGCACTGTTCTCTATTTCCATAAAGAAAAATTAGGGCCTGGAAACATTGCCTGGCTGTCCAGATGGTATCTGTTGACTATGCTCCCACACAGCACCTCACCTCTGAGTCTTTACCCTCTGATAAAGATGACAGCTAACACAAAAGACGCTGGCTCGGCCCACGTCCCTTGGCATTTCCCTTTTAGCAGCTGCCCAATCACTCCTCTCTTACAAGTTCTTTACAGTGTGAATAATCTTCTTATTACCACCCTGAGCATCTTTCCTGACAGAAAAAATTTAATAGAGCTTTCTAAATAAAACTCAGATTGGATATTGTCTGGCTTGGATGGGAGAGTAGTATTTTATCTCATTTCAGCTCTGCCACTCTGAGCAACTGCTGCAGCTCCCTGGGCCTCAGTTTCCTTGTCTATAAAATGAGGGGGTTGGAATAATGGTTTCTAGCACATTTTCTAGCTCTGCAATTTTATATACTGGATCAAACTCTATTTATTCCCTACAGATGTCAGCATGGAAATCACAAGTCAGAAAGGAGACAGCAGATTCAATGAGTATTGAATGGCATTGCAGGTCTCTCTATTCATTCAAATGAATCAACCATAGCCAATTATCCAAGAACAAACACCTCCTCACTCCCTCTTGGCTCTCACAGAAACATTAATTCATGAATATGACATCACATGGGGGAGCTTATTTATGTGCATCCAAAGATGTATAACAAATTCATGATGAGAATATTTTTATAAGGGAAGAATGACTAAAAGCTAGGAAGATAAGAACCCCTCTCTCTTCCCAGTCACATCCTGGTGACTGCCTCATCTCTCAGCTTTTACTCTTGCTGCCCCTTCTTCAGCTCTGTAACTCCCACCCAGACTTCAGAGTTCACTTCAAGGATTACCTATTCCAAGAAGACAGTTACTGTCAAGTTGATTCTAACTGATAGTAACCCCATGTGTATCAGGGTAAAACTGTGTTCCATTGTTTTCCATGGCTGATTTTCCAGAGGTAGATCACCAAGTCTTTCTTCCACAGCACCCCTGGGTGGACTGAACCTCCAATCTTTTGGTTAGCAGCTGAATGACTTAACTGTTTATGCCACCCATAGCTCCCTTTCATTGGGTTGAGTATATTGTCTCTGTTCTCCAATAGTAGCTTGGGCCTCTCTCCATCATGGCACTTAGGATAACACAGTGTACTTGTCAACTCTCTCCCCAACTAGACCTTGAGTGCCTTTGGGGTAGGAACAGTGTCCTGTTTGCTTTGTAGCTCCAGCTACTACAAGATTTCTAAGGGTTCTTTGCTTGACTGCTAGAAAAATGGTTCTTAAACTTTTTAGACCGAGACCAGTTTGCAAAAGATCTATCACATTTGTTTGCAGTTCCCAGTAGAAAAAGAACTTGCTGAAACAAAGAATTGGAGAGGAACTAAAGAAACAAGTGCAAGTAAAATTATTGATAGTATCATTTATGAGTTAAATACTTTATAATAAAAACAAATGTATCACTAACACACTTCAATATTAAAATAATGACTTACAAACTTATAACTGACTGGAGAGTTCCAGCAAGATGGCGGACTAGGCAGAAGGACTGCACAGACCTTCTTCAACAAAGAAAAGGGAAACCAATTAACACAGACACAGAAGATAATCTTGGACCCCTGAGCCTTAAAGGGAAGGATACAAAAGTGGAC
>NW_006921619.1:9794301-9796914 GCF_000298275.1 Orycteropus afer afer
ACATTGTGGTAAACTGTGGTCAATGACATGAGACAAAGTATATGTGAACTGCTGTATGGAAAGTGAATTTGCTCTGTAAATCTTCACCCAAATCACAATTTTTTTAAAAAATAACAACAAACTTATAACTGACTTAGTCACTTTCTTATGCTTAGTTTGATAGTATGGTATATGCCATTTAAATTGCTTGAACTCATTAGCGAACTGTCATTATTGTGATAGTCTGTTTGTTACATGGGTGATCCCTCAAAATCATGCCTCCTTATATTCATGCCCTTTTTAGCCCCTTCACCTTGAACCTGGGCTGGGCTTGTGACTCGCTTTAATCAGTAGAATGAAGTAGAAGTAACACTGTGCCAGTTTCATACCTATGCCTCAAAAAAGCCTGAAATTTTCTACTTTTGTGCTCTTGGGAACACGTTACTGCCATGTAAGAAGTTCAGCCACATTGCCAGAGGCACCACATGGATGCCACATGAGAGGCTACATGGGTGGAGGGAGGCTTTAACATTACATAGTACAGAACTGAGAAACCCCGCTCATGATAAGAACTGAAGCTCCAGATATAAGACCCCCATCAAGGCATGCCAGCCAGCTGTCAGTCATTTAAGCCATCCTAGCTGCTGTGTTGGACACTGTGAGGCAAGAAGCCATTTTGGACTTTGCAGCCTTGTAAGCATGATGTGTATGTAATAGAGAGAAACCATCCCTGCTGGGCCCTGTTTGAATTCCTGCTCCACAGTATAAGAAAAAGACTGTTGAGTCACTAAGTTTTGGAGTAGTTAGCTATGCAATAAAAGATAATCAAAACAACTATGCAAGCACTTTGGGGCAGAGATTATGTATGCATCTGTTTATGTATGTATGCATGCAACAGGGCATGCATGAGTCATGCTTCAACTACAACTTTTTCATGTCCTAAAATCTATTCTTTGGAAAATTATAGGCTAGATGCCTTTGATACAAATATGTATCACTATATCCTGTAAGGTTAATGAAATAGCCTCCAAAATTAATATGTGAATGATGAAATTAAATAAGCTATAATTTCTAATCAGACAGCAAGAATAGCAGTAGCTAAAAAACATGACCCATCTCATATAAATCCTAGTTTGTGGTGATAACAAAGTGACCCTCCCAGGTCATAGGATTCTAACCGTCTCTCTGAGTGTGGGGGCAGGAGGAGCTTTGCAGTGTTGCTGAGCACTTGGAAACAGCCTGACTTCACAGATGACCAAATTAGAGCCCTCAGGAAACTTAGTCATGAGCTAACTTAGGTTTATGAATAGCAAATATGAGTAATCCCCAGCCTATATTCCTTACACAAACATAAAAATAAATGTCTTGGCATTGGGTGCTACCCACAAGAAGAAGAGGGCTTGAATTTGAGCAGCACTTTGCAGCTCATCGATGGCCTCAGAATGAACATGAGAATAATCCCCGGAGGACGAGGTGTGAAAATGTTAGGTCAAACAGAGCTGCCCAGGTGCAGAGGTGGCCAGTGCATGGGAGAGGCTTGTTGGTGGGCTCTTGGGAGAAACTGAACCCTGCTAGGATGGGGGATGTCTTTGATGCAGGCAGGCAGAATCAGGCTGGGAAAACCTTAGAGCCTAGGGACATCCCGGCTGGAGGGTAGATCATTCATCCACTAATATATTCACTCATTCAACAAGGCACTGCAATAACAGGCAACAGCAGCAACCTTCATTTATAGACCACAATGTATCTTGTGTTTTGCACACTTTATATGTAACACTCACCAGAACCTATGAAGAAGGTATTTTTTATGCCTATTTCATAGCTGTAGAAGTAGGCACAAAGTGACTCTCTCAAGTTTTCCCACTAGTAAGTGACAAAGCTGGTATTTGAACCCAAGTCTTGTTTAGTTCCTAAGGTCATGGTGTTCCTTTTTCACCATAATACCTCTGAATGAATAAGTATTGAATATCTAAGTGCCAGGCCTTGTTCTAGGTGGTGATGCCATCAGTGAGCCAACAGTAGAGATCCTAAACCCTTATCTTCACACAGAAGGTATACTGGAACCATACCATAGTTTTTTAGGTGGAAAAATTCTATTAAATCGGGACACAAAATACAATAGAGCACAAAATATTCAGGAATTTTGGAAGTAAAATGTGAAACTGAAAAAAAAGAAACAACTTTCTCTTGTTAACTTGCGCTACCTCTGACTGTCTGCCCAAACATGGGGGAAATTTTACTAGGGGCACTAAAGTGGAGACATTAAAAAAGGGGGGTGGGAAATAGTGGCATCACCATCTGATTCTGGACTTGAGGGACTCATGTAGGGAAAGGATCGTAAGTAGAGGCCTCCTACATGAGATTTCTACCTGGAGGACATGTCTACCCAAGCTCACATTCAGTGTCAAGGAGCCTTCTGCCCAAAGCATCAAGTACAAACTTGGCCTTGGAATTAGAGAGACCAGAGTTTAAATCTTAGCCTGCCACTGAGTGACTGTGTGACATTAATCAAGTTATTCTTCATCTCTAAATGGTAATAATAGTAATATTAATATATTTCACAAGGCTGTAATGAGGGTTATTTCTTATAATGTTTCTTAGTTGTTGTTGTTAGATGCCGTCGAGTCATCTCCG
>NW_006921619.1:9797033-9836776 GCF_000298275.1 Orycteropus afer afer
TTGAACGGCCAGCCTTCTGGTTAGCAGTCAAGTGCCTTAGGCACTTTGCTACCAGAGCTCCCGTATGTATGTATAGCGACCCTATATACAGCAGAACGAAACACTACCCGATGCTGTGTCAGCTGCATGTTCCCCGCTATACCTGAGCCCATCATTGTAGCTACTGTGTCAATCCATCTTGTTGAGGGCCCTCGCCTTTTTCAATGACCCTCCACCTTACCAAGCACGACATCCTTCTCCAGGGAATGGTCTCTTCTTACAACATGACCAAATTAGGTGAGATGATGTCTGGCCATTCTCATTCCCAAGGAGCATTCTGGTTGCACTTCTTCCAGGACAGATTTGTTAGTTCTTTTAGCAGTCCATGGAACTTTCAGCATTCTTCGCCAGCACCACAACTCAAAAGCATCGACTCTTCTTCAGTCTTTCTTATTCATTATCTAGTTTTCACATGCATATGAAGTGATTGAAAATACCATGGCTTGTATCAGGTGCACCTTGGTCTTCAAGGAGACATCTTTGCTCTTCAGCACTTGAAAGAGGTCTTTCTTAAATTCATAGCAAATAAAAGTTTATGTCAGTGGTTCTGAAAGTGTGGTTCCCACACCAGCAGCATCAGCATCCCTGGGAATATGTTACAAATGTAAATTATCAGACTCCATCCCAGACCTACTGAAGAAATTCAGGGGCTGGTCCAGCAAACTTTGTTTCAATGAGCCTTGTTTCAATTCTGACATATGCCAGTATCTTGGAACCACTGTTTTACAATGTAAGGGTCAGGACTGGAGGAAATACTTGGAATGCCTGCAACTATTGCCTCTCCTTAAGGGGCCCCTCAAGCAGACAGATTTTGAGTCTCTCAAGTCAGTTCCACTTTCCCAAGGCAGGAAACATTATAGGAAAGCAAAAGCCCCATCATCACCAGAAGTCTGTCATCCTGCTTAGTCCTAAAATGTTCATGTTATGACTTATATTCCCTGCAGAATTTTACTTTCTGTCCAACCTGGATCTTTTTTTTTTTTTTTTTTTAAATAATCCTATGACATTTTATACCAAATACATAATCTAGAGAGGGCACAGAACAGATAATAAGAGTTTCCTAACAGAAAGTGAAGGGATGGGGGGAGGGAGACCTGAGAAAGTGAGACTGTGATAGCTCCATTAGCACCAGAAGCTCATCCCTACATCAGAAACAGAACTGTCAGGGACGACATGCTGCAAAGCCTCTCCTGAAGTATGAGTACGGAATCGTTCTCCACCTGGGGCTTGGGGAGGTCTAGAAGGAGATGGCATTATAAAAATATCAGATGTTATGATGGTTGTGTGCTGTATGCTTGTATGTGTTTGGTTTTACAATAGTCACAAAAAAACACACCAGAAAGATAACATTCAAGTTTGGAACAGTGTATGAAACCATGTTCAGTTTGGCTGGGCACAAGAGGAACTTTAGTCAGCTGGCCCATCACCATTTTCCACTTCATAAACCTTTTGTGTTCTACCTCCCCTCCATCCTCTGCCATCCCTGATCTCCCATTCTCTAATTCTCCTTTCCTTTCTCTTTGTCCTGCTTCCCATAACAATACAAGCAATTGTTCTGCTGGGTGCCATTAAGTCCATTCAACTCATAGAGATCCCATGCACAGGACAATGAAACACTACCTGGTCTTTTGCCATCCTCACAATTGTTGCTTTGTTTGAGCCCATTGTTGCAGCCACTGTGTCTGTCCATCTCACTGAGGGTCTTCCTCTTTATCACTGACCCTCCACTTTACCAAGCATGATGTCCTTCTCCAGGGACTGGCTTCTCCTGATAACATGTACAAAGTACACAAGATGAAGTTGCACCATCTTCGCTTCTAAGAAGTATTCCGGCTATACTTCTTCCAAGACAAATTTGTTCATTCTTCTGAAAGTCAGTGGTATAAGAGTCTACTACCTGTTCTACATTAATGTAATCCTAAAAAATAATCTTGTAAGGTAGGTATTGTTGCCTCTGTTTTACAAGTGAAGAGAGAAAAAGTGGTCACTATACCTAGGATCAAGGAGCTCCGGTGTCACAGTGCCTAAGGCATTTGACTACTAACCAGAAGGGTGGCAGTTCAAACCCACCAGCCACTCCATAGAAGGAAGATGGACCAATCTACTTCTGTAAAGATTTTCCACCTCAGAAACCCAAAGGGGGTTGCTATGAATTAGAATCAACTTGATAGCAGTGATTTTTTTGTTTTGTTTGTTTTTTTTAAATATACCTAGGATCAGATCCCTCATAGGCAGCTGAGCCACCATCTGAACTCATATCTGCCTGAATGCAAAGCTCTTTCACCATCTTAGTTATCTAATGTTGCAATAATAGAAATAACACAAATGGATGACTTTAACAAACAGAAATTTATTATCTCACAGCTTAGGAGGATAGAAGTCTGAATTCAGAGTGTCAGCTCAAGAAGAAGGCTTTCTCTCTGTCAGCTCTGGGGGCAGGTCCTTGTCTCCTCCGCTTCTGCTTCCTTGGAGATCTCTATGTGCCTTAGCATCTATCTTGCCCCATTTCTCTTTCTATCACTTGCTTCTTTAATCTTCTTTATATCTCAAGAGATTGACTAAAGACACACCCTGCACAAATCCTGCATCATTAACATAACAAAGACAAGCCTTCCCCAAATAGGATTATAACCACCAGTTTAGAGGTTAGGATTTACAACATGTATTTCTGGGGGATAGAACTCAATGCATAACACGCCCCCAGCATTTATACTAGTTTTCAGACCTAGGAAGTTTTTAGTGCCATCTCTAGATTGTAACCTGCCTGAGGATGGTTTTTACGGCTTGTTCCAGAAGACTAGGATTTAGTTTGTAGAAGACTCTGGGTGAGCAGGTGCTTCTTCCTTCAGCAACTCCACAGAGCCAACCATCTCTTAATGGGCAACCATGCAATAAGAATTCAGCACCAAGGACAATGGCACCTTGGGGGTGCTTAAGCAGCCCTGGATTTTCCCCTCCACCTCAAAGATGTCTAGACCCCAGTTTGAAAAACATCTCATTAATAATAGCTAACACTGATTACATGCCAGATTGTCCTAATTTCTACGAATTATCTGATTGATTTCCTCATAACAGTCCTATGAGTTAGATACAAGTATTACACACATTTTAAAGATGAGGAAACAGAAGTACATATGATTAAGATACTTGTCCTAAGTCATGAAGCTATTAGCTGATAGATTCAGGATTCAAATGCAGGTAATCTAACTCTGGAAACATGTTTTACCATTATGTTACGTGGTACAAAGATAACAAATGACATAGTACTTGGCATAAAACACATAATCTCCATCTCAGAAAATCTGCTTCCTGAGAACATGATATGCAACAACATAGAAAGTAAGGAAATACCCTATCTTCTTAAGCCATTCCTTGTTTAAAGAGAAATAAAAATATGGAAGTGTTACATATCAACTTAGAATCCTTGGGTAGTGCAAGTGGTTAATGTGTTTGACTGCTAATTGAAAAGGTTGGAGGTTCAAGTTCACCCAGAGGCTCCTCGGAAGAAAGCCCCAAAAAATCTACCATTGCAAACCCTATGGAGCACAGTCCTACTGTGACACACATGGGATCACCATGAGTCAGAGTCAGTTCGACAGCAACTGGTTTTTTTTTTTTTTTCTACATATTAACTTAGTAGATGTGCAATTTGCTTGCTGCAATGCTTCAAGGTTCAAGGACACCTTGTAGCCTTCAATCAATTTCTTAGAAAACAAGGAAGATGGCGGAGGGGGTGGGGGATGAACCAAGCCTCCAATTCAAGAAGTTAGAAAAAGAGACATGAGAGAAATCTAAATAAAGGCAAAGAGGGAAGTAATAAAGATAAAGACAAAAATTAATGAACCCAACACAAAAAAATAAAAACTGGATAATTGTTAAATGAAACCAAAACCTGTTTTTGTTTTTGACATTGTGGTTGATAAAACCAATAAAATGGACATTCCTTTGGCGAAGTATGAAGGAGAGAGAGAGAGATGCAAAAATATTAGGAATGAAAAAGGGGACATACCTGTAGATGCAAGAGATTTTATTAAATTATGAGAGAATAATATGTTCAACTTTATAGCATTACATTTGAAAACCTAGATGAAATGGGAAATTTCTGAGGAAATACAATTTATCCAAAGTGATTTAAAAATTATAAAAGCCTGAGCAGACCATTAGTAACACAGGAGAGTGAACCAATATTTAAAGGTCTACTTGTCCCAACCTCCTGGCCCGGACAGTATTGCAGACCAAGTTGTAAGGATCATTAAGTAACAGATAATTTTCCTCTTAACATAAACTGTTCCAAAGTACAGAAGAAGGTAGGTTACAATTTATTTTAAAGCTGGCATCACCCAGTTGCAAGAACTGAACACGGAAAGCATAGTATGGACCTATTTCACTTACTAAATTAAGCAAAACCCCCACATAAGAGAACAGCAAACAACCCAGTATGGTATTAAAAATACACACACACACACATATGGTTTATTCTAGGAAAGCAGTGATGAGTCAATATTACAAAACCTTAATATAATTCACCATAGTAACAGAAACAAAGAGAAATTAAAACGACCATCTCCGTATATTCAGGAACAAAATTGTTGAAATTCAACATGCAAGTATGATGAGAGAACAACAGAACAAAATAAATGTCTAAACAAATTAGAAGTTAAATGGAACATCCTTTATATCCTAATGGTTATCTACGAAAACCCCACGGTAAACCTCATACTTCAGCAAAATAAATGGCAAAATATTAAAATGAGGAATAAAATAAGAGTGCATTCATTCCCCCCTGCTATTCAATAATCTGCCACAGGTCCTCACCCATGCAATTAAATAAGGAGAAGAAATGAGAGGTATACATATTGAAAAAGAAAAGATTATATTATTACAATTTTTCAGTTGTATAATGGTTCACCTAGAAAACTGAGAAAATCAAATAAATTAAAACTAATCAGAGACTTAAGAAAGGTGGTTGTACATAAAATTAATATTTAAAAATGAGTCTCTTTCCACTGGTATCACTGAACTGTGCATGTGAAAAATGTTAAATTGGCTAATATTGTGATTTATTTATTTATATATGTGTGTATGTGTGTGTGTGTGTGTGTGTATATATATATGTATATGTATATATATCTGGTAGCACAATGCCTAAGGCATTTGACTGTCCAGCGGCTGCTCCATGGAAGGAATATGGGGCAATCTAATTCCATAGAGATTTACCATCTGGGAAACTCCCCAGGGGTTGCTAGGAGTTGGAATCGACTCAATGGCAGTGGGTTTGGTTTGGTTTCTGTATACATATTTATAACAACAATCAACTAAATCACTTTCCTTTATACTGGCAATAACCAATTAGGAAATACGGTATAATTAAAAAAAAAAGATTCATTTTAAAATTTCAATGAAAAGTCGAATGTGCCTTCTAATAAATCTAATGAGAGATGTACAAGGTTTTTATGAAGAAATCTATAAAAATTTACTGAAGGACATAAAGGAAAACCTGAATAAATGGAGATACAACTTATTCACAGATGGGAAGGCTCAGTTCAGTGTTGTATTTATTAGCTATGTCACCTTGGAGAAGTTTTTAAATTTTAGTTAATTTATTTGAATCCTGTCTTCCTATTTGTACAACGGGAATAATGGACTCTTCCTTATGGAGTTATTGTAATTATTAGAACAAGTAGAAGTAAATCAGTGTTTTAAAAACTCAAAATTACATGCAACACTTTTAATGGTATAGATATATGTATGTAATTGCAAAGGATGAAAGGATGAACACCATATGTAATAGTGGTTACCCCCAAGGAACACATAAAGCCTAGTAGTTGAGGTTCCCTTATTTGTACTATTTTAATCCCCATTTAAAAGGAAATGTATTAATGTATTATTTCTATAACTTTTAAAAATTAAAGGAATTTTTTTATTTCCACCATTTTGTTCTTTCTTTCTTTTTTTTTTTTGGCAGAACCCAAGTCAGTCTTCTCAACATTGGCTAGAGGTTCAGCTTTATAGAACTCTGATTCAAAGATAGATATCCAGTTATTGTGTGGACTATAAATTGTGTATACTGCATGTGAACATGTGTGCTGTGTGTAGGTTCATGGGACGAACAATGTGCATCATATGTCCTTTTGCACTTTATAAGCATTACATTTGCATATATGAATCTTTGTGAACTATGCATAAATGTGTACCATTATTAAATAAATGAATTATCTGTGCCTGAAGTTCTTCTATACCACAATTGTTAATTTATACATCACAGTGGACTTTCCTAACTTGAAATTCTATCCTATCTTCTATTTATCTTATCTATCTTATAAAGATTGGTTAAAATAATGATGTTCAAACTGCGATTATGCTTGTGCATTTGCCAACTTATTATTATGTATAAAACACTCTGGTAGAAGCTATGGGAGATGCAGAGATGAATACAACTGATCTCGATCCTCACTGACAGTCCACTGGGGAGATGGTATGGATTGAATACGCACCCTCCCAAATGTGTTGTAAACCCTAATTTCTATGCCTGGGGTTATAATCCCATTTGGGAATGGGTTTTCTTTGTTATGTTAACAGACAGGATTAGTGTTGGGTGTGTCTTGAGTTAATCCTTAATGAGATATAAAAGATTAAATAAGCAAGCGAGCAAGCAGAGATCAGGGAAGATAGATGCCACACACATGAAAATAGCTAAGGAGCCAAGAAATAGATGCTGAAAAGAGTCAAGGACTTTCCCCCAGTCCCGACAGAGAGAGAAAGCCTTTCTCTAGAGCTGGCTTCTGGACTTTCAGCCTCCTTAACTGTGAGAAAATAGTTTTCTATTTGTTAAAGTCACCCACTCATGGTATTTCTGTTAAAGCAGAATAACTGGATAACTAAGACAGGAGACCACAGGGCTTTTCTAACAGCTATAGCACTGGGCTCTGTGTGCTAAGGACTGCTGAGCTCAAAAAAAGAAGTGCTGCTCAGCACACAATGATGCTGACGTGGTTGACTAAGAAGACAGGTCAGAGGAAAGAGAAGATCTTGTTCACTAAATGTACCCTACATGTTTGCACTGCAGGGAAGAACTGATGAGAGCAAAATGTCAAAACTCCTAAATTAGGTCTAATTTAAAAAGAATTTCTTCATTTCATGACAGTATTTCCTGTATTATTTTTTCAATTTTTTTTAAAAAATAGCTAATGGATTCCTCAGTTCAAACTACTCAGGAATGTGCTATTTGATTTTTCCAAAATCGTCCAAATGAATGGGTCCAGTTTACTCAAGTGTGTGTGATGTCATTGGGGCCTGTGAGAT
Organism: Orycteropus afer afer; assembly: GCF_000298275.1. Taxonomy (NCBI): domain Eukaryota; kingdom Metazoa; phylum Chordata; class Mammalia; order Tubulidentata; family Orycteropodidae; genus Orycteropus; species Orycteropus afer. The sequence goes on from NW_006921619.1 coordinate 9,804,375, forward strand.
AGTGGTTAAATAAGTGGACTGCTAACCAAATGGTCGGCAGCACTTCAAGCCCACCAGCTGCCCCATGGGAGGAAAATAAGCAGTCTACTTCCCCAAAGATTTACAGCCTTGGAAACCTTATGGGACAGTTCTACTCTGTCCTATATGGTCACTATGAGACAGTATAGACTCAATGGCAGTGGTTTGTGCCACTGGCTTCTCACGTGGAAAAGATTAGGAATGGCTGCATACGTGGGCTAGATTAAGACACACTGGTGGTGGGGTGGGGGTTACAGATGAGCACAGTATTAGTCATTTGATTGAATGTGTTTAATAAATTGCTATGCAATTGGAGAGATTGGCTTCCCTGAGTGAATCACTTTGAACTGGGCAAAAATAGCCAACAAAAACCAGCCCCCACTAGAGAAGAAAAAAGAAAAAAATCATTTTATTTGATTGACTGACATCGTTTTGATCAGAGTGTGAAGTCACATGCTGAGTCTAGTTTGGCCAAAGGGACACCCTGTTGCTGACAGAATCACATGCATTTATTCATTCCTTCAACAATTTACTAGGTGTGACTTTTAAATACATTAATAGCTCTACTCTCAAACTTATCTTTCTCCCACATTTACCTCCAAAACTAACTATCTTACCAATTTTCCTCACTTTTTCAATGAAAATGTCATTCTTCACATTCGCTGAGTTTAATACTTTGGTTTTATTTACCACTGACCTCCTTCCTCTGCCAAACATTTCAATGTCAAATCAGAAGTCTACTTGCCAAGTTTTGTTATATATTTTCACTGATTCATCTCTGTCTCTTAACTTCATCCCTTATGACAGCATCTCCAGTTTCTGAGTAACAGTCCCCTGACTGGCCCCAGCATTTTCTAGTCTCCATAACTGTCCTACTCCATTTCATTCTATTTCAGTGGCTGCCATAATGGGCTCAAACACAGCAATGATTGTAAGAATGGCCCAGGACCTGGTAATATTTCCTTCTCTTGTGTGTAGGGTTACTACATGTTAGAAGTGACTCAATAGCACCTAACAACATTTCAGTCTAGTCTGCACATGAATATTTTACTTTGCAAAAGCAACTAGTCTCAATTATTGTCTTGCTCAAGAGCCAATAATTGTTCCTTACTGACTACTAGATGGTATGCAGTTCCTTTTCTAAGCATTCAAGGTCCTTCTTAATCTAGTCTGATCTGATCTAGTTTTGGGCAAGACAATGAAAGACTTGGGAATACTAATGGTTTCATCTATTCTTTCTGCTGGCAGCTGGAAGACTGGGATAAAAAGAAAGCGATCAGCCAAATGGTATCAATAAAGTAGCTATGATTTCCAGATGCTTAGATGCTGAGTAAGTTCATGTCCAAAAATGATGGGCTTGCTTGTCATGAGCATGAGGGACATGTATTTGCCCAGAGGCTGATGAGGAAAAGGATCAAAGAGCTGGAAAATTACTATGAATGTATGTACTGTGCAGAACTGCTGCTAAACACAGATGAATAACACTGAGAATGAGCTCAATGACACATACACACAGACAAGCAAACATACATAATTACAAATAGTACTAGAAACTATGTTTATGGGTTGGCATGTGTACATGGCAACTTGGCTTTGGATCCAAAATTGGCTTATGATGGAAATTCATGACCCCTGAGATAGCATATTCATGTGCATATGAAAGCTGGACAATGAATAAGGAAGACCAAAGAAGAGTTGATGCCTTTGAATTTTGGTGTTGGTGAAGAATACTGAAAATACCATAAACTGTCAGAAGTATGAACAAATCTGTCCTGGAAGAAGTACAGCCAGAATACAGCTGACCGCTCCTTGGAAGCAAGAATGGCCAAACTTCATCTCACCTACTTTGGTCACATTATCAGAAGAGACCATTTGCTTGAGAAGGATATCATGCCTGGTAAAGTAGAGGGTCAATGAAAAAGGGGAAGACCTTCAATGAGATGGACTGACACAGTGGCTGCAACAATGGGCTCAAGCTTAGCAAAGATTGTGAGGATGGCACAGGACTGGACAATGCTTTGTTCTGTTGTACACGGGGTCACCATGAATCAAAGTTGACTTAATGGCACGTAGCAACAAGAGAACAGAGTACCCAGAATATCACATCAGTGACAGAAGAGGGTGAGGAATACCTGTGACCAGTGTGAGCATATTCTACAGGCCATTTGTCTAGTAGGAGGAAATGGAGTGTGCATTCCTAGCCACTACAACTCTGACACAAGAGAAGTTAGAGTAGTGCATGGGGAATTCCTTGTACTGGCCAGACGTTTGCTTAACGCCTCATTTAGTCAAAAGTAGATCATCAAACTAGTCGTTTTATTTCTCTTGTTTACATGGAAAAAAGACCTTAACTGGATGAACTCCTCTGGACCAAATTCTGATCAACCAAGGGACTGCTTGGTGAAACAGGCATAAGAAACATCTTAGGAGGAAGAAGCCAAGCCAACCCATAGGACATGATTGTCAAGAAGTAGCAGCCTGGCTGTCATAAATAACCAGGAACTCTAGATTTCAGTAGGCATAATTAAAATAAAAAGGTAGTCACACGTCTGTAAGATTCTGGAAAGCAGACAGGCTAAAGCTTTCCAAAACAGGAAAGCATTCAAAAATAATTATAATAAAATTTAGGAAAAAGGAATGATGCCTTAAAAAAAATACCTTCAGAACTAACCCACCGGTGTATATTTTAAAAGGCCATTTATTTAAAAATAATTTGTTAAAAAAGCAAGAAAGAAAAGTACACAACCAAGGAACATGTAGGAAGATGGCACAAACTTGTAAGAATTACATTATGAAAAGAGTGACTCAAAATGAAGTGAAAACACTAAGTGACAAATAAACACTAAGAGCCAAAAAAGGTTGGAGAAAGTTTGGGAAGTGGGCTGGTTAATTTTAGAGCAAGAAGAAGAGCAAAGAACAGCTTGGTTCACTGCTTGGAAGGAAAGATGGCCAGGAGCTATTCCAGTGGAAGTTATGACCCTTCTCACCGATCTTTGAAGAGTTTCCAAGGAGAAAACAGAAAAGCCAAAGGTCTAGAAACAAGTAAATCTACTTTTATTTTGGTTATGAAAAAATTGAAGAAGATAGATCCCATAATCTATGAACAATGTGAGCATAATACTAACCTGAGCCAAAATCCAAATAATATTTTAAATGATTTAAAAACAAAAATCATATATAACCTCACTACCCAAGTAAAATCACTATTAACATTTTGATGTAAATTATTTCTAGAACTTCTCAATGAATATGTAGCAAACCAAACTCACTGCCATTGAGTTGATTCAGACTCATGGGTGATCCCCATTGGGTTTTCAAGGCTGTAAATATTTACAGAAGCAGTCTGCCTCATCTTTCTTCCACAGAGTAGCTGGAGGGTTTGAACCACTAACCTTTTGGTTAGCAGCCAAATGCCTTAACCATTACACCACCAGAGCTCCTTCCATGTATATATGCCACTGCAATAAAATGACTATCTCAATAAAGAGTCACACAAACTTTTTGGTTTCCCAGTACATTTAAAAATTATGTTTATACTACATTGTAGTCTATTATGTGTGCAATAGCATTATGAGAAAGTTTAAAATATTATGAAAATTACCAAAATGTGACACAGAGACACGAAGTGAACACATGCTGTTGTAAAAATAGAGCCTATGGTCTTGCTTGACTCAGTGTGGACACAATAGTTCAATTTGTAAAAAATGCAGTTATCTATACAGTGCAATAAAGTGCCTCGACGTGTATACATTCATTTCCTTTTAATATGTGAACTTCTTTTTAGCTGATTTTCACTTTTTCCACTTAATGGAATATGGTGACCATTATTTAGTGTTACTAACATTCTTCTACATACAATATTGTTTCCCATGGCTGTATAGTATTTTATTCTATGAATGGAGCATAATTTATTACTAGTCCTCTAGATTGTTGTTTATGTTTCTTACTCATTTCTAATGGTTAGAGACTCTGCCCTTTATTATTTCTGCTTTGAAGAATTTGCTGAGGTTTTATTGGTAGACTAAGGTGCTCTGGTAGCATAGTGCCTACAGCACTTGACTGCTAACCAGAAGGCTGGCAGTTCAAACCTACCAGGCACTCCTTGGAAGGAAGGTTGGGCAATCTACTTCTGTAGTGGTACCGCCACAGAAACCCAAGGAGGGGTCGCTCTCAGTCGGGTCTGACTCGACGGCACATAACAACAACAACAAGATATAATTAATCTTTGTAAATGTCCCATGAGTCCTATAAGAGATTTCTTTCTCTGTATTTTGCACATACAAAACCCGAAAACAAATCCACTGCCATGGAGTCAGTTCCTACTCACAGGGACCCTATAGGACAGTGTAGAACTGTCTCAGGTTTCCAAGACTGTAAATCTTCACAGATACAGACTGCCTCTTAATTTTATTTATTACCTTACACAACTCCTACGTTAATATTATTTTTTGTTTCTTTACTTGTATGTAAGCCTAAGCATGGCATTTTGAAATTTTCCACTGCTATTGTGCTCCTATCAGTTTATGGTGCAATAATAATTTGATGCATAACTGTTGGATCTTCACTGTGAATTGGACTCTTCATTTATATAAAATAACCCTCATTGTCTTATTCAATGAGATGTGCCTTGAATTGTATTTTGTTTTATATTAATATCATGTCTTCTGCTTTAGTTCTTCTTCTATCTGCCTGTAACACCTTTTCTCAGTATTTTACTTTTAATCTTTACACATCACTTTGTTTTAGGGGGTCTCCGACTCAATGGCAAATAACAACAACAACAACAGTCAATCTGGGGAGCTCTGGTAGTGTAGTGCCTAAAGCGCTTGACTGCTAACCAGAAGGCTGGTGGTTCACACCCACCAGCCATTTCTCGGAAGGAAGATAGGGCAATCTACTGCCATAGTGATACTGCCTCGGAAACCCAAGGAGGGGTCGCTATGAGTCGGGTCTGACTCGACGGCACATAACAACAACAACAGCATAATCAATCTGTTCCTGGGTGAAACAGATGGTTAAGTGTTTGGCCACTAACCCAAAATCTGGCAGTTTGAACCCACTCAGAGATATCTTTGAAGAAAGGCCTGGCCATCTACTTCTGAAAGACCATAAGCCAAAACCAAACTCACTGTCATTGCATCGATTCTGACTCATGGTGAGTCTAAGGTGGTAAATCTTCATGGAAGTAGATTGCTCAGTCTTCCTTCCACAGAGTGGCTGTGGGTTTGAACTGCTAACCTTCTGGTTAGCAGTCAAATGCCTTAGGCATTATGCCACCAGAGCACCTTGAAAGACCATAGCCATTGAAAACTCTATGGATGCAGTTCTATTTGGAACATGAGGGGTTTCCTTGAATTGGAATCAACTTGATAGCAACTAATTTGATTTAGTTTTACGGTCAACTTACAGACGAATTTTAGTTTTGCACCCAATATGAAGGCCTTTATTTTAAATAGGTCCTTTCATTCTTCTATTACTTAATTTTTATTATTTATTTTATTATTTAATTTTTACAACTGAGGCATTTGGTCTCATAATTTTCATGCTTTATTTTAATGCTTCCTTGCCATCTCTTTTGTGTTTTTCTTTTCTATTTTTTTGTCATTTGTCACATGAAGTATGTTTCCTTAGACCCCTTGGTTTGGAGGACAGATTAGTGAAAAAAGATGTTCAAAAATATTATTTCTCTAAATTTAAATGTCAAGAACCAAATGATTCTCTCAGAGTTGAACCAAGGAATTCAGAACATTTTATTCCCTTTCCTATTGACTCTAGACAAACAACAGTCTTTCTAGGATTTTAAAAATGTAATCAGAGGTTTTCAGATCAGATTTGTTATTTCTTAATTTTTTAACAATGTGGTCCATCTCTTTGAAGATATTTTACTTTTGCATAAAGATTTAAAACTGGATTTATTTCATTATATAAATATCTTTTTCAAAAAATTGGCTTCATTGTTAATTGCCTATCTTTTCATGCCTTTGCTTGATTTTCTACAGAATACACTCTGCTCATCAGCTCCAGCTAATGGATTTTAATTCTGCTATTGTGCTTTGGTTTTCTTGCAATCCTTCCTTATCTCATCTATCTCTTTGCATATTGTTGTTAAGTGCCTGTCAAGTCCGCTCTGACTCATAGCAACCATAAGTGTAATAGAACAGAACATTGCCTAGTCTGCACCTTACAATTTTTGTTATGTTTGAGCCCATTGTTGCAGTTATTGTGTCAATCAATCTCATTTGAGGACCTCTCCCTTTTCCACTGATCTCTGCTTTACCAAGCATGATGGTCTCTCCTGATGACATGTCCAAAGTAAGCAAGACAGCTCTTGCCATCCGTGCTTCAAAGGAGCATTCAGGGTGTACTCCTTCCAAAAAAGATTTGTTCCTTCTTCTGATAGGCCAAGATATATTCAACATTCCTCACCAACACCACAATCCAAATGCATCAATTTTATTTCAGTCTTCCTTTTTCATTGCCTAACTTTGGTATAGGAGATCTGGTGGCATAGTGCCTAAGGCATTTGCCTGCTAACCAGAAGGCTGGTGATTCAAACCCACCAGCCACTCCATGGAAGGAAGGTTGGGCAATCTAGTCCTGTAATGTTACCACCTCGGAAACCCAGGGAGGGGGATGCTATCAGTGGGGTTTGACTCCACGGCAGTGTGTTGCACCGTTGTTTGTAACTTTGGTATGCATATAAGGTGACTGAAAATACCATGGCTAGGATCTATCACACCTTGGTCATTAAAGTGGCATCTTTGCTTTTTAACACTTTAAAGAGATCTTTTGCAGTAGATTTGTCCAACGAAATACATCATTTGATTTCTTGACTTTGGCTTCCATGGACATACACAGCTGATCCAAAGAAAATGAAATCCTGTACAACTTCAATTTCTTTGCCATTTAGCATGATATAGTTTATTGGTCCAGTTGTAAGGATTTTCATTTTCTTCATGTTCAGGTGTAACCCATACTGAAGGCTGAAGTCCTCTACCTTCATCAGTAAGAGCTTCGAGTCTCTTTGCCATATTTCATATTTCATTTTCATCTCAGCCTATTTTTGTTCTCTTGATTTGTAGAGGTCATGCCCTTTTTATATTTAGGAGGATTCCAGTCTCCTAAAATGTTCTTTTAGATCTAGCTAGAGTAGCTTATTTTCATTCTGCATGCTACTCTGTACCCCTTTATTTTGTTTTCCTCAGTTCCTTTCCTGTTGACATGTCCAAAGTAAGCAAGACAGCTTATTTTATCTATTTCCTTAGTTTCCTTTACTTTATTTTCCTTAGTTCCTATCTGTTTTTTTTCTCTTTATTCATTCTTAAAGAAGTCATTTTACAGACTTTGTGTTTGTCAGGTAATAGGTGTTTGAGTTTTATTCTCACTGAATGCTAAATCAATGGTGGCAGGTGGATGTGCACAGATCCCAGGACAGAATATATTATCCTTGAGTAACTCTTCACTGCTTCAATTTATTTTCCTTTTACTGCCAGACCAATTGCCACTTAGTGGAATATAGCACTATTTTCTTTATAATGGGATCAAAAGTCCTCAATATTTCATAAGCATTTAAAAAATATATTCATTCTTTCATTCTTGAATATGAAGCTCAGTGTATGTCCATTGTATCGAGTACCTTGTCTTCTTTAAATTCTTTATATACACACTTGTTTTTGTCACTCACTCTGGTGAAGATCAGAAGTGTGTTAAAGTTTCCATGATTGTCCTTTGCCAATTTTATTTTACATATATATATATATTTCTTTATATACACACTTGTTTTTGTCACTCACTCTGGTGAAGATCAGAAGTGTGTTAAAGTTTCCATGATTGTCCTTTTGCAATTTTATTTTACATATATATATATATATATATATATATATAATATTACATATATATATATAATATTTATTATTCAGAATAAAAATATTCAGTATGTTATGTCTTCTAATGGGTTATATCTTTCAGGCACATTTAATGCATCATTTCATGTTTTCTGCATTAAATTTTACTTTCTGTAGTATTAATATTGCTCTTTCTTCTTCTCTTGTTTACACTTTCCTGATACATTTGTCCCTTCCTTTGTTTCTGTCCCATTTTGTTTAAAACAGTATATATTTAGAATTGTTTTTTGCCCGATCCATGTACGTCTCTTTGTCTTTTAATAGAAACGTTTGAACCATTCACACTTAATGTGAGAACTAGTATGTCTGACCTCACTTTGATCATCTTGTTTTATATGGTCTATTTTTATATTTCCATGTGATTTCCTTTTATAGGTTTTAATCTTGGCTATAATGTTCCTAATATTCCTCCTAATTTTAAAGTTAAACATGGAATTTCTAGTTTTTATTCATCTACCTGATTTATTTTTTAATTTTTAAAAATGTACTTAGACCTATATTTCTCTACTTATGTCAATAATAAAGTAATATTCACTATCTCCCATGATGTGAGTTAAGAAATTTAGCAATTTGAGGGTGTTTTTTTTGTAGTAATCTGAGTTTTCAGACCCAGACCATTATCATTAAATTTCTTATATTATGTATCAAAGTCTTTAAGAATGTTTTTTTGACAGTTGCATTGTTTTATAACCATAGTAATAACATTTAAACACTAGCTCTATGTTTGATTATTTTTGTTGCTCACCCTATATCTTTTATATCATATTTTTCTAATTTCCAAGTTTTAATATTCATTAATTTCCCTTTTGACCAGAATACTTTGAGTAAGTATTATTTTTCTATAAAACATTTCACTGTGCTACTTTCTAGGTACATTTTTGTCTGAGAATATCTTTCCTTTTTTCATCACACAGTACCGAATACTGAATACTGGATCATAATATTATTACCTCAAAATTCTATAGCCAAATCTCAACAACCATTTCACATTTAGTGTTACAGAAAGTCTGACACATGCTTATTTATTCCTTTGGGAAAAAAATACTGTTTTTCTAATTGTATGCTGATAGGTTTTTTATTCTTATAATTCATAACTTTCAACAGAATTTTCCCTGGTACACACTGAACCATTTTGAACTGAAGTTAGGAAATTATTTTTTAATTTTAACTTATCTTCTATTTCCATTTAACTTTTCTGAAAAACTCTTTAATTTATATATGTAATGTTTTCACTCATTACTTTATTAATTCTTTATGTTTTTTACCAGTACTGTAAGAACTTAAACTCATCTTTAGTTTTCTGCATTGTTCCAATGTTCCTGTTTCCATTGCATGACTTTAATCCTGCAGAATATTTTTTCATTTGAAAGCAGGCAAAATTCTCTAGTCTCAGAAGGCTCCCTTTTGATAGTTCCTGCTATCTTCTTAAATCTCTGTAAATCTGTAATTTAGAGATTATGAAAAGTTTTCTCCTTTTTCTTTCTTTGCAGTGTCTATTTACCAGAAGAGTTCTGTAATTCAAAACCTTGCAACATGAGGGAATCACTGAAGGTATTTGTAACAGTTCTTGTTTAGCAGTGGTTCTTAACTCTGCTCAACAGTGATATCACCTGGGAGTCTTTGAAAAAATACTCAGGATCAGGTCCCCACCCCAGACCAATTACATTAGCATCTCTGGATTGGTACATAAAATTGGCATTTTTTAAAAAGCTCCCCAAGTGAGTTTAATGTTTAACCAGAGTTGAGAACCACTGATCTAGAGACAAGGACCATTTTTACAGATCTATGAGGCTATATTGCAGAAGACACTTTTTATAAAGGTCCACATGCTTGACAATTCACCTTGCAGAACTGGACATTAGACTAGCTGAGTCAGCAAATGGCTTCTGACATAGCTCAACTGTCAAACCCACACTCTCAATGTTGTGGAAAGTTTCTTTTCCTTATTAAAGAGGCATGAATCTCATTGGCATGATCTTTTAGATACTGGCAATATTTATCAAGATAGATGACATGTGACTCTCCCATAATCTCATCAGCTTTCATGGTGTCAACCAAACTTACTGACCTAATCTGGATCTCTAGCCATGTAGCTCAACTATTCTATTACATCTCCATCTGGATTTCTCATGGACATTTCAAATTTAACACGCTCCAAACTGAACTCATATTCTAACTCCACTGCTGTACTTGTTCCTTGATTCTCTTGATTAGTAGAACCTCTATCACCACCACCACCAGTTGCCATGCAGTCAATGCTGACTCATGGTGACCCCATGTGTGTCAGAGTAGAATTGTGCTCCATAGAATTTTCAATGGCTGATTTTCCAGGAGTAGATCACCGGGGCTTTCTTCCTAATGCTTCTGGGTGAACTTGAACCTCCAACCTTCTGGTTAGCAATGAAGTGCATTAACCATTTGTGCCACCCATAGACTCTCTCTGTCTCTCACATCCACTCAATTATAAGTTCTTTTTTGATCCAATCATTTCTCCATCTGTGCTTTCATACTATTTGATTCATACTATTTAAACTCCCACAAAGCCTCTAATGGAAAGCCCTACTTCCCATCTTCTTTCCATCTTATACACTGCAGGCAGAGGGATTACTCTAATGTTAAAACCTAACCATGTCAGTCTCCCACTTAAAATTTCTCAGTGCCTACCAGAAAAAAATCCACAATCTTTAACTTGTCAGTCAAGAACTTCCAGGGGCTGGCTCCTGCTCACATCTCTAGACTCATCTTCCATTACTTCTCGACTCATTTTGCTCCAAAAACAAAACCAAACTCACTACTACTGAGTCAATTCTGACTCATAACAACACTGTAGGACGAAGTATAACTGCCTCATAGTGTTTCCAAGGCTGTAAACTGTCTACAGAAGCAGAGTGTCACATCTTTCTCCTATAGAGCAGCTGGTGAGTTCAAACAGCTGACATTTTGGTTAGTAGCCCAATGCTTTAACACAGAACTGCTGACAGCAATAACAAGCAGTGCCTTGCCTCTGAGTCTTTGCTCACACTGTCCCCCCACATAGAATGCATTACCTGCATTCACCTCTTCACTTACCTTTCTATTTACCTTTTAAATTTCAGCTTAAGCTCATCTGTACTTCAGGGAGTATTACCTGACCTCCCTGGTCAATCCCTTTCTAGGCTGTTTAGGTGGCCCTCCTCTGACTCTCATGTCAAGATAACGTGACATTGTGTCTGTTTCTGGCTCTGTTCTACCAGTTCCACCCAGCTTATGGAAACCCAGTTGGTCCTCTCCCCAGAAGCTAGCACTGTGCCTAATATTGTATAGGTTTTCAAATATTTAAATTAATGTTGATTGAACGATTGAGTGAGTCTCCTCAAGAGTGCATTTGCCATGATTTGCATGGTTTAGAGATACGGAAAGTGTGGGCTTTTGAGCAGGATGCTATTTTCCCCAGCCATAGGACCACATGGTTACCAACTTCCTAATAGTTGGCAAAGATAACTTTGTGATCAGCCAAAGCCTACCGGACATCATGGCATGAGAAAAGGAAGGAAACTGACTTCCAAAAGTGGTGGCCCTGGGGCCAGGTTCTGGGGATCATGGACATCCTCAGCAATGAGACCCGGGGTGAAGAGTGTGGGGACATAGGCGGACAGATCCCACTTTGTGTACTCTCAGGGCCTCTGGAAGGGATTCCCTGGCCCTCTGGAGATTGAGAGCTCTTCCTCTATCTAGTTCATTGACTTTAGCTGAAAGCAAGGTCACCAAGATGGCTAGTAGGGTGCTGTGGGCTGCTCTCTCAGAGTACCAAAAAAAAAAAACAAAAAACAAAAAACCAAACGCAATGTTGTCAAGTAGATTTTGACTCATAATGACCCCTCCTTGGGTTTCTGAGGCAGTATCTCTACAGAAGTAGATTGCCCAACCTTCCTTCTGAGGAGCTGCTGGTGGGTTTGAACCACCAGCCTTCTGGTTAGCAGTAGAGGAATGGAAAACACAGCAGGGAATGAAAACATTTGGGCCAAAACATCTCAAGCATTTCAGCATCTTAGGGTCAAAGTGGCCTCTATGACCTCTGCCTACTTGGAACTTTCACACCAGGTCAAACATCAGGAAAGTGAAAACTGATTCCTGTATAGATGACACTGTTTATGCTTTAGTAGAAGAGAAAATTTCCATGCTGACCACACAGAACGGAGGGATAGGCCCAAATGGTTTGCTGGGGAGGCAGGTCTGGGGTTGGTCAGCTGCCATGTACCTATGGAGCTTTTCTCTTTCATCCTTTTTCTTGACACAATAGACTCACCTAGATGCCACAACTTTCACTTTTGTGAAATCACACTAGTGAAATGCCGCCAGTGCCATCCATGCTGCCTACCTCAAATACGGCTGAAATCAGCTGAGATAATGGAAGTGAAATGCACTGTGCTTTCTAAGTGTGATTCACATGTAGAGGATGGTTATCATTCATGCTGTCACTTTGATTATTGAAAGAAAAAGGGTTTTCTTACCTGGACCTCTTTTCTTTATGTCCCTTTCCTACTACGGGGACCCTTTGGCTCCATTTCCCGCTTGAAAAATCAGAGCCTTTAAGTTCTTCCTTTACCTTCTTTAAATCATGATTCCAGAAAAAAGTCTTGAATTTTTACTTAAGAAAATTAAGAGGTTAATTCCAAGAGGAGAAATGGACATTTTTGCAGGGAACAAAGCCTTATATTCTTCAGAAAAGAAAGTGAAATAAAGGAGATATGTGGCGGGGAGAGCAGTGATTGAAGAGTGGCCAAACCCTGGTTCCTGTCCTTGCGGTGTGACCTCAGGCAGGACACTTCCCCTTTTGGATGTGGGTTCCTCATTTTAGCATGAAGGCTTGGACCAGATACTCTCTTATACTCTTCCCTGATCTCATTTTCTATGATGTTAGAGACTCTTAAAGCTGTCCTAAATTAATAAAAGTCTCTTGACCTAAATGAATAACATCCCAGGGTGCTGACAACATGCAAATGATATCACTAGGCTACTCTCCCTAATCTCTGCAGAATCATAGAGTAAGGAATCCACAATAACCACCACCACCACCACTACCACTACCACCTTCATAGAAAATGCAGTTCTATTTTTTTTTAAATGGGAAAAACCTAATTCATGAAAATTTCTCAACTTGAGGAACTGATATTAATCCCAGGAAGCATTCTGGAATGGGATATGGAATGAGAGTTTAGGATAGAAGTCTGGATCCCTAGGAATCAACATTGGTTCACTGAAAGTAATTTATGTCAGGCTAACAAAATTGCTTCTGACAAGGTTATTGGGCAAGCAGGCCAGGGAAATACCAGTGATAAAAAATACTTGGACTTTATCAAGGTCCTTGATAAGATTCATCTGACTGTCTTTTGAACAAGATGGAGAAATATGAGTTGAAAAAAAATTGAATGAATTTACTAAAAGAAATTAAATTGTTGAATTAGTATCAATTTTTAGGGAGTATGGTAGAATGTCGATCATTTTTATTAATGACTTAGTTGAAGAACTCATGCTTATCAAATTTGGGGATGAGAAGAAGCTGGGCTGGAAAAGAAACGTAGGACAACTGGATAGTAGGAGCATAGCCAGATATATCTGGACAAGCTAGCAAGAGAGACTGAATTGAACAAAATAAAATTAGGGATAAATGTATAAATGTACAGGCTTTGTGTTTTGGGTTCCAAGGATCATCTACATAAGCATAAGAAGGGGTGATACAGTTCAAGAGCAAGTTTAAAAAAGAGGTTTTTTTTTTTTTTTTTTCTAATTGATAATAAAATCAACAGGTGTCAATGGTATTGATTGCTAAATCGACCTTAATAAGTTTTAACAGAAATAGGAAACATGGAATGAAGGAGCGGAGGGAGAATCTCACTCTACTCGGTGCTGGACAGGCCTCCCATGAAAATTTGCATTTTATTCATTAAGTATTAAAAAATTAGAGAAAATTGAGACAAGAATGATAATGGTAGTGATGGTGCTGGAGTAAATAGCCTATAGGGCAGTGTTATAGTAGTGGAGAGGGCACTGGCCAGGGAGTCAGGAGTAATGAGGAGAAGCTATTAATGAACTGTGAGATCCTGGATGAGTTAATATTCCTCTCAGGCTGCGATACAAGGGCCTCTGAGAAGAAGCCCCGACAGTGGTTGGCTGGCCTGCTCTCCCAGGTTTTAGTACTCTAGTCACGCCACACTGAATGGGTTCCTTTCTTCCTAACTCACCTAACCAGAGAAAAGGCCGGTTAAGCCATCCACCTTCCTTCCCAGCAAAATTTTGAACTCTTGAAGCGCATTAACATTTGCAAATTAAAGCAGTGCTTTGATCCTTTGGAAAATCTTTACCGTACCCTTTCTCTGACTTACTGAGAAGCCAAGAGGAATGGTAGTTTACATCAACACCACAACACACAATATTTATTGAGGCAATAAATCAAAAGGCCTATAAGAATAGGCCTTGAAACCTACAGACCTGATTTTAAAAGTCAGTTTCTCCTACTAGGTTTATGACAACAGGAAAGTTATTTAATCTTTTTAAAACGCAGTTTCCTTGTCTAATGGCAGTTAATGCCAGGCTCATAGTGAATATTTAATGAGCAGCTGAGAGGTCTCTAACGCACTTGAGTATTCAGGGAGGGCTTCCCAGAAGGATGTTTTAACACCTGAGCTGAGTCTTGGTAACTAGATCTCATAGTGGGGGTGCAGTTGACATTTTATTCTATTTATAACAACCAATTATATATGAGGTTTACTAAGCCCACTAACAGAAGCTCTGGTAGAGTAGTGCCAAAGGCACATGACTGCTAACCAGAAGGCTGGCGGTTCAAACCCACCAGCCACTCCTTGGAAGGAAGGTTGGGCATCTACTTCTATAGTGATACCGCCTTGGAAACCCAAGGAGGGGTTGCAATGAGTCGAGTCTGACTCGATGGCACATAACAACAACAACAGAGCCCACTAACATGACCGCAGGGAAAACTCAAACCTGGGGCCAATTTGTTTTCTTCTAAAACTCCCCCTTTGTGTGTTCTTGTGCTGCCTAACTCAATTTCTCTTCCACAATCACATTCTCTTCCAGCTGAAGACATTTTTTTTTTTACCCCAATGCACTAGCTCCCTTCCCACTTCCTCCTGATAGTTACCTCTTCCCTGTGTCCATCCTCCATGTATTCCTGCCCCCTGAGCTGTCTCCCTGTGCATAAACAGCCCTTCTTTCTCACAAGATGATTCTCTCCAAGGAGTATATCTACCTCAGGTAAATGTTCAGCTCATATTCCTGTCTTTTGTTTGGCTGGAAGCCACAGGTGTGTGTTCAGATCTGAAGGGCACCTGGGGGCCATAGTCTCAGTGGTTCTACCAGGCCCTATCAGACCAGCAAACCTGGTCTCCCCCATCCCCCTTTTCTTCCCCAAATGATTTTGAGTTTTGTTCCACATTGTTCTCCCTCTCTATCCAGGATCTCCTACATAGATTCCCCTCTGAGTGATTGACAGTGGTAGCTAGGCACCATCTAGTTCTTCTGGTCTCATAGTCAGTCATATAGGTTGCAGATAGCATAGTGTACCAGTTGCTAGGACTAATTGTTTCCATGTGTCTTTGGTTTTCTTCATTCTTCTTTGCTCTGGATGAGGAAGACCCATAGTTGAATCTAGATGGCTGCTTGCAAGCTTTTAAGATCCCAGTCGCTACTTGCCAAAGTAGGAGGTAGAACAATGTTTTGTGCAGTATGTTATGCCAATTGAGCTTGATGTCCCCCTGTGACTATGGTCCCGAGCCCACAGGTTCAACTACTCGCTCCCTCTATGTAGCTGCCTGTGACCAAGAAGTGACTACAAACTTGTCCCTTGTCACACACACAGTCCCTACTGTACACCTGGGAATACTTACAGAACATACAAATACACTTGTAGAACCATTGTTTGCCAGCCCTATACATGGTCTTGGGTACACTTCCTGCTGCATAGACATATCTAATAGTTCGGTATGTCCACCCATTTATCCACCCGTATACCCACATTTGCCTTCATTGACAATGCAGTACTATATTTGCAAAACGGTTCATCTTTGTTGTCTGCACCTCCCATGTACTTCTCTATGTCTTCCTCTTTCTCAATGCTACCGTGTTGATCACTCACATTTGGTACACTGCTCTTCACCCAAATCAATACTTATCTCTACCTATCTAAGTGTTCCTTCCCCTCCCCTCCCACCCCTGGTAACCAACAAAGAAAATTTCCTCCTATAGATAAACCTTTCCTTGACTTTTACAATAATGGACTAATACAATATTTGTCCTTCTGTGATTGACTTATTTCACTCAGCATAATGTACTCCAAGTTCATCCATATTACGTGGTGTTTTGCAGATTCTACGTTATTCTTTAAGGTTGCATAGTATTCCATTGTGTGTATGTACCATAGTTTGGTTGTCCATTTCTCAGTTGATGGATACCTAGGTTGTTTTGGGGACATTTTTTGATGATGTGTATGACATTATTGTTTTTTTTTAGTAGTCATTAATCTTGAGTGAATTTTTTTTGGGGGGTGTAGGAGATGAACTCTGTTACTTATAAGGTGACATCAACTCCCACTATATTTTGGCTATGGAATTCTGGGTGTAAACAAATAGTTCCGTGAATAAGGTTATATTTGAAGAAACTATTACTGACCAGCTAAATCCAGCTGGTCCTAATAGTGATGCACAGTCATAAGAGAGAGGGTTGCTAAAATCACTTTTGTGGAGAAGTGGGATGTCTTGCACAATTTTGTATTTTACACAATAGTTTGTGTAAAAGTTAATATGTGACAATTTCTAGCCAGAGAATTCTGCAGCTGATATTTGGCTACACAAAATTAGGTACAGGTTTAGACTTCTGGTAAGATGGCTAAATAGACAGACAAACTACTCAGACCCTCTTCAACAAAGAAAAGGGAAACCAATAAATACAAATACAGAAAATAATCCTGGAGCCCTGAGCTTTCAATGGAAGGATACAGAAGTGGATTAAATCCCAACTAATAGAAGAACCTGAATGAAAATAGTGAATAAGGAGACAAACAGAGCTGTGGACTGTCAGCTATCCTGACAGCACAGCCAATTTGGATATTTACAAGTGGTGTTAGGACCTGGATAGCAACCTAAAAATAGGCCCTGCTTGCCAAGGGCTGCATGGACAACTATGTTGGTGGCTGATGACCAGAAAGGAAAACTGAGCTGTGGATTTTCAGCTGTCCTGAGGTGCAGCCATTTTGAATATTTACAAGTGATGTAGCCATCTTGGATATTTAGAGTGGCAGCATTCCTATCCCAGTGACCTAAGAATAGGTTCCACTTTCTGAGGACAGCATGGACAACCACACTGGAGGTTGATGACTGGAAAGGGATGATATTCCCCTTGTTACTCTAATACCCCAACCCTCTTGGTGAATGGAAGTGAGGCAATCCCCCACCTATACCTACCTTCTGACATCAGAGGTATTCCATCCCAGTCTATGTGCTCTGATAGAGCATGGGTGCCCTGCCCCACTGTGGTAGTTAAGTTTGTGTGTCAACTTGGCTGGGCCTGGTTGAGTGGTTGGGCAGCTGGATGTAGTTTTCCCCGTGATGAGAATGGTAAACAACTCCATGGTGGAATCTACTGTGAGCAGCTGAGTAGCTGCCTTAAGGATGTGGTCTGCTTCCTGTATAGAAGCAGCAGCTTTGGGGATAGTCTCTAGCTTATGACACACTTGAACCCTGCATGTAGCCGTGTCTTTGTTCACCAGCCTGCCATGCTCTGCCAACCTTGGGACTTTCAATGGACTTGAATTAATGGTCTGCCATGTGGTTTGGTAACATTGGGACTGTGCCTTTTTACTTGTCAACCTTGGGCTTGCCAGCCTCAGCAGCCAGCAGTTGAATGAAGAAAAGCCTCTAGCTTCAGTGGGCTGGGAGCAGGAGGCAGAACTGAAGCCCAAGGTTGAGGGGCTTTCACCCAGCCCCTAGAGGCTGGCACTTTGAACACAGACTTAAACCTCCAAACTGTAAGGGAATAAACTCCTGTTTGTTAAAGACATCCAATTTGTGGTATATTCTTGTCAGAGTAGTACTGTTGTTGTTATGTGCCATTGAATCGGACCCAACTCATAGCAACCTCTCCTTGGGTTTCTGAGGCAGTATCACCACGGAAATAGATTGCCCAACCTTCCTTCTGAGGAGTGACTGGTGGGTTTGAACCACCAGCCTTCTGGTTAAGCAGTTAAGTGTCTTAGGCACTATGCCTAAGCTCCCTAGGTAACTAAACACCCACCCACCCAGACATGGTGTTTTTTGTTGGTTGGTAGGTTTTAAATTATTCTTTCTTTTCTTTCTTTTTTATTGTTATTCTTTCTTTTTCCTCTCCTGTGTTCTAGTTTTTGGGGTTTTTTCCTCTTCCTTTTTCTTGAATCCCATCTTTTTTCTTTCTTTTGGTTCTTCTCATTCCTTGTTTTCTTCTTTGCAATTCTCATTTTTTTCCTTATTATTCTTTTCCTTGTGCTCTTTTCTCTTATCCCTCCCTCCCTGGATATTGTGGTGTTTCTTCAATCTATTTTTCTATTTGTATTTCTTTTGTCTTTTTAAAATATTTCTTTAAAATGTCCTCTCATTAATTGTTTTTCCTTTATTTATTGTTTTTTTTTTTTTTGCAATTGTTCCTGTGTTTATGCAGTTTGTGCTGTCATCTTACTTTTACTTTTTTGGTTATTATTATTATTATTATTATTGGCTTTGTCTAACTGAGTGGGAGATAGCAATTCCCAAACCATACAACCATACCCATACCTCCTGCAGCCCCACCTACTGAGTGAGGGCCACCACTTCCATATTCACCAAATGGCCAAGGATAGATGACAGCCAATATAAGCCCAACTCACCTTTAACTGTTCTTCACAAACAGCTAACAGAGATGGGTGCACCCACTCTCATTCTCTGTTACATCTACCAGGAGACAGGCGGTGAGTGTCTATGCCCTGTCTATGCCTAGGGCACAGAGGAGTACAATACCCTGCTTATTGAGATATATCAAAACAAAATAAAGGAAAAAAAATCTTGGGTGAATCACACCAACATAAAATCACCAATTAAACATAAATACAAGAATGTCACAATGTCTCAGAGACAAAAGGCCATCACAGGCTACATAAAGAAGCAGGATAAAAAAGTATGAATGAAGGACCAAGATACAGACACAGAAAACATCCCTGAGGAAGAAGCAGCATTGGAACTCTCTGATAAGGAATTCAAAAGAATTATATTTTGGTACTTTCAACAGATTAAGAGACAGATCAAGGTAAACACTGACAAAATTGAGGAAAACACACACAAAACACTGTAACAATTTGGAAAGACAATATAAGAACAAAATGACAAAATAAATGAAAAATTAAAAATTATACAAAATCTACAAATAGAAATCCAGAAGATAAATATTAAATTTTCAGAAATAGATAAAAGACTGAATGGACAAAGGAGTAGAATTGAACCAACCTAAGGCAGAATTAGTGAGATTAAAGACAAATACCTCAATACTACTTTGGTAAGGGATCAATCAGTAAAAAGATCAAAACAAAATGAAGAAAACCTAAGGTACATGTGGGACACCATCAAGAGGAATAACTTACATGTATCAGAATTCCAGAACAGAAAGAGACAAATAAAATTTGTTCACAGAGAACACTGTTGAAGATTTGTTGGAAGAGAATTTCCCTGATATGGTGAAAGATGAGAATATATCCATTCAAGAAGTTCAATGAACCCCAAACATGGTAGACCCCAAAAGAAAATCACAAGGATATATCACCATTAAACTCATCAAAACCAGAGACAGAAAGAATCCTGAAAGCAGCATGGGGAAAACAAAAATTATGAACAAAGGGCAACCAACAAGACTAAGCTCTGATTTCTCAGCAGAAACCATAGAGGCAATGAGGCAATATCAAAGAAAAAACAAACCCACTGCCATCAAGTCATATCTGACTCATAGTGACCCCTACTTGGGTTTCTGGACTGGTATCACTACAGAAGTAGATTGCCCAACCTTCCACTACACTATCAGATTGCCTCATAAAGCAATATTTAAGAATATATATATTCTTATATAACAAGAATTATATACAGAGCAAAACTTTTTCTCAAATATGATAGTAAAATTAGGAGATTTCCAGATAAGCAGAAATTAAGGGAATTTGTTAAAACCAGACCAATCTTATAAGAAATGCTAAAAGGAGTCCTTTGGGCAGAGCCAATAATAGCAAACAACAACTGACAATTAATACATATGATGGCATAACCCAGAAACCAACCCAGTTATGGAAGTATCCAAAGTAAAATAACTTTATAAGACTATAAACAGGGAATCAGAGATAACGATTGGCAAATGAGTACAACTACAAACCAAAAAGGGGATAAATACTGTAGTTACAGAACTTCTAAATGATGAGGAAGTCAAGATAATTGTGAGATAGAATGGATTATTCTAAACTTGGGAAGAAAATTATAAATCATAAGGTAATCTCAAAAGAAAAATAATAAACTTTCATCATCAAAATAAAAAAAGGACAAGCACAAATATTGCGCAAATACTAAAACAATAGCAAAGAAGGAAATGATGACACAATTCATAAACAAAATGAGCTCAGCACAGAACATTATATGGAACAAGGAAATGAGAAACACCACACAAAAAAAACACATAACAAAATGAAAGCAACAAATTCATACCTGTCAATAATTGCTGAATATAAATGGATTAAATATGCCATCAAGAGATGGAGAGTTGCAGACTGGATAAGAAACACAAGCCATCAATATGCTGTCTACAAGAGACACACCTTGGAGATAAAGACAAAAATAGACTAAAAATCAAAGGTTGGAAAAAGATATGTCAAGCAAATGGCAATCAAACAAGAGCAGGACTGGCAATATTAATTTCTGATCAAATTGACTTTAAGGCAAAAACCACCATAAGGGACAAGGAATGACACTATATAATGATTAAAGGGTCAATCAAACAACAGGGTATAACCATAATAAATATCTACACACCCAATGGAAAAGCCCCAAAATACATAAAGCAGAGTTTAACAGACTTGAAAAGACAATTAGATAACTCCAGTCATAGTAGGAGACTTTAATACACCATTTTCAATGCAAGAGAGAACAACTGGAAAGAAACTCAACAAAGATGCAGAAGAATTAAACAATACAATCCACCAACTTGACCTTATAGACATCTACAGAGCACTTCACCTAACAGCACAATATACATTCTTTTCCAGTGCACATGGAACATTCTCCAGGATAGACCATATGTTAGGTCACATAGCAAGCTTCAACAAATTTAAAAACATTGAAAAACTGCATAGCATCTTCTCAGATCACAATGCTATAAAATCAACAATAGGGAGATCAACAGAAAAAGAGCAAACACATGGAAACTGAATGACACGCTCCCTAAAAACAACTGTAATAGAAGAAATAAAAATGAAATTAAAAAATTTATTGAATCAAACAAGAATGAAAACATAACATACTAAAATCTTTGGGACACAGCAAAAGCAGTGATCACAGGGCAATTTATAGCAATAAAGACACACATCAAAAAAGAAGAATGTGCCAAAATAAACACCTTAACCCAACATCTCCAACAATTAGAAAATGAGCAGCAGAAAAAACCTACAGTTACTGGAAGAAATAATAAACATTCAAACAGAAATTAATGAAACAGAAAATAGAAAGACAATAGAAAAAAATCAACAAAACTAGAAGCTGGGTTTTTGAAGATTAATAAAATTGACAAACCACTGGAAAAAATAACAAAGGAAAAGAGGGAAAGAATATAAACAACACAAATAAGAAACAAGTTGGGCAACATCACAACCAAACCAACTGAAATAAAAAAGATAATATCCAGATACGATGAAGAACTATGCTCCAATAAATTTGAAAATCTAGAAGAAACAAACAGATTTCTAGGAACATATTACTTACCTAAACTTGCACAGACTGAGGTGGAAAATTTGAACAGACTCATAACAAAAGAAGAAATTGAGCAGGTCATAAAAAAAAATTTTACCAACAACAAAAAAGTCCTAGCCCAGATGGTTTCACTGGAAAATTCTATCAAATGTTCAGAGACAAACTGGCACCAATCCTACTCAAACTATTCCAGAACATAGAAAAGGACAGAATCCTCTCACATTCATTTTATGAAGCAAGCATAACCTTGATACCCAAACCAAGCAAAGAGATCACTAAAAAAGAAACTACAGACCAATATCCCTCATGAATATAAATGCAAAAAATGTCAACAAAATCCTGGCCGATAGACTCCAAAAACATACGAAGAAAAAAAGACAACATGACCAAGTGAGATTCATAACAGGTATGCAAGCATGGTTCAACATTAGAAAAACAACATAATCAGTCACATAATAAAGGGAAAAAAATCATATGATCATATCATTGATGCAGAAAAGGCATTTGATAAAATCCAACCCCCAATCCTGATAAAAACTCTCAGAAAAACAGGAATAGAAGAGAACTAGTCAGCATAACAAAGGGCATCTATGCAAAACCAACAGCCAACATTTTCTCAATGGAGAGAGATGGAAACCATTCCCTAAGTGAATGGGAACCAGAAAAGGATGCCCTCTATCACCACTTCTGTTAACATTGTATTGGAAGTCTTAGCCAGGGCAATAAGGCAAGAAAGGGAAATCAAAGGCATCCAATTGGTAAGGAAGAAGTAAAACTATCCCTATTTGTAGCTTATATGATCCTATACATAGAAAACCCAAGAGATTCAGCATGAGAACTACTGGAACTAATTGAGAGATTTAGCACAGTGGCAGAATACAAGAGCAACATATAAGAATCAGCTGGATTCTTCTACACAAGCAAAGAGATTGCTGAAGAGGAAATAAGAAAATGAATACCATTTACAATAACTAACAAAAAGATAAAATACCTGGGAATAAATTTTACCAGGGACACAAAAGAACTGTACAAAAAACAAAAAACTACAGAACATAAAACCCATCTTCAAGAAACCATAAGGTATCTACATAAATGGAAGAACATACCATGTTCATGGATAGGAAGACTGAACATTGCGAAAATGACAATACTACCTAAAGCAATCTATACATTCAATGCAATCCCAATTCGGATCCCATCAACATTCTTTAAAGATATGAAAAAAAAAATCACTAATTTTATATGGAAAGGAAAAAGATCTTCGTTAAGTAAAGCACTATTGAAGAAGAACAACAAAGTAGGAGGTCTCACACTCCCAGATCTCAAAATCTGCTATACAGCCATAGTTGTCAAAACAGCCTGGTATTGGTACAATGAGAGACACATAGACCAGTGGAACAGGATTGGAAAATAAAAACAAAAAGCCCACTGCCCTCAAGTGGATGTGACTTATAGCACCCCCTCCTTGAGTTTTCAAGGTGGTATCTCTAGGGAAGCAGATTGCCCAATCTTCCTTCCGAGGAGTGGCTGGAACAGGATTGAGAACCCAGAAATAGATCCATCACTTATGGTCAGCTGATCTTTGACAAAAGGCCAAAATCCATTAAATGAGGAAGAGACAGTCTTTTTTACAAATGGTGCTCGCAAAACTGGTTATCCATTTGCAGAAAAATGAAACAAGACCCCTACCTCATACCATATACAAAAACGAACTCCAGGTGGATCAAAGACTTAAATGGGAAACCTAAACTATAAAGTTTATCGGAGGAAAAATAGGGACAAATTCAGGGGCCCTAATTTATGGTATAGGAGCTCTGGTAGCATAGTGCCTATGGCACTTGACTGCTAACCAGAAGGCTGGCAGTTCAAACCCACCAGCCACTCCTTGGAAGGAAGATGGGGCAATCTACTTCTGCAGTGATACTGCCTTGGAAATCCAAGGAGGTGTCGCTATGAGTCGGGTCTGACTCGGCACATAACAACAACAATTTATGGTATGGGAGCTCTGGTGGTGTAGTGCGTAAGATATATGACTGCTAACCAGAAGGCTGGTGGTTCAAACCCACCAGCCACTCCTCAGAAGGAAGGTTGGGCAATCTACTTCTGCAGTGATACCACTTCAGAAACCCAAGGAGGGGTCACTATAAGTTGGATGGAAATCCACAGCAGTGGGTTTGGTGAATTTATGGTATGAATAGACTATCAGGCATAATCCAAGATGCACAAACAGCAGAAGATAAACTAGATGATTAAAAAAAAAAAAAACTCACTGCCACTGAGTCAGACCTGACTCATAGCAACCCCTCCTTGGTTTCCGAAGCAGTATCACTATGGAAGTAGATTGTCCAATCTTCCTTCCGAGGAGTGGCTGGTGGGTTTGAATCGCTAGCATTCTGGTTAGCAGTCAAATGCCTTAGGCACTATACCACCAGAGTTCCTAAACTAGATGATTGAGACCTTCTAAAAGTTAAACTTTTATGTGCTTCAAAAGACTTCTCCGAAAGAGTAAAAAGAGAAACTACAAACTGGGAAAAAATATCCAGCAAAAGCATACCTGACAATGGATTTATCTGTAAAATTTATAGAAAACTCCAGCACATCAACATCAAAAAGACAAACAATCCAGTTTAACAAAAGGCAGAAGACATGAATAGACACTTCACAAGAGAAGATATTCAGGCAGACAACAAACACATGAAGAAATGTTCATGATCATTAGCCATTAGAGAGTTGCAAAGCAAAACAATGAGATACCGTCTCACCCCAGCACTAATAGCAAATTTCAACAAGACAGAAAATAACAAATGCTGGCGAGGATGTGGAGAGAATGGGACCCTCATACACTGCCGGGGGACTGTAAAATGATACAACCACTGTGGACATGAGTATGGTGATTCCTTAAGAAGTTGGAAAAAGAAGTAGAATTTGATCCAGCAATCCCATTAATAGGTATAAATAAGAGAGAGCCAGGACACAAACAGATATGCATACCCATGTTCATCACAGCACTATTAACAACAGCAAAGAGATAGAAATAATCTAAGTCCCCCCAAACCGAAGAATGGATAACTAATCTATGGTATATACACATAATGGAATTGTATGCAACACTAAAGAATAATGTAGAATCTTCTAAACACTGCATAATGTGGATAAATTTGGAGGACATTATGCTGAATGAAGGACAAATATTGTATTAGTTCACTACTGTAAAAAGTCAAGGAAAGGTTTATATATATATTTTTAAAAAACCAAACTCACTGCTGTCAAGTTGATTAGACTCATAGTGACCCCTCCTTCCATTTCTGAGGTGGTATCTCTACGGAAGTAGATTACTTAGTCTTCCTTCTGAGAAATGGCTGGTGGGTTTGAACTGCCAGCCTTCTGGTTAGCAGTCAAATGCTTTAGACACTATGCCACCAGAGCTCCCAGGTTTATGTATGGAAGGAAACTTTGTTATCAGGGATGGGAGGGGAGAGGAGGGAACACTGCTAGATAGGTAGAGACAAGTATTGATTTGGGTGAAGGGAGAGGCAATGTACCAAAAATGAGTGATCACTGAGGAAGAAGAAGACACAGAGACGTATACAAGAGGTACAGGCAACAAAGATAATTCCTTTTATATATACAATACTGCATTGTCAGTGATAACAAACATTAATCTACAGGTAAATAGATGGGTAGATAGGTTGAAAGATCAGGTATGTCTAGGCAAAAGGGAATATACCCATGACCATATATAAGGCTGGCAGACCATATTTCTAAATATGTATTTGTATGTGCTGTAAGACTGTCCAAATATATAATAGAGCTAACAAAGGGCAAAGTTATGATAACTTCTTGGCCACAGTCAACCACCTTGAAGGAGTGAGTGCTTGGATCTGTGGGCTCAGGACTATAGTCTCAGGGTACATCAAGCTCAATCGGCATAACATACTACACAAAAACATTGTTCCACATCCTACTTTGGTGAGTAGCAACCAGGGTCTCAAAAGCTTGCAAGCAACCATCTAGATGCAACAGTGGGTTACTCCTCATCCAGAGCAAAGAAGAATGAAGAAAACCAAAGACGCATGGAACCAATTAGTCCAAGGGACTAGTAGACCATGCGATCCTCAGCCTATAGGACCATGAGACCAGAAGAACTAGATGTGCCAGGCTACCACTGTCAACCACTGAGAAAGGGATCAATGCCGGAGATCCTAGATAGAGTGGGAGAACAATGTGTAACAAAATTCAAAATCATTAAAAAATAAAAAAAAAAAAAGACCAGGTTTACTGGTCTGATAGAGCTTGGTGAGACCCCCGAGACTATGGCCCCTACTTACCCTTCAGGTCTGAAATTGAACTCACTCCTGTGGCTTCCAACCAAACAATGGACCGGCATATAGTGTGAATATTTACATCAGGTAGACACACTCCTTGGAGCGATTAATCACCAGAAAACAGAAGGCCAGTCTTTGCATAGGGAGATAGCTTGTGGGGTGGGGGTGGGGGTGTCAGGAATGCCTTAGAAAGAAGGACACAGGGAAGAGGTAACTACAGGGAGGAAGTGGGAAGAGAGCTGTTACACGGTGGGGAGTTGCAGTCAATGTCATGAAACAAAATGTATATGAACTGCTACATGGAAAGTGAATTTGCTCTGTAAACTCATCAAAATCACTAAAATTTTTTTTTTAAATGGCACAGCTTATATTGTATAGTTTCCACAATGACACTTGTGTGTGCATAAAGCAGAATGACACATGTGATTTCTTTTCCCATGAGGCCAGGAGGGTGTTCACATGGTTGTGTGAAGCCCAGGTCTATTTGAGCCTCCAGGTGTCAGCTGGTTTGACTTATGATGGAGTTGTCTCTGGTGGATTGAAGTGTAAACTGGAATAGCCATTTCATAAAGTGTCTTGTCCTATGTATCAAGAGCCTTCGAACAGTCATGCCCTTTGGCTCAGTGATTCCACTTCTGGGAATCTGTCCAAAGGAAGCAATTGGAAATGTGTGCAGTAAAGACTTTGCCCAGGGATATTATTGCATTTACATGTAGTTGCTTAAAGACCGAAGCAACTTAGATGACTAACAGTGCAATAATATACTGCCTTGAAAACGATGTTCATGAAGAACTTTTGCTACCCTAGTTAAGAAACAATAGAGGAGCAATAGCTACATGAGTTAAGGACCACACTTTGAAGTTAGTTAGCCTGACTTTGAATCCTCACTGTCACTTACTAGCTGTGTGACTTGGGTAAATAACCTGTACTCAACTCTCTCTGCAAACCTAGAAAAATGGTGTTGATAATAATATCTGTCTCAGAGGGAACTGTGAGGACTAAATGAAATATTGGAGATAAAGCACTGATCACAGTACAACAGACATTTATTTGGTAGCCAATAAATGGCTCTCCATGGATTGTATGATTTCAAGGCATAAAAACATATCGAAAGAAAATATGCCAACGTATTGACAATGTAGTATCTGGGTGGTGGCATTTGTTTGGTTCTTTGCACACTTTCCATCTTCCCAAATTTTCTGCAATGAACATGAATTACTTTTATACTACAAGAATATATCACAATGATGTAATACAATAAGAATTTTTAAAAAGAATTTTACTACCACAAAACAGTAGTTCCTTCCCCCTTCCCTCTCTCTTTTCGGGGAAGGAGCTGGGGGCCAGACTCAGAGCAGAGTGCTTCCTTCCCCAGGGAGCAGCAAAAGAAGGAAGGGCTGCTACTTTCAGGCTTCTTCCCCTGACAGAGCCGGTCACCCAGGCCCTCCGAGGGTGTCAGTTAATTGCTAGCTGTGAAGCCACCTGTTGATAGTGTTCTGCTGGGTGTGTTTGTGTGTGTGTGTGTGTGTGCACACGCAGGAGTGGGGCGGTGGAATAGACAACCTCAGTAGTTCAGTAGTTTCTCCAGAGTAGAAGCCCTGGAGCTTATCATTCTCTCCCCCACTCCCCCATGTCTTGATCGAACTGAACCAAACACTGATATAAAATTGTAAGGTGGCAAAGACTCATCCACTCTTTTCCTCTCCCAGAAAAACAGCTGCAATAACGCCTATCGTGCTGGACATAAACATTAAGGGTGGTAGGCAACGAAAAGACTTAGCTTGGATAAAACAGCGAAGTTACCTTAGTTGCAGCCGCTTTATTTAATGAAAATATATTCCATCGAAATCTCTGGCAAACACTGTCCTTTCTAACACGACAAACGGCGATGCACTTTCCCATGTAAGTACATATCCCTGGGATGAGAGGGATATAAGGTGTGTGCGTGTTCGTTCAAATCGTGACATTTACTCCTATGATCTAATGTCCTTCATTGATAACAGGGGTGCCCCGTGTTCCAGCAAGTGGCTCTATGGGCTTTATTTTACAGACAGGATCCCAGGCACGGAAAGAACGAAGCCATTTCCCCTTTCCGAACCAAAGGGCAGCTTCCAATCCTGCGTTCTGATAGCTATCCCGTCACCAGTGACTCCCGGTGGTCCACACCTCCAGACACTAGGTTCTTCCTTCAATCCACCAAATGAAAGAAGGGCAAACAACCCAGCTGCTAACGGCGAGGTCATCGTATGCTAATGAAGCCCCGGAGAGACAGCAGCGCCGCTCTTGCGAGCGCGTCCTCTGGTTCTCAGCGCTCCCGCGCGCCACTGCGGCGCAGCCACAATTCACCGTGCGGTGCCGCAGACCCTCCTGCATCGGGGGCAGTAGTGGGCAGAGTCTCGCCCACCACCCGGACTTCTGCAGCTGGATCGCTCACAGCTGGAAGCTACCTGGCCCCGTGTCCACTACAGTGATGGAGGAGGGGAGGCGCATCAGAAGCACCTGTAGGGCTTTTGACGAACTCCACAGCCCCTTCCCCAAATTCTAGTCCACTCGTCTAGAGTGAGCAAATCTCAGAATTCGCAGAGTGAGGTGAATCGGTAGAGTTTGGGAAAGCCCCACAGGTGATTGTGGATGCACGACCCTCAAGATACAAACACACAAGCATGGACCCAAACCTTGTGACTCTGAGATTAAAGAGATCCGCCTTAGATTCCCCCTCCCACCCCCGAGTCCTCCTCTCGTTCTCGATCTTATATTTGCGAAAGTGTCCGTGTTCTCAGCTTCCTTTAATTCCCCCAGCCCAAGAGCTTTGTGGAGCGCGCCAAAGTCCTGGAACCCTGCGGGACCGTCAGAGCCTGTGGCATCCACAAATTAGGGAAAGCGTCCTCCACTCCGGTTGCCCTTGCGCATCCTGGAGTGGGAACTGGACACCAAAGAGCGAAGGTACGACCAGAAGTGGAGAAATGGAACCAGTTGCTTCAGCAAACTGCCCAGAGCAGGGCCGCCTTCCGCTTGTACACCTCTGGGGCTTAGGAGGGCCTCCCAGCCACAGAGGGAGGTGGCGTCCCACCTCGCGCCCCTCCTCGTGCCTGCACCCAGGGGCTTTGCGGCAGGTGGCACCTCAGGACGGACGTAGTAGCCTCGGTTTGTTTCCCTAGCCACAGGACCAGCTCCCGCTTTGCCCTGCTTTTTCCAAGTTGCTGCAGCTCGCGCCCCCGGAGCCGAGACCCCCTCCGCCGCGTCTGCCTCCGGCTTACCTCACCATGCAACACTTGGTTGCGCGGCTTTCCTGAGCGCTCCTTCCTCGGTGTTTATTCCCTTACTTGGGAGGAAAAGGAACCGAGAGATAGGGGACCGAAGCTGGCGTCTGGGCGTTTTCCCGCCCGCGCAACCCTCTCGGGGAAAGGGACCACAGCCCAGTGGCGCCACGGAGCTCGGGCGGCACAGCTGGGGATAGGCAGCGTCCGGGTGCTCTGCCCGCTCCGGGATTCGCAGCTCGAAAGCAGCCTGTCTCAGCTACTCACTACTACGGCACTGCGGCTCTGCGTCTTGCCCCTCGCAGCCTGGCAAGTCCGGCTGCCACTCTCACGGCAGAGCCCTGCCCCCGGGCGCAGAGCCCGCCCCGCCACACACTCGTGCGCGCGCATACACACGAGCACACACATAGATGCGGATCCTCTCGGGGAGCTCACGTCTTTGGCGCAGCTTAGGCACGAGCTGCGTTAGGGCGCTTCTCAACGGTTGGGCTTCGATTTGGAAAAAGGAGTAAGGTCCTCTAGTGAGGAGAGCATGCGACCGTGGTGCTCTGGAGGACCCCAGAGGTCTGCTGACCCCGGAGATAGTCTTTGGAGGTCAACTGTTTTATAAATAAAATGCCTCCTCGGGGCATTTCCGAATCTCAACCAGGTCTCAGCTATCTTATCCTGACCAAATCAAGGAAAAACAAAATCAACAACAAAAAAATCAACAAGTTACCCCTTTCCTAGGAATTCAACGTATCTAGCACAATATTCTAGCCTTCAAATGGGAGTGCCAGGGCAGTGCAGATAACAAGCTTGCTATAAGTGAAGGGCTAGTGGTTGTTCCAGTGCACAGGAGGTGCCTGGGAATAAAGGCCTGGCAATCTACTTCCCAGAAAACCAGCCATTGAAAATCCTGTGGACTATAGTTCTACTTTGATGTACATGGAGTTACGATGAGTCAGAGTCAATTCTATAGCAACTGATTTGGTTTGGTCTTGGTTTCGTCTTCAAGTCACTTACTCCTGTCTAGGAAACATTTCTGATAGCCCTGGGTGCCCCAGTGGCAGGAAATTGGTGGCTGCTCAACTGAAGTTCCTGCAGTATGGTGGAGGAAAAGATTGATTACTGGATCACAGGTCAGGTCACAGGACCGAGGGTTGTTAATTCCCATTCTTCATTGCTTTTAGGTGCTTATTTTCCTACAGAGCAGATAGACCACTGTGCAAAAATAAAAAAGCAGAAAAGGGTCTGAGGTGAGGGGTGATGGATGAGAGACAACATTGGCCAAGGTTCTGTGACTTGTTGCTTCCTTTTTCCATGATCTGCATATCCACATTGGGTGGTGGTGGTGGTGGTGGTGGTGGTGACACTATTTCAGGCATGTCACACCAGCAGGATGACTTCTGCCCGTTTTGCTCTACATATAGAGTCATCAGGAGTTTGGATTCTCATCTGTAAAATATGTGGAGTTTACCAGTTTCCACGGCTAAGAATTCTTTTCCGCCAGCAGGCAGTTGAAGGTCCCCGGGACAGGATTGCAGCCAAGAAAAGCTTTCTGCAGAGTGCAGAGGCGCCGAGGGGCCCTGGGTGTCTGGCATTTGGAGCAGAAGTTTCAAACATGAATGTCAAATAGCCCTGAGACCCTAATGGTCAGTGTCCATATTGGGCCATCTGCAGACAGGCTGATGTGACAGATGAGGAACTGAGGTTCAGAAGCCTCTCCAAGATGCCATACGGCAAAGAAGGCAGAGCCAATATCAGAACCCTGTACTGATACTTCATTCTACCACTCAACATTCACACTTTATACGCTCACCCTGAGTTGGTCCTCAAAGTTCCCTTCAGCTGTACTGAAACAGTCTTGGTGAGGGAATTCTCAGTTTTTTTGTTTTGTTTTGTTTGTTTGATCTTTTCTTGTTTCTCTTTCATTCATGACTCATTCATTCCACAAATATTTATTAAGTTCCCACTATGCAAATGGCTAACATGCTTAACTGTTAATATGAATGTTGGAGGTTCAAGTCTACTCCGATGTGAAAAGTCTGGTGATCTGCTTCTGGAAAGTCAGCCTTTGAAAACCCTCTGGGATGTAGTTCTACTCTGACACATATGAGGTGGACGTGAAGCAGAATTGATTGTCCCCCCCCCCCCCAAAAATGTCTTCAGTCACTTTCCCAGACCTGAATCTCACTTGGAAGGAAATAGAAACCAAAAGACACAAAGGCCTTAGAAATGCCCATGTCCCTGGAAGGGCAGAACACTAGTAACAGGTTTCCTGTATATATTTTTACTGTGCTAGGTTGAGTGGATAAGGAAGACACAGTCCTTACCTTTTGAACTGTATCCTCAATGGAATAAAACAGGCTCATTTACATGTAACAGGAAAAACATTCTTGCTATGTCTCGTGACTCCTTATATACTCGTGACTCCTTCTAAGGAAAGCTAGAAGAAGAAAGAGCCTATGTTGGGCCAGGTATCATAATGGATATGAGGTGCATGTTTGCAGGTAGGGATTGGGGCAACATTGAGTTATTTTGCCTATTAGAACAGAGAAGAAACTCAAGTTGGTTGGGAGTAATGGGAAAGACACCCAGCAGTAGTGTAGTGTAGATACATGACTTGGCTGGGAGCACACTGAGGAAAGATAATGAGAGTGAAACTGAGGGCAGAACTGCCAAGCAAGGATTTGGAGAATAGAAATGCTTCCAAAGACTGGTAAACAATTTTTTTGTGGGATGGCTATACAAGTTTGTTGCATGATGTTCTGTGAAATAAATCATCTATAAAGTCCATATTGTTCACCAATTTGTTTGTGAGTGAATTCCTTGGGAACTCATGGTGGTGCTAAGTTCATTTGGGTTGATAAAGCATGAGTATAGAAAACTGTGGGAGCTCTGGTAGCATAGAGGCTAAGAAACTTG
>NW_006921619.1:9836919-9840988 GCF_000298275.1 Orycteropus afer afer
ACTGCCTCGGAAACCCAAGGAGGGGTCGCTATGAGTCGGGGCCGACTCGACGGCACATAACAACAACAACAACATAGAAAACTGTATGTGGGAAAAGCACTGGAGAGCCTAAAGATGTCTGACCTCTGGGTTACATGCTAATAACATATGAGAAAACCATGTGGAAACAATGAGGAAGGCAGAATTGGGTGGAGGTGGGAAGAAGCACCAAGAATAATTAACGCTGATTGAGGCATCATGAAGGAGATGGGATTTGAAAGGGGAAGAGGGATCTGACACAAAGATCAGCAGGTAAAGGACACTCTAAAACCCATTGTAATTGAGTTGACTCTGACTCATGGCGATCCCCTGTGTGTCAGAGTAGAACTGTGCTCCATAAGGTTTTCAATGGCTCATTTGTGGGAAGTAGATCTCCAGGGCTTTCTTCCAAGGCACCTCTGGGTGGACTGAAACTTCTGACCTTTTGGTTAGCAGGCAAGCACATTAATCACTTGCACCACCCAGTGACTCCTAAGGGCACTCTGGGCTGAGGGAAAACAAAAGTGTGAAGTCGGAACACTCATGTTAAGTTCTGGACTTGTCCTGTAGAAGGAAGAAAAGTTGGGGCTGTGTTGCTGAGCACCAAATGCCAGGAATGTGGACTTCAGGCTCTGCAAAGCAAGGAGTGTGTTTGCTGTTGTTGTTGTTGTTGTTTATTTTGACAGGAGGAGTCTGGGAAACAAGTTGGGAAGAATCTCAAAGCAAAGCCTTCCTTGCAGGAATGTAGCATGGGGAGGATACTAGGGAAGGAATTCTTTTTTTCTGATAAAGATTTTTTGTTTTGTTTTGTTTTGTTTTTTAACTTCTTACTGCAATTTGGATGAAATTTTATAAAGCAGATTTGTCTCACATTCAACAGTTCATACATATTTTCTTTTGTGACACTGGTTTCATTCCAGGCCATGTAACATCTCACACTGTACTTCCTTCCTGTGGTTACGCTTTCCCTGTGTCCTTCTTGCCTATGCATTCCTGCTTCCCTACCTTTCTCCCTGTGCAAATGCTACTCTTCTGATCTCCCATAATTGATTATACTAAGGAGTGCATCTCCCTGGTGTAGGTGTTCAGCTCATAGGCCTGTCTATTGTTTGGCTGAGAGTTGAGCCACAGGAGTGAGTTCAGTTGCAGGGGGAACCAGGGCTGTACATGGTGTCACAGTCGCTCACAAAGCTGCCCAGGTGGTACAGATGGCTCACAGTACAGGGCACCCAGCCAAGGGACTGAAACCTTGCCCATACTCTACTCACACAGCTATGCACACTGGCAAGGTTGGGTCTGCTTAGAGGAAGGGGCGTCGTCTCTAATTTGCACAGAGGTTTGGCATGTGCTGCCAGAGGCCCTGGCTGCTGAACATTTTCTTTGCAAAGGCTAGAGCCACAATGAAACAAGTGAGGATTTATTGGACATCTGCTGTGTGTCCAAACACAAGGTGAAGTGGAAAGAGTTAGAGTCAGGACTAGATGTGTGACCCTGAACAGGGCTCTGCCCTTTTGTGACTTTCCACGATGCACTGTGGAGTCCAGAGGAGGACGCTTAACTCTTCCTCTCTGAGTATTTGCAATCCGTATCCACCATAAAACAAACTCTCAAAATGGTTATTGTTGTTAGGTGCCCTCAAGTCGATTTTCAGTTTATAGTGTCACCATGGGACAGAATAGAACTGCCTCATGGGATTTTCTTGGCTGTGATCTTTACCCGAGCAGATCTCCAGGTCTTTCTCCCACAGAGTTGCTTGGTGAGTTTGAATCACCCACCTTCCGGTTAGCAGCTGAGTGCTTAACTGTTGCTCCACCAGGGCTACTTTCAGAATGGTTAAGAAGTGATAAATGATAATATAAAATCAAGGACCAGCTTGCAGCAGATTTTCAGGGGGTGAGAAGGGAGAATCCCCTCCTCCCCTTGGCTTGAAATATCAAGGAAGTCTTCAGAGAGGAGGAGGTGGGGACTTGGGAGTGAAGCGGGTGTTGGGTCAGGTGGGAAGAAAGTACTCTGAGCAGAGGGCTGGAGGCAGGGAAGCTGGAGGCTTCTGTGTGTGGATTTTTAACCCCTGTGGCTGCTCTAATGCCATTCCCAGTAATAGCACAAGCATTCTGATGATTCACCCTTGTTTTTGAGAGACAGGGCATTTTTGGATATTTAACTGGCTCAACACTTCAAATTCCCTGAGATGTCAATGTTGGCAGCTCACACTCACCATGTTGCTCTGGCAACATATCATCCAAGCCAGCAGCTGATGCCTTGTCTCCATTGCCAAGGCTAAGCAAAGGCTGAGTCAGGTACCTGGGTCTGGAAATTTTTAAGTCGGACTGTCTCTGACAAGCTGGATAAACGACACTTGACACTTTGAGCATAACTAAGACTAGAGTTAGAGGTGAAGCACAAAGGTGGGGGTCAATGACTGAGGGCCAGGAGATCTGGGTTCAAGTCTCAGTTCTATTGTGAAGTTTGTGCTTGAGAGAGTTGGTGAGATTGTGGGATGGGGAAAGAGAACCAGAAGGCTTCGTTCCTGGTCACAGTTTTACCATAAATGAGATTCATGGAACCAGCCCTGAGAATGTAGGCAGATCAACTCCTTCTCTGAGCCTCAATTTTCTTATTGGTAAAATTAGGAGGTTAGTTAGAAATGATCTCTATAGAACATTCTGACTCTGGTATTCTTTTTTTTTTTTTCTTTCTACAGAGAAAACTCATTTTCCATATAGCAATTCATACACATTTTGTTTCATGACATTGACTACAATTCCCCACAATGTAACAGCTCTTCCCACTTCCTCCTGGTAGTTACCTCTTCCCTGTGTCCTTCCTTCCCATGCACTCCCACCCCCGGAGCTGTCTTCCTGTGCAGATACTGCCCTTCTGTTCTCCCCCGATTGAGCACTCCAAGGAATGTATCAACCTGATGTAAATGTTCACCCTATATGCCTATCTGTTGTTGACTGGAAGCCATAGGAGTGAGTTCAGTTCCAGACCTGAAGGGTAACTAGGGGCCATAGTCCCGGGGGGGTGGGTCTCACCAGGTTCTATCAGACCTTTTTTGTTTTTAAATGATTTCAAGTTTTGTTCCACATTGTTCTCCCACACTATCCAGGATCTCCCACACCAATCCCCCTCTGAGTCATTGACAGTGGTAGCCAGACACTATCTAGTTCTTCTGGTCTCATGGTCATATAAGTTGAGAATCATGTGGTCAACTAATTCCTTGGACTACTTGTTTTCATGCATCTTTGGTTTTCTTCCTTCTTCTTTGCTCTGGATGAGGAGAGACCCATTGTTGCATCTAGATGACTGCTTGCAAGCTTTTAAGATCCCAGTCACTACTTGCCAAAGTAGGAGGTGGAACAATGTGTTTGTGTAGCATGTTATGCCAGCTGAGCGTGATGTCTCCTGCAACCATGGTCCTGGCTCTGGTAGTCTTTAAATACTATCAACTGAATAAGTTTTAGTACTGCCCCATCAGTGAGGTGAAGCATTCACAAGGCAAGCTGTGAATATTCCCACAATACCAACTGCTGAGTTTGAAAATAAAACACATAAAAGAGAACCCATGGGGCTAAAGGCAATAAATAAGACTATTGAGATTGAAATTGAAAGACCTGTGTGAGGCTCAGGTTCCTCTTCTATAACATGGGCACCATAATACCTGTATCCCTGGGTGGGATGATGATCAGATGAAGACGTGTATGTGAAAGGGCAATTTAAATTTAGAAATACTATGCAAAAAGTAAAGCATAGTTATTAAAGACAGCCTGTTCCTCTAAGACAATCTGTGAAAAAGAAAAAAAAAGAAAAGCTCAATTATTATATTGCTTGCCCACTTTTCTGCTTCATAATAGTAATAATAATAATAATAATAATAATTTCAGCCAGCAATTCTGTCTCCCAGTCCTAAGGATTGTAATTCACCTCTATGGCAGTGAGTTTTTTAAATTGTTGTTTGTTGTTGTTATGTGCCGTCGAGTCGGCCCCGACTCATAGCGACCCCTCCTTGGGTTTCCGAGGCAGTATCACTACGGAAGTAGGATTGCCCAAC
>NW_006921619.1:9841088-9845480 GCF_000298275.1 Orycteropus afer afer
AAGTAGGATTGCCCAACCTTCCTTCCGAGGAGTGGCTGGTGGGTTTGAACCGCCAGCCTTCTGGTTAGCAGTCAAGTGCTTTAGCCACTTTTTTAAATATGAAAGGTTAATCAAAGAGATGGTGGGCTTCAAGACTGACTAAGAGGCTGCAAATCTGACCCCTGCCTGGAATTCTGCAACGTCATTGAGTTGCTCACTGTGAATTTCTCAAGAACTTTGTTTGGGTTTACTTGAAATGAGGAGACATCTTCCCATCCCAGACCCTGCTCTGATTACTGCCTATCAAGACACAGATGGGAGAAAGAAAAGAAAGGAAGTGTAAATAGAAAGAAAAAGAAAGAGAAAAATCTTTTACTTTCTTGTTCTATTTTGGGCTAAACTTCATGCTTTAATGAGCTTGTAAAGGGGGTAATTTTGATTCACTCACATTACTCTGGACCTGTTCCCTCCTATGCCTGGTCAGGAGACACTGCTGCTCCTGGAGGGGATGCTTTCATAGGGAGCACTGGAAAGAACCACAGGGAGGAAAATGTTTGAATTCCATAAATGACTGTACACTTCAAAGCCAGCTCAATACTCAAAACTTTGGAAAGGATCAGTCCATCTGTAGAAATTTTGCTCACTGCTTTATCTCTTGTTAACCAATATAGAGGGACAGAATGTCACATGCTAGAAATTGAGGGAGCCCTTAACGGCTGGCATTCCCTCATTTATCCTTCCCATTTGTTGTTGCCAGAGTCACTTTCTGAAAGTATAGACACCAGAGCACTCACTCTGCTCAAGAGCCTTCAAGGTGGATGAACTTTGAAAATCTCATGCCAAGTGAAATAAGTCAGACACCAAAGGACAAATACTGCATGATCCCACTTATATCTCATGTATAGAGACTGAAGTTTATTAGTGGTTACCAGGGGCAGGCAGGAAGGAGGGGAAAGGGAATCATTGCTTCGGGACCCTGTGTTAAGGGTGATAGAAAAATTTTGAAACAGATAGTGGTGATAGTTGAACAATAGGATGTATGTGATTAGTGCCACTAACTGAACATGTAAAAAAGGTTGAAATGCCAAATGTTTTGTTACATGCATAATTACTATAATATTTCTTTCCCAAAAAAGTCTTTAAGGCCTCAGATTCTTCAGCCATAGGTAGACATAATACTATCTATCATGCATAGATTTTATGGATTTAGAAGAAATATTTATAAAAAGTCACCTAGTAGATGCTCAATTAATGTAATTATTGGTTTTACTCTCATTAGAATAAACTTGGTCTTCCCTAAAATGGCATTCAAGGCCCTCCATGAAGTGATCATCCAATTACACTTCCAATAAGCTTGCCAAGAACTTGGGACACATGTTGATCAGCTCCATCTTCCAAATGTACCTTACACCTACTCCTGTCTGTATCCTGCTTGGACTGCTACCATGGCTGAGAAAGTTGCCTTTTTTTCTCTCTCTTACTCTTTCTACAGTGCCATCTCTTATATCCATCCAGCTGAAATTAATTATTCTCCCTCCTATACTCCTATTAAAATTTGCTTGTAATTTATTCTAGTACTTAATAACAGACTGTCTTGTATTATTGTTACTTGTATATGTTTTACACCCACTCTTGTGTCTCATCCATGGAACAGTAATTGATCTTCTTTATACTACATCTTAAGCATCTTCCTATTACCCACAAAGTAATGTACATAGTCCAAAACCAAACACCAAACCAACTGCCATCAAGGTGTTTCCAACTTACAGTGACCCTGAAGAACAGAGTAGAACTGCCCAAAGGGTTTCTAAGCCTGTAAATTTTTACAGAAGAAGAGACTGCCTCATCTTTCTCTTATGGAGCAGCTAGTGGATTCAAACCATTCAACATTTTGGTTAGCAGCTGAATGCTTTAACAACTACACTACAAGGGCTCTTTTGCACATAGTAGAGGATTATATTATTGAATTTAAAGAAGATAACTAAATGACCCTTTCAGTACGAGATTCTACAATTGAGGGAAGATTTATCTGCACTTTCAAATCTAGCTCAGGAGTTACCATCACTGAGCATCTACTAGGTACCAGACACTGCACAGACCTGAAGGTTCACCCTCCCACAGGCTATGAAGAAGATATCAGATGCCTCACTTTACAAAGAGCTTGATGGGTCAAGCTCTCTCAGGCAATAAATGGTGGTTGGTGTTAGGAAACAGTAGCCTGGATGTGCAATCTTCACTCCCTATAGGAGAGATTCTCCCACTTTGAGTTTGCCATAATTTTCATTCCATAGCACTTATGACAAAGTGAATTGTATCATATAAAATATAGCTCACGCTATATTTTTTGATGTATCTTTGTCTTTTATTATTATTATTATTGTGATTTGGGTGAAGATTTACAGAGCAAATTCAATTTCCATACAGCAGTTTACATATACTTTGTCTCATGTCATTACCACAGTTTGATGCATCTTTGTCTTGATCCTCTAAGAAGGTTTTAGTATTGTTGTACAGTGACAAAATAATGGCTGCTGTTGGGTGCTATTGAGTAGAATCAACTCATAATGACCCCATATAACAAAGTAGAATTTCTCCATAGGGGTTATAAGACCTTGACTGCAATCTTTATGGAAGCAGATCGACAAGTCTTTCTCCTGCACAGCTACTGGATGGCTTCCAACTGCCAACCTTTAAGTTAACAGCTGAGTGCTTACCCATTGAGCTGTTGGGGCTCTTTATAACAGTAGTCATCATAATTTATTAAACACTTATGATTTATTAAACACTTTACATGTTGTTGTTGTTCTTGTTAGGTGCCGTCGAGTTGTCTCTGACTCATAGTGACCCTATGCACAGCAGAACAAAACACTGCCTGGTCCTGAGCCAGCTCCATGATTCTTGATATATTTGAGCCCATCGCTGCTGCCACTGTGTCAATCCATCTCATTGAGGGCCTTCTCCTCTTTTGTCAAACCTCCACCTTACCAAGCATGACATCCTTCTCCAGGGAATGGTCCCTTCTCACAACATGACCAAAGTATGGGAAATGAAGTCTGGCCATTCCTGCCTCCAAGGAGCCTTCTGACTGCACTTCCCCCATCACAGACCTGTTAGTTCTTTTAGCATTCTTCGCCAACACCACAGCCCAAAAACATCAACTCTTCTTCGGTCTTCCTTATTCATTGTCCAGCCATCACATGTACATGAGGCAATTGAAAATACCATGGCTTGTGTCAGGTGCATCTTAGTCCTCAAGGAGACATCTTTGCTCTTCAGCACTTGAAAGAGGTCCATTGCAGCTGATTTGCCCAGTGCTGTATGTCATCTGATATCCTGACTGCTGCTTCCATTGGTGTTGATTGTAGAAACAAGCAATGTGAAGTCTTTGACAATTTCAATCTTTTCTCCATTTGTCATAATGCTGCTTATCAGTCCAGTTGTGAGGATTTTTGTTTTCTTTATGTTAAGATGTAATCCATACTGCAGACTGTACTCTTCAATCTTCATCAGTAAGTACTTCAAGTCATCCTCACTTTAAGCAAGCAAAGTTGTGTCGTCAGTATATCACAGGTTGTTAATGATTCTTCCTCCAATCCTGATGCCACGTTCTTCTTCATATAGTCCAGGCTCTCAGATTATTTGGTCAGCACACACAGACTGAATAAGTATGATGAAAGGATACAACTGTGACATAATCCCTTCTTCATTTTAAACCATGCATTGTTCCCTTTTTCTGTTTGAACGACAGCCTCCTGGTTTATGTACAAGTTCCTTATGAGTACAATTAAGTGTTTGGGAATTCCCGTTCTTCTCAATGTTATTTACAATTTGTTATGATCCACACGATCAAATGCTTTTGCATAGACAATAAAACACAAGTAAACATCTTTCTGGTATTGTTTGCTTTGAGCCAAGATCCATCCAACATCAGCAATGATATCCCTCATACCACATCCTCTTCTGAAACCAGATTGTATTTCTGGAAGTTCTCTGTCAATATATTGCTGCAACCATTTTTGAATTATCTTCAGTAAGATTTTACTTGCATGCAATATTAATGATATTGTTCGATAATTTCCACATTCTGTGGGATCACCTTTCTTTGGAATGGGTACAAACATGGATCTCTTCCAGTCAGTTGGCCAGGTAGCTGTCTTCCAAATCTTGGCATAACCAAGTGAGTGCCTCCAGTGGGGCATCCGTGTTTTGAAACATCTCAATGGGTATTCTGTCAATTCCTGGAGCCTCATTCCTCACCAATTCCCTCAGTGCAGCTTCTACCTCTTCCTTCAGTACCATTGGTTCTTGAACATACACCACCTCCAGAAATGTATGAAGATCAACCAGTTCTTTTTGGTACAGTGACTCTGTGTATTCCTTCCATCTTCTTTTGACGCTTCCTGCATCATTTAG
>NW_006921619.1:9845916-9848689 GCF_000298275.1 Orycteropus afer afer
TTCGGTCACTGGTGT
Source organism: Orycteropus afer afer (assembly GCF_000298275.1). Lineage (NCBI taxonomy): Eukaryota > Metazoa > Chordata > Mammalia > Tubulidentata > Orycteropodidae > Orycteropus > Orycteropus afer. The sequence goes on from NW_006921619.1 coordinate 9,845,932, forward strand.
TCAATGCATCAAATCTATTCTTTAGATGGTCTCTAAATTCAGGAGGGATATATTCAAGGTCATATTTTGGCTCTCATGGAGTTGTTTTAATTGTCTTCAACTTCAAGTGGAACTTGCATGAGCAGTTGATGGTCTGTTCCACAATCAGCTCCTGGCCTGGTTTTGGCTGAAGATATTGAGCTTCTCCATAGCCTCTTGCCATAGATGTAGTCAATCTGATTCCTGTGCACTCCGTCCGTCAAAGTCCAAGTGTATAGCCACCATTTGTGTTGGAAAAAGGTATTTGCAATGAATAAATTGTTGATCTTGCAAAATTGTATCATGCAATCTCCAGCATTATTTCTGTCACCAAGGCCAAATTTCCCAACAACCGGTGATTCTTCTTTGTTTCCAACTTTTGCATTCCAATCACCAGTGTTAAGCAACATATCTTGATTGCATGTTCAGTCAATTTCAGACTGCAGAAGTTGATAAAAATCTTCAATTTCCTCATCTTTGGCTTTGGCTGTTGGTGTGTAAATTTGAATAATAGTAGTATTAATGGGCCTTCCTTGTAGCCATATTGATATTATCCTATCACTGACAGCACTGTACTTCAGGACAGATCTTGAAACATCCTTTGTGTGATGAATGCCACACCATTCCTCTTCAAATTGTCATTCCCGGCATAGTAGATCATATGGTTGTCTGATTCAAAATGGCCAAAACCAGTCCATTTCAGCTCACTAATGCCTAGGATATCAATCTTTATGGGTTCCGTTTCATTTTTGACAACTTCCAATTTTCCTAGATTCATGCTTAGTACATTCCATATTCTGATTATTAATGGATGTTTGCAGCTGTTTCTCTTCAATTTGAGTTGTGCCATGTCAGCACATGGAGATCTTGAAAGACTTACTTTATCCATATCATTAAGGTTGGCTCTATTCTGATGAGGCAGCTCTTTCCCAGTCCTATATTGGGTGCCTTCTGACCTGAGGGTTTCATCTTCCTGCACTGTGTTGGACAATGTTTCCAAGCTATTCATAAAGTTGTGCAGTAATGTATCAGACAGTGTTTTTCAGCTATTCATAAGGTTTTCCCTGGCAAATTTTTGAGAATTGGATGGCCTCCTCCTTCTTGTTAGTCTGTCTTAGTCTGTAAGCTGCGTTGAAACCTGTGCACCATGTGTAACTCTGCTGGCGTCTGAAACACCAGTGGCACAGCTTCAAGCCTCACAGCAACATACAAGCCTCATAGGATGACAAATTGACAGACAAATTTGTCTCCCTTAGATGCTGGAAAACTCTTTGCCCTTCCCTTACCTAATTCCTAGAGTTCTGGTGGCATAGTCCGTAAGGCACTTGACTGCTAACCAGAAGGCTGGCGGTTCAAACCTACTAGCCACTCCTCAGAAGGAAGGTTGGGCAATCTACTTCCATAGTGATACTGCCTTGGAAACCCAAGGAGGGGTTGCTATGAGTTGGGTACGACTCCACGGCAATGGTTGCATTGCATTTACCCAATTCCTACCTGGAACCTGCCGCTCTGTGGTCCCTGGACTCTCCTGCTCCCTCCATTTCCTGGCTCTAGGGGGCTTGGGACCTGCCTTACCTCCTGCCCCTTTTTACCTGGATATCCTGCTGCTCCAGAGGTCCCCGAGGCTGCTCCTGCTCCCTCCCTTTCCCAGCTCTAGGTGGCCTAGCCTTGCCTCCCACCCCATTTTACCTGGCTATCCTGCCACTCCTGAGTCCCTGAGGCTGCTCCAGCTCCCTCCCTTTCCTGGTTCTATGGGGCTTGGGAACACTTTACATGCATATATGCATATAGTGCATATGTAAATACACACACTGTTAGTTGTCTGCTGCTGTACAGCCAGCGCCAACTCATGGTGACCTTATGTATAACAGAATGAAATATCGCCCAGTCTTGCACCATCCTCATACACAGACACACACACACACACACACACACACAGATGTTAATTCTACAAAAAGTTGTTATTCATTCCATTCTACAGAGTTTAACTGGGGCAGCTGGTGGCAAGGAAATGCTGGGGTGCTCAGGCCAGAGGTTATTTTCCAACCAGTATAAAGGTGTTTTGGTATTTTAACCATCAGGATCATTGTAGTGGTGCATGTTACCAGCCCTCAATGCCTGCTGAATGAGTGATGAGTTTCTGCCATCTGTCTGATTTACACTCTTAGCCCTAAATCCCTTATCCATACCCTGCGAAATGTCAGGTAGTCACTTTCCTTCTCTCACCATTGAAAGGAAACAGGAGGAGAAAAGGAAGTGGGAGAGGCATGGCTCTATACTAGACAGAGAGGCTCAACAATGAGATCCAGCCTGGTGGAGGTGATAGGCCTTCCCCTTTAGCCCAGAGGTTCTCTAAGTGAGGTCCTCAAGTCACCTGGGTTAGAATTTCCTGAGTGCCTGTTAAAATGCATGTCCCTAGGCTCCACTCCAGATCCCTCAAATCATTCTTTCTGGGGATAATGTCCAGAAACCTGCATTTTAAACAAGACCTGCAGGTGACTCAAAGGTACCTTGAAGTCTGAGCATCATAGCCTGTACTAAGCTCCCCCTCAAAGTATCCCTGTTTACTTTTGCTACTTGCTTTTTCTCCCTCAAATATTATTGTTGTTGTTAGGTGCCATTGAGTCATGTCCGACTCATAGCAACCAAATGAACAGCGGAGTGAAACACTGCCCAGTCCCACACCAGCTCCATGATCCTTGCTATACTTGAGCCCATCATTGCAGCCACTGTGTCAATC
>NW_006921619.1:9849525-9867428 GCF_000298275.1 Orycteropus afer afer
CATGTAGTGCAGCTTCTCAGATTATCTGCTCGGCATACAGATTGAATAAGGATGGGGAAAGGATACAACCCTGACACACTCCCTTCTTGATTTTAAACCATGCACTGTCCCCTTGTTTTGTTTGAACAATAGCCTCCTGGTCAATGTACAGGTTCCTCATGAGTACAATCAACTGTTCTGGAATCTCCATTCTTCTCAATGTCACCCACAATTTGTTGTGATCTACACAATCAAATGCCTTTGAGTAGTCAGTAAAACACAAGTAAACATCTTTCTGGTATTCTTTGTTTTCAGCTAGGATCCATCTGACAGAAGCTATGATATATCTTGTTCCACGTCATCTTCCAAATCCAGCTTGCACGTCTGGAAGTTCTCTGTCAATATACTGCTGCAACCATTTTTTAATTATCTTCAGTAAGATCTTACCTGTGTGCAATATTAATGATATTGTTTGATAATTTCCATGTTCTGTGGAATCACCTTCCTTTGGAATGGATACAAATATGGATCTCTTCCAGTCAGTTGGCCAGGTAGCTGTCTTCAAAATCTCTTGGCATAACCGAGTGAGTGCTTCCAGTGGGGCATCTGTTTGGTGAAACATCTCAGTGGGTATTCTGTCAATTCCTGGAGCCTTGTTCTTTGCCAATTCCTTCAGTGCAGCTTCAACTTCCTCCTTCAGTACCATTGGCTCTTGATCATATGGCACCTCATGAAATGGATGAAGACATACCAGTTCTTTTTGGTACAGTGACTCTGTATTCCTTCCATCTTCTTTTGATGCTTCCGGCATCATTCAATATTTTGCCCATTGAATCTTTAAATACTGCAACTCGAGGCTTAAATTTTTTCCTCAGTTCTTTCAGCTTGAGAAATGCCAAGTGTATTCTTCCCTTTTGGTTTTCTAATTCCAAGTCCTTGCACATTTCATTGTAATAATTGGCTTTGTCTGCTTGAGCTGCTCTTTGAAATCTTCTGTTCAGCTCTTTTATCTTGTCATTTCTTCCATTTGCTTTAGCCACTCTCTTCTCAAGGGCAAGTTTCAGAGTCTCTTCTGTCATCCATTTTGGTCTTCTGTTCTTTTCTCATCGTTTTAGTGACTTTTGCTTTCTTCATGGATGACGTTCTTGATGTCATCCCACAATTCTTCTGGATTTTGAATTTTGGTCGTTGGTGTTCAATGCATCAAATCTATTCTTTAGATGGTCTCTAAATTCAGGACAGATATATTCAGGATCATAATTTGGTTCTTGTGGACTTGTTTTAACTGTCTTTAACTTCAAGTTGAACTTGCATATGAACAGTTGATGGTCGGTTCCACAATCAGCTCCTGGCCTTGTTTTGGCTGAAATATTGAGCTTTTCCATCACCTCTTCCCACAGATATAGTCAATCTGATTCCTGTGTATTCCATCTGGTGAAGTCCATGTACATAGCGGCCATTTGTGTTGTTTTAAAAAGGTATTTGCAATGAATAAGTCATTGGTCTTGCAAAATTCTATCACGCAATCTCCAATACTATTTCTGTGACCAAGGCCAAATTTCTTTTTTTAAATTTTTATTGTGATTTGGGTGAAAATTTACAGAGCAACTTCACTTTCCATACAGCAGCTCACATACACTTTGTCTCATGACATTGACTGCAATTTCCCACAATGCAACTGCTTGCCTCCCATTTCCTCCACATAGTTCTCTCTTCCCTGTGTCCTTCCCTCCATGCACTCCTGCCCCCTGAGCTTTCTCCTTGTGCATAGACAGCCCTTCTATTCTCCCATGATTGAGCTCTCCAAGGAGTGTATCTACCTAAAGTAAATGTTCAGCTCATATGCCTATCTTTTGTTTGGCTGGAGGCCATGGGAGTGGGTTCAATTCCAGACCTGAAGAGCAATTAGGGGCCATAGTCTCAGAGGTTGCATCAGGCTCTATCAGATCAGCAAATCTGGCCCTTTTTTTTTTTTTAATGATTTTTGGGTTTTGTTCCACATTATTCTACCACTCTATCCAGGATCTCCTACACAGATTCCCCTCCGAGTGGTTGACAGTGGTAGCCAGGCACCACCTAGTTCTTTTGGTCTCATAGTTATGTGGGCTGAGAATTGCATGGTGTACCAGTCACTTGGACTATTTTTTTTTTTCCGTATGTCTTTGGTTTTCCCTGGCTGCTTGCAAACTTCTAAGACCCCAGTCACTACTTGACCAAGGCCAAATTTTCCAACTACTGGTGATTCTTCTTTGTTTCCAACTTTTGCATTCCAGTCACCAGTGGTAATTAACACATCTTGATTGCATGTTCGGTCAATTTCAGATTGTAGAAGTTGATAAAAACCTTCAATTTCCTCATCTTTGGCTTTGGTGGTTGGTGCATAAATTTGAATAATAGTAGTATTCACTGGTGTTTCTTGTACACTTATGGATATTATCCTATCACTGGCAGTATTGTACTTCAGGACAGATCTTGAAATATCCTTTGGGACAATGAATGCCACACCATTCCTTTTCAAATTGTCCTTCCCACCATAGTAGATCATACAGTTATCTGATTCAAAATGGCCAAACCTGGTCCATTTCAGCTCACTAATGCCTAGGATATCAATCTTTATGTGTTCCATTTCATTTTTGACAACTTCCAGTTTTCCTAGATTCATACTTCATACATTCCATGTTCCGATTATTAATGGATGTTTGCAGCTGTTTCTCAATTTGAGTCATGCCACATCAGCAGATGGAGGTCTCAAAAGCTTTACTTTATCCATATCAGTAAGGTTAGTTCTACTCTGATGATGCAACTCTTTCCCAGTTGTATTTTGAGAGCCTTCTGACCTAAAAGGCTTGTCCTCCTGCATTGTATCAGACAATGTTTCCAGGCTATTCATAAAGCTGAGCAGTAATGTATCAGATATTGTTTCTCTGCTATTCATAAGGTTTTCCCTGGCCAATTATTTGAGGAGTGGATGCTTCTTCCTTCTGCTGGTCTGTCTCAGTCTGTAAGTTGCGCTGAAACCTGTGCACCATGTGCAACCCTGCTGGCATTTGAAACACCAGTGGCATAGCCTCAAGCCTCACAGCAACATGCAAGCCACCACAATATGACAAAATGACAGACAAGTTTGTCTCCTTTAGTTGTTCAAAACCTCTCTGTCCTGCTTGTTCTGTTGTTCTCTGGCTTTTCTTTCCCTCCTCTTGGGGGGGGGGACTGGGTCCCTCCCCTTACCTGCATCCCTGCCGCTGCTGGCTCTCTCATCCTGCTGGCTTTTCTTTTTCCCCACTTTCCCGCCTCTTTGGGGTGGGGCCTGCCCTACTGGTACTCAGAAAAAGAAATTGCATCCCTCTTTTTCAAGGCTTTCTTCCTCCGACTACCCCTGAGCATTCATATATCATTTATTCCAATATCCATTCAATAAATATGCATCTATCAAACTTTCTTTGAATGCTTATTTTCCCCAGGGACTGTGCTAGGTGCTGAGATTATGGAAATGAAAGCCCTGTGTGTATGTAGCAAGACAAGTGTATGAGAGATGATGGCACCACCATATCCTTTTAAGTGCTTTGAGAGGGATCTGCACAGTGTGCTATGGGAGCATGGAAGATCCAGTTGGGGTGAGCAGGTAGAGTGGGGTTGCGGGGAGACTTCTCAAGGCAAGTGATATGCCTTTTCTGAGCCTTGTAGCCTAGTCAGTTTCTTCCCTTTGTCCTTCTGTGACATAGTGGGACCTACTGACAACTGCAGTCGTGGTTCCCAGTGGAGTGCTGGAGATGTCTGTGGACATATCTTCCCAAGTCTGTGTTCAGTGACATCATGTTGTTAGTTTGAAACCAGTTGTGGTGAAAGTATTTACACCACAGGAATCTGCAAATGATAAATCAAGCCCTCTCCCCATATCTCACCCCTCACCAGAACTGATTGTTAAATATTTACTAATACAACATTGGTCCTACCACCCCACCCTGCCTTCATCCATTATAGACACTAACACAAGGAAGAGGAAGAGGTATAACTTAGTTTTGGTTCTAACATGTGAATGGTCTTCGCACTCTTCCTATACCCTACACACACTCAAGGTCCTGGGTAAATACTTCCTGAGGACCCTCAGAGTAAAATTTCTCTTTCATTGAGTTCCCCAATGAATTGGGTTCAGTGATGGGATATAGCCCTATGTGAGCCTAGATACTGATGCAGGGTCTCCTAAGGGTAATGAGGGTGCTGAAGGAAGAAACTACTATCCACACAGCTCTTTCCAAATGTCTCTCCCAGAAATATCACCATCAGTGGAGAGTAAACTTGCTTTTCCCTGCCCAGGATTTAGGGCAAAGCTTGAAGCATATCACTGTAATTTTCAGATTTCTTTATTGACCTATATTTTATCATTAAAATTTATGGAAATTTGTACTTCAACTCCATGATCTTTTAATGCTTGGTTTAATATAGAAAAAATTATGTTTTCCTGCGAACATTCTATTAAATGGATACTATGCAGAAATATACTATATTTATCTTCTCACTTTTGAATGGTGACTGGAGATGGAGAAGAGAGGTTATGTGAACCCCAAATTGAGCCCCCAAATCTGAGTTATTGTATAAGCACAAAGCATCATTGGGCTACTTTGTTCTAGATGATGGTCTGCTTCTCATATCTGAAAGGATTAAGCTCAAAACATAAATAATTTGAGACATTTTCTTCTGTGGCCTGTGTATTGATGGTTACCTCATCCCTGCAACATTAAGAAAAGGAGGAAAAGGAACTCAGCCAATTTTCCATCAATCCACAAAATCAGAATCAGCTTATTTTGCTAGATTCTGGATGCTTGTTTTTCTGTTCTGTTCTGCTGACAATTACATTTAATAGCACTTTAAAAAATTGATTTACATCAGTTGAGCTCTATGCAGTTTTATACTAATTTCTAGCTTTCTTTGGAATCTCAAAGATGTGGAGAAGAAAGGAGAGAAAGCATATACCAAGTACCTGCTGTGTGCCAGGCGCGCTCATGTGGTTCTGCCATTTAATCCTCACATAGCCCTTCAAGGGACAGACAAAGACCCCAAAACTCAGGGATGTTAGTGGATTGCTCTGGGTTATATAAGGAGTTCTGGTAACGTAGTGTCTAAGGCATTTGACTACTAACGAGAAGGCTGCAGATTCAAACCCATTATCCATTCCATGGAAGAAAGACTAGGCAATCTACTTCCATAAAGATTTATCACCTTGGAAACACAAAGGGGGTCACTATGTCGGAATCGACTCGCTCGCAGTGACTTTGGTTTGAAGTTTGGTCTGGGTCATATAGCCAGGGTGGCAGTAGCAGGAAGCAGACATGGTTCTGTCTGACACCGAAACTGAAGCTCCTTCCATCTTGATGCTTCTTGTAAACACCAGCTATTCTCAAAATCCAGGGAATCTAATGTCAACTTTTGCAAACCAAGAGGGAACCCTAGAACCCTTTGGGTGGGAAGATGTGTCCAGGGGATGTTTTGGAGTCAGTGTCCTGGAGCTGTGGCCATTTGCCAAGAGTGTCCCTCAGGTCACTGGGTCCCCACAGGTATGCAGGGGAAATTGTTCCTGTGGTTGATAGAACCAGCCCAAACACAGCTGGAAGAAAGTCAAATGGAGGCAATAATAGCGGTAAAATACTGAAATTATCCCATCACCTCCTCTTCATTGGTTTACCTTGCTGAGCCAATTCTTACCCTAACCCTGCAAGGAAGGTATTATTATACACATTTTACAGATAAAGAAAACGAGCCTCAGAAGCTTACATGACTTGACTGAGGTCACACCACCAGGCTTATACATGGAATTTGAACCCAAGATGGTAGAACTCTGAAACCTGTGCTCTTCCCATTATGCCAAGCCATGCTCTTTAGGTAACTCAGGTCCATTTTACTCTCTCATTATAGACCTATTTTGGAATATTTCTGTCTATAGTTTCTTTGCCATGCTTTCTTCCTTTTTTTGTTGCTGTTTATAATTTATCCTGCATTTTTCTGACATTCTCTCTAGCATTGATCTTTCCCCTAAGTAGCAATGATCATCTGGGGTCATCTTACCTCTTTCTGTAGGTGCACAAACCAGCTGCTGTCCCCACCTGTTGAAGCTGCTGCCCTCCTACACCTGGAATCAGCAGAGAAAATGTATATTTGCAATGAGAATACCTGGAGTGTGGGGGCAAATGAAAATGGTAACTTTTGACATTCTGCATAGTGAGTAAAATTTCTTGGTAGAAAAATTAGACGTGTTTCTGCTTCAGTTTCCAAAAAGGACTTCCCAAGGAAACTTTCAACAAGGATTAGTTCTGGCTGTTTTAGCTACTCATCTGCCCAGGAATTGCGTCTGAGGAGGGCACATCTTCTGACAGTGTCTGTCTAATTTTGTTTCCAGTCAGATTCAATTCTATACCATTAAATGGACATTTTGAAAATAGTACCTCAAACTCAGTGTGTCCTGGACTCAACTCATCTTCTTGTGTTTCTACAAATTTGCTTCTTCTCTTGTGTCCCTTTTCTTGGAGATGGCTTCTACTTTCTGCAAATTCACCCAAGCCAGAAATCACTATTTGTTTTGCTTTGTCGAAGTTTTCCAAATCTGTTGCAAGAGAGGCAGATTTCTCATTGCTACCTTTTCTGCCTTCATTTAGACTCCATTTAATCCATTTTGACTGCCTTCATTTAGACTCCCTGTTGGCCTCCTGGTCATTCTCCCTGTGACCAGCCTAGTGCCAATTCAACACATACCTTCTGCCCTGCAGCCAAAGTACGCTTTCATCACATCACTTTCCTAGGATTTTAACTTTTGAAAAGCTCCCTAACACTTCCAATACGAAATCCTGAATTTCTTCATTGACCTTTAGAATCCTTTGTGATTTGGCCCTTACTTACCTTGCTCTGAGTTGTTGTTCATTTCTCCCCACTCCACCTACATTCCAGACATTCTGAACCACTGCATTTAGAGCTTTAAGTAGTTATTAGATCTTGTGACTCCCTTAAAAATATATATATTTTTTTCCCTTTGTATTAGTTTCCTCCGGTGATGAGACAGAGCTATGGGATCCAAGTAAGGGGAGGGAAACAGGCCCCAAATCCAAGAGGCAGGAAGAGGGGAAGAGCTGCAGGATCCAGGTAAGGGGAGGACAGAGAGGTTTTGAACAGCTGAGAGAGACAAACTTGTCTGTCAGTTTGTCCCACTGTGGTGGCTTTCGTGTTGCTCTGAGGCTTGAGGCTGTGCCATCTGTGTTTCAAACACCAGCAGGGTTGCACATGGTGCACAGGTTTCAATGCAGCTTACAGACCGAGACAGACTAGGAAAAAAGAAGAGGCCATCCACTTCTTAAAAATTGGCCAGGAAAAACGTTATGTAGCAGAGAAACACTGTCTGATACATCACCACGCAACTTTACGAATAGGCCGGAAACATTGTCCAATACAGTGCAGGAAGACAAGCCCCTTAGGTCAGAAGGCATGCAAAATACGACTGGGAAAGAACTGCCTCCTCAGAACAGAATCGACCTTAATGATATGGATAAAGTAAAGCTTCCAGGACCTCCATTTGCTGATGTGGCATGACTCAAATTGAGGAGAAACAGTTGCAAACATCCATTAATAATTGTAACATGGAATGTATGAAGTATGAATCTAGGAAAATTGGAAGTTGTCAAAAATGAAATGGAACACATAAGGATCGATATCCTAGGCATTAGTGAGCTGAAACACCGGTTTTGGCCATTTTGAATCAGAAAGCCATATAATCTACTATGCTGGGAATGACAATTTGAAGAGGAATGACGTGGCATTCATCATCACAAAGGAAGTTTTAAGATCTGTCCTGAAGTACAATGCTGTCAGTGATAGGATATTATCAATACATCTACAAGTAAGACCCATTAATACTACTATTATTCAAATTTACACACCAACCACCAAAGCCAAAGATGAGGAAATTGAAGATTTTTATCAACTTCTGCAGTTTGAAATTGACTGAACATTCAATCGAGATGTGTTAATTATCACTGGTGACTAGATTGCAACAGTTGGAAATGAAGAATCACCAATAGTTGAAAAATTTGGCCTTGGTGACAAAAATAATGCTGGAGATTGCATGGTAGAATTTTACAAGACAAATGACTTATTTATTGCAAATATCTTTTTTCAACAACACAAATGGTGGGTATACATGTGGACTTTGCCAGATGGAGTATACAGGAATCAGACTGACTACATCTGTGACAAGGGGTGATGAAAAAGCTCAATATCTTCAGCCAAAACAAGGTCAGGAGCTGATTGTGGAACAGACCATCAGCTGCTCATATGCAAGTGCAATTTGAAGTTGAAGACAATGAAAACAAGTCCACAAGAGCCAAACTATGACCTTGGATATATCCTTCCTGAATTTAGAGACCATCTAAAGAATAGATTTGATGCATTGAACACCAATGATTGAAAACCAGAAGAATTATGGGATATCGAGAATATCATCCATGAAGAAAGCTAGAAAGGCCATTAACAAGATGAGAAAGGAAGAAAAGACCAACATGGATATCAGAAGAGACTCTGAAACATGGCCTTAATGGAGAGTAGCTAAAGCAAATGTAAGAAATGACAAGATAAAAGAGCTGAACAGAAGATTTCAAAGAGCAGCTCAAATAGACAAAGCCCATAACTATAATGAAATGACACTTGACTGCTAACCAGAAGGCTGAAGGTTCAAACCCACCAACCACTCCTTGGAAGGAAGGTTGGGCAATCTACTTTCATAGTGATACTGCCTCAGAAAACTCAAGGAGGGGTCACTATGAATCAGGTCCAATTCGGTGACACATAACAACAACAACAACAACAACATAATGCAATGTGCAAAGACCTGGAGTTAGAAAACCAAAAGGGAAGAACATGCTCAGCATTTCTCAAGCTGAAAAAACTGAAGAAAAATTTAATCCTGGAGTTGCAATATTAAAAGATTCTATGGGCAAAATATTGAACAGTGTAGGAAGCATCAAAAGAAGATGGAAGGAAAACACAGAGTCACTCTACCAAAAAGGACTGGTCAATCTTCATCTGTTTCAGGAGGTGGCATATGATCAAGAACCAATGGTATTGAAGGAAGAAGTCGAAGCTGCACTGAAGAAAGTGGTCAAGAAAAAGCTCCAGGGGTTGATGGAATATTCATTGAGATGTTTCAACAAACATATGCCCTGCTGGAGGCACTCACTTGGTTATGCCAAGAGATTTGGAAGACAGCTACCTGGCCAACTCAGTGGAAGAGATCCATATTTGTATCCATTCCAAAAAAAGTGATTCCACAGAATGTGGAAATTATCAGACAAGATTAATATCACATGCAAGTAAAATCTTATTGTAGACAATTCAAGAATGGTTGCAGCAGTATATTGACAGAGAATTTCCAGAAATGCAAGCTGGATTCAGAAGAGGACGTGGAATGAGGGATATCATTGCTGATGTCAGATGGATCTTGGCTTAAAGCAAAGAATACCAAAAAGATGTTTACTTGTGTTTTATTGGTTATGCAAAACCATTTGATTGCATGGATCATAACAAAGCATGTGTAACAATGGGAAGAATGGGAATTCCAGAACACTTAATTGTACTCATGAGGAACCTGTACATAGACCAGGAGGCTGTCATTCAAACAGAACAAGTGGACACTGCATGGTTTAAAATCAAGAAGGGAGTGCATCAGGGTTGTATTCTTTCACCTTAATTATTCAATCTGTATGCTGAACAAATATGAAGAAGAATGTGGCATCAGGGTTGGAGGAAGAATCATTGATAACCTGCGATACGCTGATGACACAACTTTGCTTGTTGACAGTGAGGATGAGGATGACATGAGGCACTTACTTATGAAGTTTGAAGACTATAGTCTGCAGTATGGATTACACCTCAATATAAAGAAAACAAAAATCCTCACAACTGGACCTATAAACAACATTATGATAAATGGAGAAGAGATTGAGGTTATCAAAGACTTCACATTGCTTGTTTCTATAATCAACACAAATGGAAGCAGCAGTCAGGACATCAGATGACGTAAAGCACTGGGCATATCGGCTGCAAAGAACCTCTTTCAAGTGCTGAAGAGTAAAGATGTCTCTTTGAGGACTAAGGTGCACCTGACACAAGCCATGGTATTTTCAATCACCCACATCATATGCAGGTGGGAACTGAACAATGAATAAGGAAAACGGAAGAAAAGTTGATGCTTTTGAGCTGTGGTGCTGGGGAAGAATGCTGAAAGTGCCATGGACTGCTAAAAGATCTAGCAAATCTGTTCTGGGGGAGGTGCAGCCAGAATGGTCCTTGGAAGCGAGAATAGCCAGACTTCGTCTCACCTACTTTAGTCATGTTGTGAGAAGGGACCATTCCCTGGAGAAGGATGTCATGCTTGGCAAGATGGAGGGTCGATGAAAGAGGGGAAGGCCCTCAACAAGATGGATTGACACAGTGGCTGAGGCTCAGGGCTCAAGTATAGCAAAGATCATGGATCTGGTGCAGGACCAGGCAGTGTTTCATTCTGCTATGTATAGGGTTGCTTTGAGTCAGAGATGACTCCACGGCACCTAACAACGTTAATTTCCTAGAAATGCTGTTAACAAAATTGGTAAAAGGACAGAAATTCATTGTCTTCATAGTTCTGAAAGCTAGAAGTCCAAATGCTCCCTCCTAAGGTGCTAAGGAAAAGTCCTTTCTTGTTCTTTGGCTGGTAGTTTCATTTTTACATGACCATTCTTCCTCTGTATGCCTCTCTGTATCTCTTTTCCTCTCTTATATGAACTCATGTTAAATCAACTGATAACATCTTCAAAGTCCCTATTTCCAAAAAAGGTCATGTTCACAGGTATCAGGGATCAGGACTTCAACATATCTTTTTTGGGGGCACAATTCAGTTCATAATACTCTCTTTCAGGTGCAGAATCTGAGGCTTGAGTCACACAGCTGGTAACTGACACAATTTGTTTTTAAAGACAATCTCCTTGACTCTGAAGACCAGAGTCTTTCCAACAGACTCTTGGGAAGGCTGGTATACCTTGTGGAGTAGGCCAGGCCTACAATGAAAGAAAGAAGGATACTGAACCATTTCTATTCAGCAAGGCCTGCTATCATTTCACTGAAGCCCTGTCCTTTCTCTTTGACCCACATGATTTTGCAGATGTGAGGGGTGACTGAGAATCAAGATTAATAAACACTGCAAAACTCACTGTGGTCACGGAGAAGGCCCATCATTGATCATGTGAACTATGCTCAGATCCCATTGCTTGAGTTTAATCAGACTAATGAACCAACTGGCTTCCTCTCTAAAGTGATTTCTGCTGTTTCCATTACTGAATAACAGCACAGCAGGATTTGAAAGGAGAAAGAAGAAAATCCAACTGAAGAGAAAGGGCATTGTCTATTTTAGCCACCTGATGGGTTGGCTATGCTGGTGGAGGTGAGGCAGAGTGGCAGGGTATGGAGAAGGAATTGTGTGGGACTTTGGTGACATTTCACTCCCCAGTTCAATCCAGTTCAGACCTATCACCTCCAGGCAAATGTGCTCAGGGAAGGGAGGAAGTTTTTAAAGTGTTAGTGATGGAGTGAGAATGGGTGAACAAAAGAAATGTTGAGGGAGGAGAATGGTCTAGGAGTGGAAAGCTAAAATTTACCCAGCTACTCATTTTACAAACTTTTTCTGAATTCTTAATACTCCAGAGATATTTCAGAATACCTGCTGTCACACCTCTTTCTAGAAGATCCCTACCCCTACCCAATATGCTTTGCTTCAGTGAGTGGCCATGAAAATGTGAGTGGCTATGTACAGTACCAGGAGCTCTAGTAGCGTAGTGCCTAAGGCACTTGACTGCTTAACCAGAAGGCTGGCGGTTCAAACCCACCAGCCACTCCTCGGAAGGAAGTTTGGGCAATCCACTTCCGTAGTGATACTGCCTCGGAAACCCAAGGATGGGTCGCTATGAGTTGGGTCCGACTCGACGGCACATAACAACAACAACAACATGTACAGTACCATGGGACATCCCACCTTACCATTCCTGATTGGTCCACTCTGGTCATCTGACACAAGGGAAAGCCAGTTAAACTGGAGGTTGGCCAGGGACTATTATTTGGGCTTGCTTTGAAAAGATGAACTGGGACAAAATGATTCTGTGTCTATGAAAAGTATGAACCCAGAGGCACAGAGAGAAGTTGCCAGTTAGTTCTGAGGAGGAAAGAGAAAAACTTACATAGATTTGGGGGTTGGGTTGACCATTATGGATTTGATGACCTACATCCCTATTTGCCCTTCAGAGAACTGTTTTATTCCAGCATAATTGTGATTAAGGCTTCCTTTTACTCTCAAAACCATCCTGCTTCAGATGATACATTATTCAGTCTTACTAATTATGGACCGTAATGGGATGTGGTTTAGGAGAAAATGTGAGAGATCAAACTGAGGTTGGGCCTTGAAGAACTTTGTGGGTCAGGCTTAGAAATTTTGCTTTTATGCTGAAGGCAGTGAGAATTTTAAATTTGGGAATGACATGATCAGATTTTTTAGAAAGATCACCCTACAGTGTGAGCGGTATATCACAGAAGGACTGAAGTGGAGGCAGAGATCAGCTAGAAGGTAGCAGATTGAATAATCCAGGCAATAGACAAAGGTGGCCTGAACTAAGCAAAGGGATTGTAGAGATGAGAAAAGAAAATTTGTTCAAGGAATATTCAAGAGAAAGATTTAAAGGGATTTTGGAGAATAATTAAATTTGGGAAATGAGAGAGAGAGGATGATGTTCAGGGTAACTTTCAAGTTTCTTTCTTGGGCAACTGGTGAACAATGATGCCTTTCATCAGGAAAGTGCTCCTGGTAGCAGTAAGATGGTACATGTAGCTTTAAACATATTGATTTAGAATGACATACAAGCATCACCTGAATGATCAGGGAGAGAGACCAAGGCTAAAGATGCTGAGTGAGGAGTGCTTGGAACAAGGAGTAGCTTCATTTACGGGAATGAAAAGATTGCACAGAGAAGGTGAGCAGAAGGAGGGTGGGAGAGTTAATAGGTGATGATAACACTCACAGATCTTTGTCTGTACTTCTGTGTCACATACCCTACCTTTCAATCTAGTTACAGAATGTAATCTGTTTGAAGTCTCACACTCTTCCAATTATTGAATCACCTACCATAGTACACTGTCAGGCTATATTGTACCGAAAGATGGAAATATTTAAAGGCCCTTGAGATATGACCTTCAGGAGATCATTGATGACTTTGGTGAAAGCATGTTTCCATGGTGTGTTGAGGCTAATGCCAGATTGCAATGGTACCTGGAATAGGGGATGAAGGGAAAACAAACCAGCTCAAGCTACAGTACGGACAGCCTCCCTTTTTACTACTGAATCTTTTTACTACTGGATCTCCTCATTCCCCACCCAAATTTTGAAGGGGATATATTTTTTAATTATTCTTAAAAGAAGGTATTAAGATACTGAGTTACTTAGGATCAGGCAAGTGCAAATGGAAGATTCAGTGTCTGTTGACCTGTTTTATTTGTTTCTTTGCTCCTTAAGTCCATTGCCTTTAGAAAAACAGTAGAACCACAATGCAATAGGAAGTGTTGTACTGTGTTTGAATCCTAGCTCTGCCACTTGGAAAATGTGCCATTAAAATAGCTCAATATAATGAGAAGAGCTTCAGAATGGAATTTGAAATCAGGTCAACCTGGGACCAAATATGGCTCTGCTATTATTATGGATTGAATTATGTCCCCCCCAAAATATGTGCTGGCATAGTGCCTAAGGCATTTGACTGCTGACCAGGAGGAAGGCAGTTCAAACTCACTGGCCACTCCTTGGAAGGAAGATTGGGCAATCTACTTTCATAGAGATACTGCCTCAGAAACCCAAGGAGGGGTCGCTATGAGTGGGGACTGACTTGACGACAGTGAGTATGGTTTGGTAAAATATGTGTTGTAAATCCTAACTTCTAAGCCTGTGGTTACAATTTCATTTGGGAATGGGTTATCTTTGAGTAAGGCAATATTAATATATAGAGTGTATCAATTTCTTTTGAAATATGTAAATGAGATTAAACAAGTGAGCAGTGGAGAGGTGAGGTAAGACTGATGCGAAGACATGTGGAGATCTCCAAGGAACCAGGAAGAAGAAACTGAAGAGATAAGGACCTTCCCCTAGAGTGACAGAGAGAGAAATCTTTCTCCTAGAGCAGGCATACTGAATTTGGACTTCTAGCTTCCTAGACTGTGAGAAAATAAATTTCTGTTTGTTAAAGACACCTACTTGTGGTATTTCTGTGACTTGTGCTATTTCTGTTATAGCAGCACCAGATAACTAAGAATTTGGTACCAGAGTAGTGGGGGTGCTGCTCTAACAGACACTTAAAATGTAGAAGCAGTTTTGGAATTGGGTATTGGGTAGACACTGGGAGAGTTTTAAGGTGCCTAACTAAAAGCCTAAGGAGTTCTGCTGGTGTAGCAGTTAAGGCATTTGGTTGCTAACCAGAAGGTCATCAGTTCAAACCCACCAGCTGCTCCAAGAATAATGATGAGGCAGTTTGCTTCCATGAAGATCTACATCCTTGGAAACCCAAGGGGGGTCGTTATGAGTCAGAATCAACTCGATGGCAGTGAGATTATTTTTTGGATTTCTTAACTAAAAGCCTAGATTGCCTTGAAGAGATTGTTGATAGAATTATGAACATAAAAGGCAATTCTGGGGCTGCCTTGCACAGGGAGACAGCTCAGGGGGCAGGAGTCCATGGGGGGATGGACACTGGGAAGAGGTAACTATGGGGAGGAAGTGGGAGGGGAGCTGTTGCATTGTGGAAAACAGTGGTCAATGTCATGAGAAAAAGTATATGTAAACTGCTGTATGGAAAGTGAATTTGCTCTGTAAATCTTCACCCAAATCACAATAAAGAAAAAAAAAAAAAAAGGCAATTCTGGTGAGTGCTCAGAAGAAAGTGAGGAGAGCTATAGAGAAAGTCTCTATCATCTTAGAGAATACATATGGAACGAGCAAAAGGAAGTTCTAGAAATGTAGATGTTAAATGTACTTTTGATGAGGTTCTAAAAGAAAATTATAAACATGTGATTGGACAGTGGAGGAAGGGTGAAGCTTTTTATGCAGTGGCAATGAACTTGTTTGAATAATGTCCAAATATTTTGTGGAAGGTAGAACTTCTAAGTGATGAACTTGGAATACATGGCTGATGAGATCTTAAAGGGGGCATGTGATTTCTCCTTGCTGCTTATAGTACAATGGGAGGAAAGAGATAGACTTAAAAATGAACTGGCAAAATGAAAACATTACTTAAAGATTTGGAAAATTCTTTTGTACGAACTAAGGACATGTATATTAGAATGTTCACCAAAGATGTGGCTACAAAACTTTCTGCTAATGAGATTAAACCTGTGACTAATGAATCCAACCAACTACTATAGCAGAAAAGCCATCAACTTAGAGTGAAGGGGACACAGAAAGAATGCAAATACAGAAAGATCTTGAGTTCTACAGGCAGGAAACAGGCCAAAGGAGCTACATCTGTTGTCCTCCAAGAAAAGAAAAGAACTATCCCTGGAGCAATTGGGAGATCAGCAAATCTGCTAGAAGGCACACAGGAAGCAGGGCTGCCTATATTTCAAAGGGTAGAATCATGGCCTGCTGGGTTTCAAAGAGATGGATCTTCACCAACTTGATTCACAAGTGCCAGGGGTCTGGGGATACTGCCCAAAGCTGAAAGGGTGAGGCTGTTATACCCAAGGGGCAGGAGATCAGGGCCTGCCAGGGCTGACGGGGTGGGATCGCCACTCAGACTAGGCGAATGGAGTCGTTGAAAGCCAAGGGAGCACAGTTGCTGCCCCAGTGGGCCTGGAAGGCAGAGTTGAAGCCCAGAGCAGTGAGGCTTCCACCCACAATCTAGAGGGTGTGGCCAATACCCAGATTCTGGAGGGCAGAGCCATTGTCCAGGTGCTCTCAAGAAGACAGGATGATTGTCAAGTCCTGAGAGTGACTGTAATTTGTTCTGGTAGGTTTTGGACTAGCTTGGTGCCTGTTATCCCTTTTCTCTCTCCAATTTCTCCCATTTGTAATGAAAATGTCTACCTTGTGCCTGTTCCACCATTGTACTTTGGAAACAGATAACTTGTACTCTAGATTTCAAAGGTTCACAGTTGAAGAGGAACTTTGCCCCAGGATGAAATATGCCTAAAGATTCATGCATATTTGATTTTAAATTATTCAGAAGATGTAATTTTGGACTTGGAGTTGATTTAAGACTTCTGGGAGGACGTGATAGAGTGAATATGTTTGGCATGTGTCAAGGACATGAATTTTTGATGACCAAAGAGTGGAATGTTATGGATTGAATTATGTCCCTCCCAAACATGCGTTATAAATCCTAACCTCCATGTCTGTGGTTATAATCCCATTTTGGTAATGGGTTGCTTTTGTTATGTTAGTGAGGCAGTATTAGTATAGGATATATCTTCAGTCAATCTCTTTTGAGATATAAAAGAGATTAAACAAGTGAGTAGAGGAGAGATGAGGTAAAATATATGCCAAGATACGTGGAGATCTCCAAGAAAACAGGAAGCAGAAACTGAAGAGACAAGGACCTTCCTCCAGAACCCACAGAGAAAAGAAGCCTTCTGCTAGAGTTGGCACTCTGAATTGGACTTCTAGCCTCCTAAACTGTGGGAAAATAAATTTCTGTTTGTAAAAGCCACCCACTTGTGTATTTATTTCTGTTATAGCAGCACTAGACAATGAAGACAGCTATTTACTCCCCTAATATTTTGTTGAACTTTGTAAAGTTTCGGTATCTCTGAATTCCAGATAACTCATGTGATAAAAGGGAATCATGACTGTCTTTCTGTTTGCATAGCTAATCCAGTGGTGGTAGCAACTGAAGCTCATAGAGGTTATAGTATATATCAAAATCAGTTGGCCAGTAAATGATAGAGCTGGGATTTAAAGCCAGCTTTCATCAATTTTGATGCTGTTGTACTTTCTAGGGCACTTCCTGGCACATGGATGGCTTGCAGATGTACTCAACTCCTTTTTGGAATGTGGCAAGGCAAGAATAAGTAGATAAATGCTTAGATAAAGATTATGCAAGTTTCCTTCCCTAATCATTTTTTCTGAGACCTTAGGAAACCCTCTGTCATCTCCAAGGTTTCTCATCTATAAATAAAACCTGCTTCATAGGCTTATTATGAGGATTGTTGAATTAATGTTCTGAAAGGCACCTAGCAGGGTGCTCACATAGTAGGTGCTAATTAAATTGTAAATCTGCAGTTGGATCTAACTTTGGGGTTGCTGTTAACTCTTCTCAACTTTGCTAATAATGAAATAATTGTTATAGTGGTGGTGCTTGTAGTGAGAACAACATTAGCTAACATTTGTAGGACACTGGGAGTCTACAAGTGCAAGAAAAAAACTAAGCACTTTATCAGAATAATTTTATTTAAATTCACAACCATCCTTTTAAACAGGTATTATTATTTCCTCCTACTTTACGGATTAAGACAGTGACAGTCTTAGACACTGTCACTGTTACAAGAGGTAACTTGTCCAGTCATGTAGCTAGTAAGTGGCAGAAGAGGGGTCAAACCAAGGGCTCACGGTATAAATGAAATTTCCACCTCAAATGGATAGCAACACATGAATCCCAAGATTAGGTCATAATTTATTACTGTTGCAGGGTCTTCTAAAAAGAAATAATCAGGCACCTTAGAGGAATCACTTTAGAACTGAATAGGCAGCCCAGCTGGCTCCTGGCTCTAATTCTGGGAGATGACCTTGGACTTCTGAGGGCAATACTAGCAGCTAGGACAGAGGTGGGGAGCTCTGGTAGCATAGTGCCTAAGGCACTTGACTGCTAACCAGAAGGCTGGTGGTTCAACCC
>NW_006921619.1:9867528-9871600 GCF_000298275.1 Orycteropus afer afer
AACAACAACAATAACAGGACAAAGGTGAGGTCTTTGTCACTGAGCCATTGTCATTGATTGATTCCCCAGACTGTGCTTCCACAGTCTCCTGGATAGCCAATTCCTGCAGAAGGCCCTGTCAGCCTTACAGAGGCAAATGGGATGGAAAGACCCTCACAGAGTCAGAAAGGAGTGAAGCAGTGCAAGGAGACCTGCTGAGAGGAGCGGCAAGGAGCTGCCAGCGTGCTCATTTGCATGCTATGAGGGTGAGGTCTGCAGCAGAAACCACTGTCTAGCAGTCATTTGGGTGTGGGCTGTGAACCCATCAGGCATTTTGTGCACCACTTCTGGGCATTTGGGGTCTCTGATCCCATTTCTTGCTCATCCTGGTCCTCTGCCCCAACAATGGAACCATCCTGTCTACATGCATGCATAAGTGTGTGCGTGTGTGTGCATGTACATTCCTGCACTAAAGTGGTGGAAAGGATTAAAGCCCAAGAACCCATATCTAACCAGGGAAGTCAACCCTGGGACTGTGTCCTCCTGTTCTTCCCCTGTAGCTGCTCTAGAGTCCTCTCCCCCAGATTGTTGGCAAAGCTTCAGAACTTCTGATTCAGTGACATTTTGCAGGATCACTGTGTTCTTTCTTCAGACGTTTGAGATAGTACTTGGAACAGGAAGCCCACTGTTTTAGGACTGAATCAAGAATGGTGATTGTGGACATCACACATTCCCTGAGTAATAGAAAGCTGTAGGGTCTCAGACCAGTGGCAAGGAGACAGGAAGAAACAGACACCTCTTGTGTTGCAGGCCTTGTATCAGTTATTTTTCACACACTGTCTTCTCATTTAATCTCAATAATACTAGGAAGCTGGTAATATTGTCCTCATTTACAGGTAGAAGAATTGAGACTAAGAGAGATAAAGTGACTTGCCTAAGGTTGTTGAAGAAGTTCTAGTTTCCTTAGAGTTGATTCTGACTCATGGCAACCCTATGTTTGTCAGAGTGCTCCATAGGGTTTTCTTTTCTTTCTTTTTTTTTTTTTTTAATTTTTATTGTGATTTGAGTGAAAATTTACTGAATGAATTCATTTTCAGTACAGCAGTTCATATACCTTGTTTCATGACATTGACTGTAATCCCCCATAATGTGAAAGCTCTCTTCCCCCTTCCTCTCTGTAGATACCTCTTCCCTGTGTCCTTCTTTCCTATGCATTCCTGCCCCCTGAGCTATCTCCCTGTGCAAATACTGCCCTTCTCTTCTCCCATGTTTGATAGTTCTAAGGAGTGTTTCTATCTCATGTAAATGTTCACCTATATGACTGCCTATTGTTTGGCTGGAAGCCATGGGAGTGAGTTCAATTCCGGACCTGAAAGGTACCTAGGGGCCATAGTCTCAGGGGTCTCACCAGGCTCTGCCATAAGATTTTCGATGACTGATTTTTTTGGAAGAAGGTAGCCAAGTCTTTTTTCTTAAGTGCCTCTGGGTGGACTTGAGTCTCCAAATTTTTGGTTCACAGTCAAGTGCCTTAACCATTTGCACTACCCAGGGACTCCATTCAGCAAATAAGTGGCCTAAAAGATCTTTACAATCAATCTTCTCTAATTCTATGTCCAATTGTCTCTCTCATTATGTTGTGATGCTCCCAAGCTTTGCCATAGTCAGAATTCCTGGGACATATCACTGTTTATAAGAAAATGTGGTTATTGTTGTTGTTGTTATGTGCCATTGAGTCAGACCCGACACATAGCAACCCCTCCTTGGGTTTCTGAGGCGGTATCACTACGGAAGTGGATTGGCCAACTTTCCTTCCAAGGAGTGGCTGCTGGGTTTGAACCGCCAGCCTTCTGGTAAGCAGTCAAGCGCCTTAGGCACTATGCTACCAGAGCTCCCGGAAGATGTGAAATGATGTGAATTTGGAGGTGCTTACTCCTGTGCAGTGGGTCATGGTGCCTCATTCCTTTTAGAGCCTCTAGATCTAGGTTCTGTCAAAAATGTTCATGGAAAGACAGCCTAGAATACCAGACTGACCTGGCCACAGCTAAGTATAAATGCATGCACATGTGCACACACATACTCATAAAACACCCCCATCTACCAAAGAATGTTCTAGTTGGAAGAGAATTTATAAGTCATTCAATCAAAATCCCTGATTCAGGGATTAAAGTTCCAAAAGCTACACTAAGCAATTTTCTCATCTGTGTTTGGTGATTTATAAACTTGTAAGAATTTGTACAAGGAGAAAAATTATCAGAAATAGCAACAAGTCATGTATAACCCCAACACACAGAGACTTGTACTGTAAGTACCCAGAATTGTGTGGTGGTGGTAGTCACAATGGAGGTGGTGGGATGTGGGTATTAGTAGTGAAAGTGGCAGTGATGGCAGTTGTGATGGAGATAGTGGTATGGTGTTGGGGATGATGACGATAGTAGTAATGGCAGGGGTGGTGGTGATGGTGGCAATGGCATTGGTGGTGATAGTGGAAGTAGATGTGGCAATGATGGTGGCCGTGGAGGAGGCAGTAATAAGATTGCTACTAGGTGCTAATTAAATTGTAAATGCACAGCTGAATCTAACTTTGGGGTTGGGGTTAACTCTTCTCAGCTTTGCTAATAATGAAATAATTGTTATAGTAGTAGTGCTTGTAGTGAGAACAGCATTAGCTAATATTTGTAGGACACTGGGAGTCTACAAGTGCAAAATAACTATGCACTTTATCAGAATAATATTATTTAAATTCACAACCATCCTTTTAAACAGGTGTTATTATTTACTCCTATTTTACAGATTAAGACAGTGACACTGTCACTGTTACTAGAGGTAACTTTTCCAGTCATGTAGCTAGAAAGTGGTAGAAGAGGGGTCAAACCCAGAGCTCATGGTATAAATGAAGTTTCCAATGTTAGCAAAGGGCGTGATGGTGGCAGTGATAGTAGAAGTGATGATAATGGTGGTTAGAGACGAAGGTGGTGGTGGAGGAGTGGAAGTAATGGTGGTTGTGTGACAGAGGGGAAGGTGATACTAGAGGAGGAGGTAAGGATAAAGGTAGAAGTAGTGGTGGTAATGATCTTGGAGGGAATGATGCCTTACTCTCTAGGAATTAGGGTAAGTTGGATTCCCCAAAATCTGAGGAGCCAGTACACATGGGGAAAAACCCCAATATTGGCAGAGGGTAAGTTCCTTCCCAGGAAACTGAACAGTTGCCCATTTTGCCCAAGGGTAGTTCAGCCCTATGATGAAGAATGGGTAAGTCCATAGCTCTCACCTGGCCAGCCAGGCTGGAATTTTGCCTGAGACAACTAGTGTCCTCCATTTCCAAGTAACAGAAGACAGGCTCTGAGGTCTGGCACAGTTTTCTAAGCTTTTGTGGAAATGCTTATGATGGAATTAGATTCAGATCCATGCAGTCTAACACATTTGCTCTGACACATGTATATGTACTCACATACTCTGAAACACCTTGTTATGGATTGATTTGTGTCCAAAAAGATGCATTCAAATTCTAACCCATGGTGCTTGTGAATGTGACTTCATTTGGAAATGGAATCTTTGTAGATGTTTGTGTTAGTTAACGTATGGTCATACAGGAGTAGGGTGAACCTTAATCCAGCATGACTGGTGTCCTTTATAACAAGAGGAGACAGAGACACAGAAGGAAGATGGCCATGTGATGACAGAGGCAGAAATTGGAGTTATGTTGCCTCCAAACAAGGAACATGTGGGATAAGCAGAAGCTGGAAGAGATAAGGCAGAATCCCTCTTCTAGAGTTGTCAGGACAGACACAGCCCTGCTGACACATTGGTTTCAGACTTCTAGGCTCCAAAATTGTGAGAGAATAAATTTTTCTTGTGTTTTGGGTTGTTTTGTTTTTTTAAACTTTTTATTGTAATTTGAGTGGAAGTTTACATAGCAAATCAGTTTTCCTTTCAACAATTCACACACATTTTGTTTCATGTAATTTCTCTTGTTTTAAGCCACCATGTTTGTGGTACTTTTTAGGCAGCCCTGTTGTTGTTGTTATGTGCCGTCTAGTCGGCCCCGACTCATAGCGACCCCTCCTTGGGTTTCCGAGGCAGTATCACTACGGAA
>NW_006921619.1:9871700-9873882 GCF_000298275.1 Orycteropus afer afer
CTTCCTTCCGAGGAGTGGCTGGTGGGTTTGAACCGCCAGCCTTCTGGTTAGCAGTCAAGTGCTTTAGCCACTATGCTACCAGAGCTCCTTAGGCAGCCCGAGGAAATGAATAAACACCTACATGCACACATACCCACACTCACACTCTGCAGAGGCTCATGCTATTGGTCTTTAAAAGCCAGTAAATATAGAATGGAGTGTATGCTTAACATGCCACATAACCACCTTCACCATCATCCTGATCCTGGATGGCTGCCTGATGCTGTTGCCACTGTCTCAACCACTGACACACCACTACTGAAGATATCAATATGTTGTTTATGTCTCTGAAGAGAGGGAACACCAGATGAAGGAAGAGTCACAAAAGGGTGGCCTTGACAGTACCAATCAGTGGTCCTCCAATTGGCACCAGGCTGGTCTTCTGCTTAGTTTAAGCAGCTCTCTCACCTTCCATCACCTTTGATGAAGGAAACATCCATTCTGTGCTATCAAATATTAGCTGGTATTATTTATTGTTTTTCCTTGACAAGTGGTTATTTGCAAGAATACTTTAGGATAGACTTGACTCTTTTCATCCATTATGCTCCACAATAACCCTTCCCCATGAAAGCACCTGCAGTTCATACTCCAGCAACCCCTCCATCTGTCACTCCAAATGTTTACAGCATAGATTTACACTGACGCACTGAAGATTCTGTCTTTAATGTAATCCCTTCCTTCTTCATATGGGGTAAGCAATAATCTCTGGGACAAGAAGGTGGAAAGCGTGTGGATGACATTCTTTCTTTGATAGCTATGCTTGAGATATCCTTTAAAAATGTGTGTTTAATGAAGGGAACGAGGTCTTGGTGGTATAGATGTAGAAACTCTTCAGTTTTTTTTCAGGCCACATTAACTGCAGTGTAATCAACCCAGTGCGTAGACCATCTCCAGAAAGCAAAGGAGACAATTCAGCATTGTTAGACCACAAATACAGCTTCCAGTGACCACAATCTGTGCAGACAGCCACCAGACGAAGTCCCCACATAGATAGGTGTACACAAGCCAAGGTGCATGTTGGTATTTGGAAATTCTCCAGAGACTCCATTTGAAGGATTTCTTCTATGTCCTGGTTGCTCGATGAGTATAGTAGGCCTTGCCAGCTACAGCCACTTGAAATTCTGGACAGTGACTCAGAGATCAGGCAAAAACAACACCAAGTCATCTGTGTGCACAAGGCTTAGGTACTGTGTGTACCTGGCAACAGTATTGCTGCCACCCTGACTAGTTCCGAGCCTATATAGAAGGAGAGGCCCCCAAATTTCAGCCAACCACAGAAAAAAGGCCAGTTTTGAGGAGATTGCCACTTTTTTTGTTAAAATTATATCCAGACTCTGTTAGTTACTTACCCAGTATCCATTTCCCTCTTCCTTTACCCTGATTGAACCATGTTTTTTTTTTTTTTTCCAGTTATCCACCCATTACCAGTTTGTGACCTTCCCCTTGCATCTGTTACTGGTCCAGTCATTAAGTGTTTCATTCAGACTATGGAGTTATAATCCATACTTGAGAAAGCATATTCTTGATATGAACAAGAAGCATTGTCATCAGCAGCCATCTTAAAGGCATTTGGCTGCTAACCAGAAGGTCAGTGGTTCAAACCTACCGTGAATTTGCTTCACGGGAGGAAGATGGGACAATCTACTTCTGTAAAGATTTACCACCCCAGAAACCCAATGGGGCCTCTGTGAGTCAGAATTGACTCAATGGCAGTGAGTTTTATTTTTATGGAATTTAAAACCACAAGGGGAACCAGCTTTGGGATGAAGCAGACATGGAGGGCAGTTGAGTAGAGAGGCAGAAAAGCCTGTGTGCTTGATACCATCACCAATACACGGATTGTATCATATGTGGGCCCACTCTACCCCTGTCTTTCCAGTTATGTCACATAATAAACTTCCTTATTGTTTAAGTCAGTTTGATTCAGCATGTTCTGTTCCAAAGCAATCCAAAAGAATCCTACATGATGCATTCTACAAGACTGGCCACGGAGAAAAGCTTCATGTGGAAAGAGGCAGCAAAACAAAACAACCCCAATTCTTGTTTCTAGAACTTCACCTTCTGTGGTGACCTCAGAGGGCGCTTGTTGTTGTTGTTGTTGTTGTTAAGTGCCGTCGAGTCGTTTCCGACTCATAGCGACCCC
>NW_006921619.1:9874662-9905036 GCF_000298275.1 Orycteropus afer afer
TCAGCATATAGCGCTACTCTTCTTTAATGCCCTGAGTTTAATCATTCTCTCTCTTAACAGATGCTCTTCAGAGAAGAGTCCTAGTGGAGGAGTGGTTAAGCACTTGTCGGCTAATCAGAATGTTGGCAGTCTAACTTATCAGTCACTCTGTGGGAGAAAGATGTGGCAATTTGCTTCCATAAAGATTTACAGCCTTGGAAACCCTATGAGACAGTTCTACTCTGTCCTACTGAGTTGCTACGACTTGGAATCAACTTGATGGCAACAGGTTTTGTTTCATTTTTTGGTAAAGCAGAGAGCAGTCAAGGGGTACTTAAACAATCCTTTCTGTAATGTTGAGGGTTAACAACAGTATAATAAACATAGAGGATAATTTGCAACTAGATGATCTGGTTCTCAAGATCTCTGGGTTCTTCTTCTAGTTCTTCTTCAGATTATGACTGTCCTGGATTTTCTGGACCATGATTCTCAGGGGTTTGATAGTTATGTAATGATGTAAGTTGCAGTTATGTAATGATGTAATAATCCTCCATGTTCTGGTGTAATTAGCCAATCAGTTGTAAAGGGATTAAGATGGGATGCAATATCCTTACTCAAGTCACAGCTCTGATCCAACTTAAGGGGAATTTCCTTGTGGTGTGGCTTGCATCATCTTTCATCTTAGAGGTGATAAAAGTGAGCAGAGAGGGAGGAGCCTGATTTCCATCAAGAAAGAAGGCCCAGGAGTGGAGTGCATCCTTTGGACCCAGGGTTCCTGCTCTAAGAACATCCTAGACCCAAAAGAAGATTGATGCCAAAATATAGTGGAGATCTCCAAGGTACGCCAAGCCCACAGATGTTGAAAGGAGACAAGAACCTTCACCCAGAGCTGAAAGAGATCTAAAACCTTCCACTAAGGCTGATATTCTGAATTGGACTTGTAGCCTCCTAAAATGGGAGAGAATACATTTCTGTTTGTTAATATCACTCACTTGTGTTATTACTATTATAGTAGCACTAGATAACTAAGACTATGGCTTTAGTTTTATTAGCTCTTTATCTGGCGGACTCCATCTAGCATTCAAGAGTTATGCCTTAACTCAGGACTATGGGTGCAGGGGAAATCAAGTTCAATTGGCATAACATACTACACAAAAACATTGTTCTATATTCTAATTTTGTGAGCAGCGACTGGGGTCTTAGAAGTTTACAAGTGGCCATCTAGATGTATCAACATGTCTCTCCTCATTCAGAGCAAAGAATAATGAGGAAAACCAAAGACTCATGGAAAAAATTAGTCCAAGGGACTTGTGGACCATGGTAGTCTCAGCCTATATAACCATGAGACCAGTAGAACTAGATGGCACTTGGTTACCACTGTCAACCACTTGGAATGGGATCAGTACAGGAGATCTTGGATAGAGTGGTAGAACAATGTGAAACAAAACTCAAATTAAACAAACAAACAAACAAACAAGGTTTGCTGGTTTGATAGAGCTTAGTGAGACCCCTGAGACCTTCAGGTCTAGAGTTGAACTCACTCCTGAGGCTTCCAGCCAAACAATAAGCAGGCACATAGGGTGAACATTGACTTCAGGTAGATACACTCCTCAGAATGACCAACCATGGGAGAATAGAAGGGCAGTATTTGTACAGGGAGATAGCTGAGGGCTCAGAAATGCATAGGAAAGAAGGACACTGGGAAGAGATAACTACAGGGAGGAAGGGCAAAGAGAGCTGTTACATTGTGGGGAATTGAAGTCAATGTCATGAAAAAAAGTGTGTATGAATTGTATGAAAAATGAATTTTCTCTGTAAACTTTCATGCAAATAACAAAAAGAAATTTCAAAAGAGAAAGAAAGAATTATACTTTAGATATTTATACTCTTTGGAGTCTAGTCTGGGATAGAGAGAGAGAAAGACCTCAAGAGGAACGGAGTATTGTTTTTCCCACCTTTTCAGTTTCCTGTAGCAAGTCCTGCCTCTTCCTCCAGTAACTGACTCAGGAAACACATTTCCTAACCACAAGGAATTAATTAAGGCCACAGTAGCTACGACTGATATCTGTGGAATAGTGAATGAGTAGAAACTCTATCCCAGTACAGTACAAAGCAATAGCACTAGGATTGATACAAGAGCCAGAAATTGGCTATAAGGCGTATGAGAGGAAAATTTTTTTTTTCTTTACAAGATCTATAGTGGTGGATAGGGGGCATGCCTGTAGTCCTAGCATGGATTCTCAATCAGCTGAACACAACATAAAAAAGGGAAAGCTGGTACCTACACTCTGTTCCCATACTGGCAGTAGAGTGTGGTAGGAGCATAATGCTAAGGCTCACTGCCTGGGTTTGAATCCTATTTCTGCAATTTGCCTTTTGTGTGAACTTGAGCAAATCATTTAGTCCCTTTGAACCTCAGTTTATTTTTGTGCAAATTCACTATATAGGTTGTCATGATAATTAAAATGATAATGTTACTGTGCCTGGTATATTAGTAGTATCTCAATAGATGGTCATTAGTTTTAGTTATTAGTAACTATTCCCCCAGTTTCCCACTTCTTACTATGATCTGTCTGTTTTAGAGACTCCTAACGATGGCAATGAGTTAACTATGTCTTTGCAGCTCATTTTATTGTTGGGCCTCCAAGTCACCTTCAGAATTGACACACTGCTGGTTCTTTCCCAAGTTAAAACATTGAGGGCACTCCATCCTAACTATGGCTTCTGGCACTTCTAGGCCCCAAGCCCAGGACTCTTCCAGTCTGAATGTGACTTCCAAGGGGTGCACTACCATCCATTGTATCCAGACAGGACCAATCCCAAAGTCCTTGAAAGATCCTGACTATAGCCAGAGCCTTATATGCATGGAAAGCTGGACAATGAAAAAGAGTGATTGAAGGAGAGTTGATGTGTTTGAATTTCAGTGTTGGTGGAGAATACTGAATGTACCATAGACTATCAAAATGAACAAATCCATCTTAGAGCAATTACAGACAAAATGCCCTTGGAAGCAAGGATGGTGAGACTTAGTCTTGCTATACTTTGGTATGTCATCAAAAGAAACCAATCACTGGAGAAGGACATCATGGTTAGTGAAATAGAGGGTCAGTGAAAATGAGGGAAATCCTCCAGGAAATGGATGGACACAGTGGCTGCAACAATAAGCTCAAATATAGAAATGTTTGTGAGGATGATGCGGGAGCAGGCAATGGTTCATTCTGTTGTATGTAAGGTCAACATAAGTTGGAGCTGACTTGACTACAACCAACAACAACAACATCAGAGAAGACTGTCCCCAGGGAAAATGAGCCTATTTTTAGCCCACATGGAAATGTTGGGGAGGTACATGGCTCTCACTTGAGCCTTCTCCCTCTCAATGGCGTGATGGCATGGAATGGCAAACCATACCAGGTTGAGTAGGGAAGCAATTCTGGGCACTTGTAAAAGGTGTGATCTCTCTTAATAAGGCCCATCTACCTAGGGTGGACCAGCCCCTGGGGACTACTACAGCTAGATGCCTTTCAACAGGTTTTGCTATCGATCTTAATAAATACAAGCAGGCAGCAACTGGCATGATAAATCAAAAACAACACTGGCCAGAAAGGCTCATGTTCAGAAATCCTCACCATTTCAATCAATTCAACTAATATTTAGAGGGCATCTCCCATGAGCTGACATTGTATTAGGCACTGGTGTTCTCTATCTTGGAGAGGTTCAGAGTCTGGGGAGAGAGATAAGAGGTGTGGGCAGCTGGGTCAGATAAGAGGAAGAAAGTTTTACAGGTTCTGAGATAGGGGTATAAGAAGGGGGGAAAGGGCATACAACGGAAAGAGGGATCAGTTCCCCTGGGAGTAAGAGGACAGAAAAGTCTTCATAAGGAAGTGACCCAGATATCAGCTCCACAAATATTTGACTGTCAACCAGCACCAATTTCTGTGCTAAAGAATTTCACAGGCATCTCATTTATGCTTCACAAAAACCTTGTGAGGTAGATATTATTATCCTGCGATTTTCAAAGATAAGCAAACTTAAGTCCCAAATCACATGGCTAATAAATGTTAGAGCTTTGGAACAATCTGACCACCCAAAGAATGGATGTCTTACTTTGGGGGCCTGCATTTCTCACATGTGCAAGCTTCAACCTAGTGATCATATAAGTGGACACCTAGATTCCTACTCATTATAATGGTGACAGGAAAATTCATGTAAGTGAAACCCACAAACAGAGAAGCTCTTCTCTGCACTCCCATTTCCTTCCTCATCTCTCTCAGTTTGGAACAACAACCACACACACACACACACAAATCTTTGCTGCCAGAAATCACTATGCTTCTCTATTCTACTGTGCTGGCCTTGAAATGGACAAAGAGCCTATTGCCAAGAGAGCAGGAATAGGGTGGGCTGAGAAAGGAGGCTGGATAGACGAGAGGGAGAAGGAGGGAGGAAGAGTAAGAAAAAAAAGGAAGTCCTGTTGGTCTGTGAGAAGAGAGGGCAAAAGGGATTCAGGAGATGGTGAGTGTGGGTAGAGAAATAACCAAATGGAGAGCAAAATACATGGGGGAGTGAAAGGAGCCTTTGTAGAGACCCAGGGATGATGGGCAAGAGAAACAAGAGCCAGGTTCATAAAAGGGCATGAGAAGAATGTTGTCTCCTCCAGAATGATTTCCACATATCCAGTCAACCCTGGTTACTCCTGGCTGAAAGCCTCCTTGGAGAATACTGTTCTGGCCATATAAAAGTATAAACTCAGTTCTCCAAAATAATAGTTTCTGTGGATGGAGTCTCAGTAAACCTGGTCTCACTCAGGCCTCAAGACCTCTCTCAATAGTGAAGGAGTAGGGGGATTGGCTGAGGTGATCTCTAGGGACTTTTTCAGCTCTAACATTCTAAGATTGGGTGGCCAGTCTATCTTCTCTAGATTTGGTTGGAGAGGAGGCTGTCATATTTCCTTTTCCTTAAGTGTGTTGTTGTTGTCGTTAGCTGCTATTGAGTTAGTCCCCTACTCATAGTGACCCCATGCAAAATGAGATAGGACTAGTGTGATCCACAGGATTTTCATCAGCTGATTTTTGGAAGTAGATCACTAGCCCTTTTTTTCTAGTCTCTCTTAGTCTGGACGCTCTGCTGGAACTGTTTAGCCTCCACTGACAGAGAGGGTGGTGGCTGTGCTACAGGTACATTGGCTGGGAATCAAACACAGGTCTCCCTCATGGCAGGTGAGAACTCTACCACTGAACCACGACTGCCATCTCTTCTTAAATATATTCAGTCTTAACTGAGCAGTTACTCAGAGACAGAGAGGTTACTGTAATGTGAAAGCCCCTAGACCAACATAGAAGGGTGAATAATGTCCCTCAAAAATATCAGGTCCTAATCCCTGGAACCTGTGAATGTTGCCTTTTATGTACATGTTCATTGTACAGAGCTTAGAAAGTACATAAAAGCATGAAGTATTAGAAAAAATCACCATAATTTTACTATCAAAGGTACATTCTGGTACATTTCTGTCCACTTATTTTTCTATAATTATTACATAATTGAGATCATAGAGTGTATATAATTCATACCTTATTTTCTAAATTTAACATTTTACATAAACCATTTGTCATATCACAAAAAAAGTTCATAAGCATTATTTTTAATAGTGACATAATATTCTGCAATCTAATACAGTATTAATAAAGATTTAGAAATGTAATTTATATCTCAGATTTGTACTCCAGATCTGTTTTATTTTATTTATTCCCTGTCTGACCCATTTGCAGAACTCACATCTCTTTGAGTTCTCTCAGAAGATTTAGTTGATTCTAGAACAAGAAGAAGTTATGGAGACTTTTTTTCTGAAGATAACACAAAGGAGATCAAAGAAAGGTTTTACATGCATATATGACAGCAAACAACTTTAAACATAGCCTTTAACTGCTTCTGTTTTGTATTATAACCCCCTAGCTATCTGCAGTAGGTCCCTGGGTGGCACAGTTTGTGTTCCACTACTAACCTAAAGGATGGCAGTTGAAACTTACCCAACAGCTCTGCAAAGGAAAGGCCTGGAGAACAGCTTCTGGAAAGATTATAGCCAAGAAAACCCTATGAAGCATTTCTACTCGGTACCATATGGGCTTGCCATGCATCAGAATCCACTTGACAACAATGGGTGGCATGTCTGGATTTCCAGCAGGAATTTTGCTTTTCTTTTCCCTCGCTCTTCTTCTTTTCTTCTTCCTAGATACCAACCCTCTTCACATTTTTGAACTTTTACTATAGGAGCAGTTTAGCTCTGCCATAGCACCTAACTTCACAAACTTATACTCATCCTGAGACTCTGAAAACAAAGAGCCTCTTGACCACCTGGACCTACCTGTTTTCCTTAGAAAGCAATTTAGTGACAATCATTTGATACCTGAATAGGTTTTTTTTTTTTTTTTTTTTTAATATCCAACTCCCATCTCCACTGACCTCAACCCTCATCTAGCTTATCAAAGTATTTCTTCCATACACATAAAATGCTTTCTTTAAGATTAAATGACTTTTTCAAACTTCATTAAACAGATATATAATAAAATTTCTTTTGACTTGTTTTTCATAAGATCACTTCTTTCTTATTTAGGTCTGAATAGGAAAAACTTGTTTTAAGACAGAAATGGAAAACAGTTCATGCAAATATGGAAATGGTAAATTTTAATGCCATACATATCCAGAAAAATATTGTATCCATCAACTCTAATCAAAGGATAACATAGGTAATTTAAAGGAAATAATTCCATTCTGTAGGTAATTGATGAAAGATGGAGTTAAATATGCAAGGAAGCCTAAAACTAAGGGCCAAGAAGTGACATTTTGTCTTCTAGGAAGGCTATCCTGTCCCTGTAAGCCTCAGCCCTGTCGCTATAAACAGAATTGTCTGTGAAAGCCTGGAGACCCCCTCCGTAGAGGTCTTGCCTGGAACATAGGTCCAGTAGTGCATATCTTGTTACTGGAGAACCTTAAGCAAATTGAAGTCCATCCAAAAGGAAGACATAATGGCTATTTGAAGATTTACACAAGAAAGATCTGAGAGAAGGGAACAGTGACTCCATGTTAAACAGCTGGAGAAAGTAGAAGGGAGGTGATAACCTATCTGCAGAGTTGGGTAGTGTCCCTGACAAGTTTGTGCTCTTTCTGGAACCTTGGAATGTGATCTTATTTGGAATCAGGATCATTGCAGGAGCAATTAGTTAAGATGAACTAAAACAGGATGGGCCCTTAATCCAATATGACTGGTATCCTTATAAGAAGAGGAGATACAGAGACACACAAGGAAGAATACCATGTGATGATGGAGACAGATATTAAAGTGATGCATCTACAAGACAAGGAATACCAAAGATTGTGGGAAACCACTGGAGACTAGAAAAGAGCCTAAGAGAGCCTTCCAGAAAGAACCAAACTTGTCAACACCTTGACTCCTCCAGGAGGAACTGACCTTGATAACCTAGTACTGGTAAATCTAGAACTGTGAGAGAGTAAATGTCTGTTGCTTTAAGCCACCTACGTTGTTATGGAGGCCCTAGGAAATTAATACACCCACTTACAATTAGGGAAAGAAGAGACTGACTTGAACAGGAGAGGCAGGAAGTCCCAGAGAAGAAATACTCTGTGGTAGGAGATGAAGCAAATTCCCCTCTGCTCTCTGAGCTGATGAAAAGCATTGCCTTCTCACATCTTTTATTTGTGTGTGCACAATAACATTCAACAGTCTACTGTGAGAGCTGAAGTGAAAAGAGCAGCACTGAGAAGAACCTTCAGCCTTGCAGGTGGCTGGACTAAGATTGTGGGAGAGGAGCTAGTGGAAGGGCTACAAAGGGTGGGAGCTGCAGGGCCACCCACATCTTGGAGGAAGGGACTCTATGGAACCTGGAGATGTTCTCTGTCCAGCCTCATCTACTCCTAGGTGTCCATTCCATTATCCCAGCCTTGTAGAGTGAGGAGCTGGGGCTGGGCTGGGCTGGGGTAGGGTTGGGAGATTTAGCAAACACAAACAAAAACAAGATAGTCAGTTAAATTTGAATTGCAAATAAACAACAAATAATATTTTAGTGTAAATATGTCCCCAACATTGCAAGTCAACCCTAGAATGACAACTAAACTAGTGACTGCCCAATGTTCCCAGCGTTAGTACAGAAAGAGGAAGTTAGAGAAATAGGGAACTTAAGTCGTTAGAGGACAAGTATGTGTGTGTGTTTGTGTGTGTAGGTATGTAGGGGTGTATATAAATGTGCGTATGGGTGTGTGTGAGATTAAATGTCAGCGCTGTTGTGGGTTGTAGGAAGATACTTGGGGAATTAACAAGAAGATAAAAATGATAAAAATCTCAATTCCACTGTGAACATAAAGCTAATTAGTCATTTATGCCACTTGTTCAACCATTTTTGGCTTCATAAGATACTACCATCTTTTCTCCTCATGAGAACCTTTCATAATTACACCATCAGAACTGTATTTCTGAAAGCTTGCCAACCCTCTCCAGCTTCTCGCTTGCCATAAAATTACACCTATCTTTTGCAAACCTCTGATGTTTGCCTGTCCCAGGTCCATGATGGATCTTTGATGATGCCCAGCCTTTCCTTTCCTCTCCTATTATCATGAACTGTGAAATGGCTTGGAAGTTTCCTCTCAAAGTCCTCTCTCTCTCTCTCTTTCTTTCTCTCTCTCTTTCTCTCTCTCACACACACACACACATTTACACACACTATATCACCATCCCAGCTTTCTTGTTGGTAGGAATTTGATCTAGAAAAGGAGCTTATCTGGTACCTCCCCCCTATTCCCTGGGAGATGGTGCTCTGCTTTTAGCCAGGTGATGTTTCCAGCATATCTGGATAGTACAAGTTCCATCTTATGGAATCCTCCCTTAGGCCAGTTGTATGAACTGTATCAGAAATGTATCCTCCATTTACTCCTTCTGACCAGGTTCAAATATGTCTATCCCTCTCTTGGGTCACCAGTTGCTCCTCTCCATGTTGCTACCCTAGGGAGCATTGTAAATTTGCAGGCAGCCCTAAATCTTCTTGACTTTCATCTTTTCTCTGCCTTCTTGGTAACATGTTATATTCTTTATGAATAGGTCCTATCCTTCAATTGTCCTATTTCAGCCTAAAGGCCAATATCACTGTGAGTCAGAGAGTGGATAATCCATTTCACTTGGCTCACTGCTACTGCTCTACATATTATGTGAATGGAATCTAAACCAAAACCAAACCCACTACCACTGAATCAGTTCTGACTCATAGTGACCCTACTATGCCACCAGGGATCCCTACATAGGGAGCTTAAATAATATCTCTGATTGCAGATGTCCAAGATGATAGACATCTGTAATCAGAGATATTATTTAGGCTCTCTACGGAGGGAGCCCTGGTGGCACAGTGGTTAAAGCATTTGACTACTAACTGAAAGGTCAGCAGTTCGAATCCACCAGCCATTCTGCAGGATAAAGATGTGGCAGTCTTCTTCTGTAAAGATTACAACTTTGGAACCCTATAAGGCAGTTCTACCATATCTTAAAGGGTTGCTATGAGTTTGTATTGACTTGACTAGCAGTGGGTTTTGTGTGTGGGTTTTTTTTTTTTTTTTTTTTTTTGGTTTTATGGAGGGATGGTGGATTTTCTTACTCATCTTGTTGTGGTATACATCTGTTGGTTTGGTTTGCCCAGAGTTTCTTCCCTCCTTCTGCTTCTGGTGATAACAACTTCCTCTTCCTTAGGGAACTGCCTGCCCTCCCTTCCTCATGTCTCTGCTGGGACCATCAATTGTAACATCCCATGCTCTGGCCAAGGAGCCCTGGTAAAGCACTCATTTGCTAACTGAAAGGTCAGCAATTCGAACCCACCAGCTGCTCTGTGGGAGAGAGATATGGGAATCTTTCAGCCCTGGAAACCCTATAGGGTAATTCTATTCAATCCTATAAGGTCCCTATGAGGTCAGAATCAGCTTGACAGTGGGTTTGTCTTTGGTATTATGCTCTGGCCACAGGGGAGCATGAGCCACACAGGCAGTTTCCTATCATTTCTCCATCAGAGATAGGCTCATGGGAGAGCACATGGACCAATATGGGGCAGAGGCCTCCCCTGGAGGCATCTCTGAGGTCACTGGTGGGGTGACGTAGATCCAGAATTGTGGACAAGAGTGTCCACCTCTCCTGTTGTATAAGAGAACCTCATCATAAAACAGGAGTAGAGCTGAGGGGGCAGACAGAGACAGAAAGATATGATGGCATCATTTGAGTCCTTGTATCCTGTATGCCTATGGCCAGCTGTCTCAGTTCTCTCATGCTGCTATAACAGAAATATCACAAATGGATGGCTTTAATAAACAACAATTTATTCTTTCACAGTTTAAGAGCCTAGAAGTCTGAATTCAGAGTGCCAGCTCTAGGGGCCGAGTGAAGGCCACTTGACCTTGGGCTTCAGCTCTGCCTCTTGTTCCAGGCTCCCTGGAGCTGGAGGCTTCTTCTGATTCATGCAGCTATTAGATACTGAGGCTGATGAACCCAAGATCGGCAGGTAAAATGGCACAATCCCAAGACTGGCAGGCAACACTGCCCAAAATGTGCCAAAAAGCTAGAGTCTTTTCTCAAAACTTCTCTATATATACTGGAAGCAGGCCACACCCTGAAGGTAACTCCCCTTCATCTATTTATCTGCTCACAGCAGATTCTACCATGGAGGGTATTACAATTTTATCATGGAAAATAACTATATCTAGCTGCCAATCCACTCAAAACTACAGACCAGCCAAGTTAACATACAACCTTAACTACCACACCACCCTACTCCTTGACTTCCACTTTTTTCTTGAGCTGGTCTGAATTAGGTTTATCATATGCTGTGAAGGAGTTGTAACAAACCCACAGTTGTGTCTGTTGCTCTTCTCAGACCTAAAGGATGCTTAGTGGGTACTTGCTATGTGCCAGTGCATGCATCCTCTCCCACAATTCTCTCAACATCAGTCTTATCAACTAGGCTGATCATCCCTATTGGAGAATGAGGCTGAAAAAACACACAGCTAGAAAATAGCTCAGCTGGAATCTAAATGCTATTTTTTTATTCCAAATTCAATAATCATGTTCAATTTTTTTTTCAAATTGTGACTCACAGATAGAAAAAAGTTTTTACATTATGGACAAATACATGCATATTCTGTTAAGGTGAAATATGAAATTACAAGTATTTGTCTGCTTTAACCTAAAAAAAAATTGGCAGTTCTGCATAGTTCACTCTCTGAATAAGGCATAATAGAAACAAAAATGTCATGAAACATCTATGTAGGAGGTCCTTGATAGAGAGGGAAAACAATGTGGAACAAAACTCAAAATCATTTGGAGAAAAAAAAAAAAAGGTGGAGACCAGGTTTGCTGGTCCGATAGATCCTGGTGGAACCACTGAGACTATGGCCCCTAGCTGCCCTTCAGGTCTGGAATTGAACCCACACCTGTGGTTTCCAGCCAAACAAAAGACAGGCATATGAGTTGAACATTTACCTCAAGTAGATACACTCCTTGGAGAGAACAATCATGGGAGAAAGAAGAGCAGCTTATAAACAGGGAGACAGCTCAGGGGGCAGGAGTGTATGGAGGGATGGACACTGGGAAGGGGTAACTATGGGGAGGAAGTAGGAGGGGAGCTGTTGCATTGTGGTAAACTGTGGTCAATGACATGAGACAAAGTATATGTGAACTGCTGTATGGAAAGTGAATTTGCTCTGTAAATCTTCACCCAAATCACAATAATAATAATAAAAAAGTCATGAAACAATACTCACATTTATTAGTGTAATGCACTCTAATATTTCTATTCTATCCTACTTCATCTTTTAAAATGATTTCATGACACACTAAAGAGCTGTGATCTGCAGTTTGAAAAACCATGCCCTACACTAAATCATCCTGATAAGTGTGCTTCTCAAGAGTTTTTATCTCAGTTTCTTTAATTTCCATTTAAGTTCCCTTGTGGTGAACTTCCCAGCACAAATATCCTTCATCTTCATTTCAGTCAGAGGTCATCTGGCCTGGATTCACTTCTAGAGCTATCTAAGAAGTGCTGCCTCTTTGGTCACCTATGGATGGAACATGGGGAGCCTACCACAACCACACTTGTCCCCAGCTGGTAAGAAACAGATACACAATGGTTAGGGTAAGCTGGGTATTAAAATGTTGACTGATTGGTAAATTGCCCCTCTAGTGTCTTGGCTGGAGTACCTACGTGGTACAAATGGTTAACACACTCAGTTAGTGCACTATCGACTTACAAGAAAGAAATCATCCACTGAGAACCCTGTGGAACACAGTTCTATCTGATATACATTGGGTCATCATGAGTTGGAATTGACTGGACATTAATTGGTATTTTAAAAACTGTTTTATTTTATTTTTAAATGTGTCATTGCAGCATCCTAGCCAACCTGGCCACTCCCCCAGGATCTCCTCACAATCTAGAAAATAAAGGGCTATTGCTTTGGCCATCAGGGGCCTTAGGACCCTGTCCCAGTACTATGGTAGTTGTTCACTCTGATCTATGTCCATGCTATGCCAGCTGTTGTATATTTTGGCATCACTCCTGCCTTGCCTAATGAAAGCTTTGGAAAGGAGGCTCTTGGAAGCTGAGTAATATCTGAAATGCTTAGCTGGGTTCTGTTGTAAGAAAACATCCTGCTTCCAGAGATAACTCTGGGGTAATCTCTTGGGTATCTTCCCAGAGTGAGAGGTAGTGAGCACCAGTGAAGGTT
The DNA here is from genome assembly GCF_000298275.1 of Orycteropus afer afer. Taxonomy (NCBI): domain Eukaryota; kingdom Metazoa; phylum Chordata; class Mammalia; order Tubulidentata; family Orycteropodidae; genus Orycteropus; species Orycteropus afer. The sequence continues at coordinate 9,887,404 of NW_006921619.1, forward strand.
TGTTCAAGAATCCCTCACTGTACAGATAAGACGTGTGCCTGCAAAAATGACCGTAAGGATGAAATTCTCTAAACAAGCTCTGTTTTCTTACCGATTCCTGTGATAAACATCGGAATTAGACTCCCATAAACATTTCCTCGTCGATGGACAGGACACATTTCTGATCTGGCAGAGCTTGAGATGGTGGCCATGCCTAGAGCATGCTGGCTGTTGGAATGCTGATTGCTTTTGCACAGCCTTGTGAATTTGTAACATTTTACTAACCTTCCAGCTGCTGCCTCCTCTCAGCCCTTCTCAGAGCATAGGAAGGTCTCCAATCCCGGAGGATGGTGACTCCACACTCAGAACTTCTGTCTCCTTTATCTCTATTTCCACAGGGAAATAATCATTGTATCTATCATTTAACAAACAACTCTAACCTGCCAGCCACTGTGCTAGGTGTTTAACATACTTCATCTCATTTACTCCTCATCACAATTTCATTACTGAGGCTCCAAGAAGTTTGAACAAATTATCCACGTTAACCCAGCTAGTAACTAACCAAAAAAAAAAAACCAAACTCAGTACCATCAAGTCAAGTCCCATTCATAGCGACCCTCATTGGGTTTCCGAGGCAGTAAATCTTTATGGAAGTAGATTGCCTCATCTTCTTTTCACGGAGCAGCTAGTAGGTTTGAAACACCAACCTTCTGGTTAGCAGTCAAATGTTTTAGGTACTATGCCACCAAAGCTCTTTTAACTAGTAATTAAATCAAGCCAAACCAAACTCACTGCCGTCTAGTCAATTCGGACTCATAGCGACCCCTTCTTGGGTTTCTGAGGCAGTATCACTACAGAAGTAGATTGCCCAACCTTTCTTCCGAGGAGTGGCTAGTGGGTTTGAACCACCAGCCTTTTGGTTAGCAGTCAAATGCCTTAGACACTATGCCAACATAGCTTCTAATTAGGGCACTAGGTAGATGGTGGTACCACTCCCTGACATATAGAGCAAGTTTTGGAGACATGCATTGAGTTTCGCTTTGGACTAGTGAGTCTGAAGTGCCTGTGGGTGGGGTAGCTGGGGGGAGATGTCCAGTAGACTATTTGTTGTGAGTCTGAAATACAAGGAGAGGGCTTAGAGACTTGCCTGGAGTGCATCATAATGTAGGAATAAGTCAATAAAGGAAAGGAAATTTGCCAGAGAGTGTGCTCAGTGACGGGAACGGCAGACTGACACTATTTCCTATTTTCCTCTTGGCAATTTTCTTTCAAAAATAAACTGCATATTTCAATAGAATATTTAGTTAACACTCTAATGACTTGTGAAAATTAATGAATTTTTGACTTTCCCTTGAAAAACCTGCCTCAGGTTTCCCCAATTCTTAATTATGTTATTACTTTCTATAACGTAATTTATTTCTGTTTGTTTATGTGAGTTATGGCTCATTACTCCTTGTTTCTCAAGGTTAGTGTTTTCACTCACTATCTTCCACTGGAGACTGGCCATGGTGACTAGACTACTGGGAATGAATCTGGACTAGGCGTCTATTTTTTAACTTCTTATTTTACTTGTTTTCTGTTTATTTATTTTTGAATGTGAAATGTATCTAGAAATAGTCTCTCCCACCCCATCCCTTATCCACACAGTTCCCATCCCTGTTCTAGGTAAGCACTGTCATCAATTTCTTATATAGTCTTCTGGAGTTTCCTTAGCATTTATGAACAAATACAAATATATATTCTATTTTCTCCCCTCATTTTTATTTAAAAGGTTTTAGAGCATAAAGTTCTAACTTTACTGTTTTTACCTAATGTATCTTGAGATTGTGAGAATCAAATATAAAGCACCAAACACAAAGTCTGTTCCATATCGGAACATACAGAAATTCATCATTCTTTTAAAACCATAATTTATTTAGCTAAAACTCTTGTTGATAGATAACCAGATATTTTGGATATTCAAAATCTTGCGTTATAAATATCAATATGATTAACAACCTTGTGCATATAAAATTTTACAATTGTGTGAGTGTACTCATAGATAAATTCCTAGATGTGGAATTGTTGGCTCCAATATTTTATATATTGGTAGAAATTGCCAAATTGTCTTCCACAATGATCCTACTAACTCCCATTCCCATCATGAATGTTCCTCTTTTCCACAGCCTTACCTACACAGACTGATTAAGTGAAAAGTGGTATCTCAGGGTAGTTTTAATTTACAATTCTCTTCGTTTGAGTGAAGTTGAGCACACCTTCATTTGTTCTTTTCATGTAAACTATTCTCCATAGCCTTTATTTTTCTATTGAATTATTGGTCTTTTTACTGATTTCTAGGAGTACTAGACTTTTGTCTAGGATGACTAGATCTTTGTCTGTGATATAAGTTACATTTACTTTTTTCCAGTTTTCCATTTTAAAAATTATGAATTTGGTGTTTGTTGTCATGCAAATTTTTGTTGTTGTTATTGTTTTTATGAGGTGCTGAACTTATCATTCTATTCTTTTATGGCTTCTGGATTTTAAACCATAATTTAAAAGACTTTCACCACTTCTGAGTTTCAAAGGAATTTTCCCAGACTTCTTTACAGTATTTGAATGATTTTAGTTTATATTAAATCCATGATCCATTTAGAATTTATTCTGCCATACATTGTAGTATGAATTCAACTTAACATTTTTCCAGATAGCTAAGAATTTACATCTTTGCTCCTAACATTATTTATTGAATAGATACTACTTTCCCAACTAATTTGAGAGGCTACTTTTATCATATTCTAAATTTTCATATGCATTTGGGTCTATTTCTCAATGTTCTTACTGTTGGTTTATGGTATAATAGCATACTGTCTTAATTATCAACAGTTTATAATTGTTTTATCTATTTGATAGGGCTAGTTTCTTCTCAATGGTCCCCACTGTCCTCCCCCACCTCCTGGTTATTTCATTGCATTTGATTTCTTTCCATTTGAACTTTAAAATAAGTTTGTCTACCTTTAAAAACAAACAAGGAAAAAAAAAATGGACCTCCAACTCTTGGTATTTGTACTGAGATTAAGAATTGGCATCTTTTAAACTATCGAGGCATCTTACCAAAAACTTGGAATATCTTTCTAATTATTTCAGATCTACTATTGTGACGTCCAGGGTTCTAATGTAAAAACACTGCAGATATCAGAGCTGGAGAGAGACAAGAACCAAGTAGGCAACTCATTCTATGCTCAGCACTGCTCTTGTTGGACTTGTTAATCGGGGAGAAGACATAGGGGCCAGGGGGCATGAAATTTGGGTCTTCTTTACTTGTCAGGACTACTGGATTACATCTGGGAGGTGTTTATATTATATAAAATATAATCTTCCATTCATGCAATATAAATTTAAGAAATTTTCTTTGTCCTCCTGAACCCATTTACCTACAGTAAATGGGTATCAGAATGGAGACTCTTTGCAAGGTGCTGGTCAATGGACTATAATATACTTTTACTGAAGAGGGTACTTTCTAGGGAACCATGCCAGTGTTCTCTAGCCAGGGAAGTAGTGTGGAGTGTGTCCAATGATGTGGACAATCACACACATATCTACAGCTTCCATCCATCACCAGTGTACTTCTAACCCTCAAATTTTCTTTCTAGCTTCAGGAGTTCTGGTGGTGCAGTGGTTAAAGCATTTGGCTGCTAACTGAAAGGTTGGCTGTACAAACCCACCAGCCACTCAGCAGGAGAAAGATACAGAAGTCTGCTTCTGTGGAGATTACAGCCTTGGAAGCCCTATGGTACAATTCTACTCTGTCCTACAGGGTCACTATGAGTTGGAATGAAATCAATGGCAACAAGTAGCTCCTAACTCTTACGTTCAAGATTCAAATTTCTGATCATCTGCAAACTCAACAGAGTAAAAACAGAGCTTTCTTCCCTGAACATCTGTTCCTCTTCCTGTGTGCCTGTGTTGATTAATAGCATCACCATCTTTCCTTTCATCCACCGAGCTGCCATCTCAGACTGCTCCCTTTCTTCATATTCCACATCTGATCACTCACCAAACCTGTCCATTCAACCTTTAAGTTACTTTTTGATTTCATCCTCCATTTTCCTCTTGCACTGCTGCAGGTCTGCCCCTGCTCCTCTCTTACTGAAACTCTCCCTCCATCTAGGGCACTTTGGTCCCTTCAGGTCAGGTCAGAGTAGCACCTATCTTGTTTAATAGCATCTGAATAAAGGTGGGTTCCAGCACCACAATTGGAAAAAGTTAGATGAAAGTCCTCCTCCCACCCGGCTAAAGAACAAAATCTTATCTAAGACAGGACTGAGTGGGGTACTAAGTTGGTAGTTAGTGTTTTACAAAGGCAAGTAGCCCCTCCAGATAAATAGGCTGTTTCCCCATGGCTGTCCGATGGTAGATAGAGTTAACAGAAACAAAGCTATTCCCCTGAGCCTCACTGGTTCCCAAGACCTCTCAACCTGTCTTATGTCACCAAAAGCAGGTAACTGGGTCTCCCTATAGTCAAACAAGGCCATATACCAAAAATGTTGTTGTTGTTATGTGCCGTCAAGTCAGCCCTGACTCATAGCGACCCCTCCTTGGGTTTCCGAGGCAGTATCACTACGGAAGTAGGATTGCCCAACCTTCCTTCCGAGGAGTGGCTGGTGGGTTTGAACTGCCAGCCTTCTGGTTAGCAGTCAAGTGCCTTAGCCACTATGCTACCAGAGCTCCCATACCAAAAATAGCATGAACCTATTTAGATGCAATTGTATTCCTATATATTAAGCATATGCTTGGCTGTTATTCTCTGAAATGATAGCAGTGATTATTTCTAGGTAGGGGTTTTGGGATGAATTTCGCTGTCTTTACAGGGTATGCAAATTACTCAGAGCAAAAAGCCACTTCCATTTTGGCACAGAAAAATAAACTATTTATCCCAAAATCTATTTTCCCCCTTTGGCCAAATGCATTATTCTGAGTGCTTTGACCTATGGCCCTGCATATGGTGAGAGATCAATTAACAGAAATATCTAATCCCAAAAGCTTCTAACTAGAAATTGGGAAATAGGGCTTCACCATTCTTGATAGATCTTATTAGTAGCAAGTGAGACAAGGTGATAAGAAACCAGCTCTCTCCAAAGAACCTTTTGTTTGTACCCCATGTCATACCTGATCATACTCTCCCCTACTCCACCAAACCTTACCAGTGCTTGGTCTCCCTGTCCTAGATCTCAGCTCTAGTCCTGGATTTCAACCTTGTTTGTATGTACTTGTTCTTCTCCTCATTGTTCATAATGACCCATCTCAAAACCAAAGTAGCTGCTGCTCTTGTGTTTAAAAGCTCACATGGCTTTCTGGGTTTATATTTGGGAGTGATAGGAACCCTAGTGGTGCAGTGGTTAAGAGCTCAGCTTTGAGCCAATTGCTCCACAGGCAAAAGACCTGATGATCTGCTCCTGTGAAGATTACACCAAAGCAAAGCCTACAGGGCACTTCTACTCTGTCCTGTAGGGTAGCTATGAGTCAGAATCAACAATCTTTTTTTGTTTTTCTATTTGGGAGCATAGACAACATTGTCACCTGATTTTAGTTCTTAGGTTAATAAGGATTCTTAGGCTAGCCACTAATGAATGATTTTTCCTAACATATGACCTGGATACAGACTCATTAGCTTGCTAAAAATTGCTCTGTTCTGATGTGTCTAAAATCTGGAGGGCAAAGCAGTGGTTCCAACTTTCCCAAGTGCTTTGCGAAGTATGAAAGATGCTGAGCTGCAAGAGGCCCAGATTATGAGGAAGGAGCCAAAACAGAGGTAGGCTGTCTCTGACGAGCTCCGCTCCATAAAAACAGTGAGAAGGACCAGGAGCCTCTGCCATATGCCAGGGGATTACTCTGTGAAAAAGCAAAAGTCTGGCTGACCACCAAGACACCAGGTTCCCAAATAGAGCCTGAGTCCTGGAGGGAGAGGAGATCCAGCTAAAAATAGCTGTGACGTCCTAGTGTTGATTTTCTTTTCCCCACCCCACCACCTTTCTTTTTTTCCTTTTCAGTGAGTTCACCTAAAATAGCCTGGTAATAGATTTCTGCCCTTTAAGTGGAAAAAGAAAAACAGTCATAGAGGTCAAGAGCTGAAGTTAAGCTTCTAAGAAGTCTGAATTTTCTGCCCAAACAGCAAGGTGTCACTCTGGGGTGATAGCTGTGCGTACTCCCACGGGATGATGGAGATTAGAACCAAGGCCCGGAGGTTTTCAGGGAGCAGCATGGGCTCCCCTAGCTCTATGAATGTGTGGTGTCAAATAAAAAACAAATCCTGACTTAGTAAGGAGAGACTGTATTCCAAAGGAAAATTGTAAGGGGAGGGGAAAGGTGGGGAGGAGTTATTGTAATAGGGTAAGAGCGGCTATTTATAATAGGGCGAATTCTTTGATCACAAGATCTTGAATTAGGCAAAAAGAGTTTTTCTTTTGTAAAGAGGAATAAACAAAGCTAGAAAGAACTGTTTGTGGGGAAGTGGAATGAGAAAATGACCTGATCAGATGGTAGATTGAAGGAGTGTACCTGAGGACAGCATTATTTTGGGGAGTGCCCTTAAGGAGGGTCAGTACACTGGCTCAGACTGAGAGTGGGCTAAGGTTCAGGGACCTGGGAAAGGAAAGAAGCTTAACCAAAGTTTGGTCAAGACAAGCATTTTGTTTTGATTGATCAGTGGGGACAAAACAGTTCAGCTATTCATTTATGAGGCAAAAAATGGGAATTTGGCCTTTTCATAGGAAAAACCAAGGTGCATCAATTAGTCTTATCTAAGTCACATGGAGGAGGTTGTTTATTTGCAATAAGCTGTTCCTGGCACACAAATGGGGAGAATTTCTTAATCTTTGCTGCTTTCCAGGAGCACAGGGCTCAAGTAAAGTTCACCATTATCAATGGGGAGGTGATCAGAGGCTGGACAGGCATCCAGGGCATTAGTGGACAGACTGGCCTCCTGCTTCGGAGAAGTTGCCTGACTCTGAGACCCAGCTCTGAGACCCCTGTGTGGCGTAAACACTTAATGTGCTTGGCAGCTAACCAAAATGTTGGTGGTTCGAGTCCACCCAGAAGCACCTTAACAAAAAGCTTTGTGATCTACTTCCAAAGTACTAGCCATTGAAAACTGTATGGAACAGAGTTTTACTCTGATGCATATGAGATTTCCATGACTCAGAGTTAACTTGATGGCTTTGAAGTAAGGACGGTGAAGTGTAGTAAATTACATAGTGTGGCTTTTCTAGCCATAAGTCTTTGTAAACTCCATGGTGGAATTTGCTGTGAGCAACTGAGTAGCTCCTGATTGTTAAAGTTATCCACCTGGGGTATTTCTGTTGGGAGCAGCACGAAGTAATTTTCTGGGAAGTTCACTTTCTCTCAGGTGTATAGGATTCTGCTGTTGGGGTGGTTAGTTTGGTCACTCTGCCAGGCTCAAAATGAGCCCTCCTAAAGGCAGAAGAAATCTCTCACTGCCAGCCAGAAGATGCGACCGACTAGCATTGCTGAGAGAGATGTGAGAGACACACACTGCTGGGAGACTGAGAGAGACTGTTGGCTGAGAGACAGCAGACCAAGACAGACTGTGTTCCTGAACTTGAATTGTAGCCTGTTGCTTCCCTAATAAACTCCATAATCTGTGAATTCTGTGTGACCACTGCAGCGAATTATCGAATCCAGGAGAGAGGTGGTGGGTGCTACAGGAGGAACTGTTGGTGAAATGGCTGGAGGGAGGCAGCATGTCTGGCCTTGCAGGAATAGGCCTTGGGCTACTGATGGTGATTCTGCCTTCCTCTTGTGGGGTTAGAGGAGGTCAGAAGGTGAAGCCTCCCTGTCTCTTTCTTTGGTAAATGGCTTTGAAGTGTTTGGGAAGCAGCAACACAGGGCCTCTTATTCAGCCATTAACTCCAGCAGGTCAGAGTCAGGACTCCCCATTGTCACTAGGAGAAAGAGTACTACTGCAGGGAAGTGGGGTTCAGCATGAGGTAGGATTGGGTGAATGAGGGCAGTGATGGCTCACTGAAAGAATTCTCATCTTCTATGTGGGAGGCCCACCACTTGTCATGTGGTGGTGGCTTGTGTGTTACTGTGATGCTGGAAGCTATGCCATCAGTACTACAAATACTAGCAGGGTCACCCATGGTGGGCAGGTTTCAGTAGAGCTTTCGGACTAAAGCAGATTAGAGAAGACCTGACAATCTACTTCAGAAAAAAATGGCTGGTTAAAACTTATGAATAGCAGTTTAACATTATCTGATACAGTGGGGGACGATGAGTGCCTCAAGTTGGAATGCACTCAAAATCCAACTGGTAGAGACCTGCCTATTCAAGGTAGAGCCAATCTTAATGACATGGATGGAGTAAAGCTTTTGGAACCTTCATTTGCTGATGTGGCACCACTCAAAATGAGAAGAAACAGCTGAAAACATCCATTAATAATCAGAACATAGAATACACAAAGTATGAATCTAGGAAAATTTCAGGTTTTCAAAAATGAAATGGAAAACATAAAGATAGGTATCCTTAGTATTTTTGTTGTTATGTGCCATCGAGTTGGACCTGACTCATAGCGACCCCTCCTTGGGTTTCTGAGGCAGTATCACTACGGAAGTAGATTGCCCCATCTTCCTTCCGAAGAGTGGCTGGAGGGTTTGAACCACCAGCCTTCTGGCTAGCAGTCAAGTGCCTTAGCCACTATGCTGCTGAAATGGACTGGTTTTGGCACTTTCAATCAGACAATCATATGGTCTACTAAGCTGAGAATGACAAATTGAAGGGGAATGGTTTCGCATTCATTAACAAAAAGAACATTTCAAGATCTATCCTGAAATTCAATGCTATTAGTGATAGAATAGTATCTATACGTCTGCAAGGAAGACCAGTTAATACCACTATTATTCAAATTTATACACCAGCCACTAATGCCAACGATGAAGAAATTGAAGATTTTTACTAACTTCTGTAGTCTGAAATTGATCAAACATGCAATTGAGATGCATTGATAATTATTGGTGACTAGAATTCAAAAGTTGGAAAAAGGATTAGTAATTGGAAAATGTGACATTGGTGATGGCAATGACACTGGAAATCACAAGATAGAATTCTGCAAGACCAACAATTTATTCATTGCAAACACTTTTTTTTTTTTTTTTAAAAACGTTGGAGACAATACACATGGATTATATATGCAGACCTCACCAGATGGAATATATGAGAATCAAATTGATTACATCTGTGGAAAGAGAGGATGGAGAAGCTCAGTATCATCAGTCAGAACAAGGCCAGAAGCCAATTGAAGAATGGACCAACGATTACTCATATACAAGTTCAAGTTGAAGCCAAAGAAAATTAAAACAAGCCCATGAGAGAAAAATACAACCTTGAGTATATATCACCTGAGCTTAGAGACCATCTCAAGAATAGCATTGACTCATGGAACACTACTGACTGAAGACCAGACAAGTTGTAGATGTTGTCCATGAAGAAAGTAAAAGGTCATTAAAAAGACAGGAAAAGAAGGAAAACACAAAATGTCAGAAGAGCCTCTGAAACTTGAATGTAGAGTACCTAAAGCAAATGTTAGAAATTATAAAGTAAAAGGGATTTAAAAGAGTGGCCCGAGATGACAAAATAAAGTATTATAATGAAATGTCCAAAGACTGGGAGTTGGAAAGCCAAAAAGGAAGAATACATTCAGCATTGCTCAAGCTTGAAGAACTAAAGAAAACAATCAAGCCTCAAGTTCTAATACTGAAAGATTCTATGGACAAAAAATTGAATGACACAGGAAGAATTAAAAAAAAAAAAAAAAAAAAAAGGCAGGGGGAGTTCCAGCAAGATGGCAGAATAGGCAGACAAATTACACAGATCCTCTGCAACAAAGCAATGAGAAATCAATTGAAACCAATACAGAAGACAATCCTGGAACCCTGAGCTTTGAAGTCAAGGATAAAGAAGTAGATTAAACACCAACTAGTAGAAGAATCTCTGGTGGTGTAGTGTCTAAGGCATTTGACTGCTAACCAGAAGGTTGGTGGTTCAAATCCACCACCCACTCTGTGGAAGGAAGACTGGGCAATCTACTTCTGTAAAGATTTACTGCCTTGGAAACCCAAAAGGGGGTTGCTATGAGTCAGAATCGATTCAATGGCAGTGAGTTTGGTTTGTGGTTTGAATAGAAGAATCTGAATGAAAACAGTAAGTAAGGAGGCAAACAGAGTTGCAGACAGCTGGCTGTCCTGAGGGCACAGCCATTTCTGAATATTTCCTGGTAGCAACATAAGAATTGGCTCTGCTCACTAAAGACCATATGGGCAAAGACTGCATAGGTGCATAACAATCAGAAAGGAAAACAGCAAAGAAGGAGACAAACAGACCTGTGGACTGCCAGTGGCTGTCCTGAGGGTGCAGCCATTTTGAATATTCACCAATGGCAGGCGTAACCATTTTGAAAATAAGCAAGTGGTGTTCTTATCTAGACAGGTGATGTAGGAGTGGACTCCACTTGCTGAGGACAGCACAGTTGGCCACATTGGAGGCTGACAACTGGAAAGACATTAAGCATAAATACAATACCACCACAATGTCTTATAGACAACAGATCATCACAGTCCACACAAAGATACAAGATAAAGCAATAGAAACAAAGGACCAGGATACAAACTCAGAAAACATCCCCGAGGAAGAAGTAGCATTGACGCTCCTTGATAAGGAATTCAAAAGAATCATATTTGGGTCCCTTCAATGGACTGAGAGACAAATCAAGGAAAACATTGACAAGATCAAGGAAAATTGACAAAATTAAGGAAAACACAGACAAAACTCTAGAACAATTTAGGAAAACAGTATGAGAACAAATTGACAAAATAAAAAAAAATTAGAAATGATACAAAAACAACAAATAGAAATACAGAAGATTAATACTAAGATTTCAGAAAGAGATAAAACATTGAATGGACAAAGGAGTAGAATTGAATTGAAGCAGGACAGAATCAAAGAGATTGAAGACAAATACCTCAATATTATTTTGTTAAGGGAACAATCAGAAAAATGATCAAAACAAAATGTAGAAAGCCAAAGATTCATGTGGAGTACCATTAAGAGGAATAACCTATATGTAATGAGAATTCCAGAAGAGGAAGAGACAAATAAAACTGCACAGAAAATTGTTGAAGATTTGTTGGAAGAGAATTTCCCTCATATGATGAAAGACAAGCATATATATATTGAATATATCTGTGGTAGTTATGTTTGTGTGTCAACTTGGCTGGGCCTGGTTGAGTGGCTGGGCAGGTGGTGGTAATTATTCCCCATGATGAGACTGGCAATCAACTCCATGGTGGGATCTACCACAAGCAGCTGAGTAGCTGCCTTTGGGTATGTGGTCTGCTTCCTGTATATAAGCAGCAACTTTGAGAATGGTCTCTAGCATATGGCGTGCTTGGACCCAGTGTGCAGTTGTGTTGTTGTTCAGCAGCCTGCTATGCTCTGCCGACCTTGGGACTTACAATGAACTTGAATGAATGGCCTGCCGTGTGGTTTGGTAACATCGGGACTGTGCCTTTTTACTTGTCAACCTTGGGTTTGGCAGCCTCAGCAGGCAGCAGCTGTAGAAACAGCGTAGAAACACCTCTAGCTCCAGTGGGCTGGGAGCAGGAGGCAGAGCTGGACCCCAAGGCTGAGGGGCTTTCACCCAGCGCCTAGAGCCTGGCACATTGAACTTGGACTTAAAGCCTTCAAACTGTAAGAGAATAAACTCCTGTTTGTTAAGGCCATCCCCTTTGTGGTATATTGTTGCAGGGCAGCACTAGGTAACCAGAACAATATCCATTTAAGAAGTTCAGCAAACCCCAAACAGGATAAACCCAAAAAGAAAATCACAAGACATATCATAATCAAGCTCACCAAAACCACAAAGAAAGAATCCCAAAAGGAGCACAGGGAAAACCAAAAAAGTTACCTATAAAGGGTAACCAGTAAGACTAAGCTCTGATTTCTCAGCAGAAACCATGCAGGTGAGAAGGCAATGGGATAAAAATATGAAACCCTGAAAGAAAAAAATCTCCAACCAAGAATATATATATACATACCCAGCAAAACTGTCCCACAAATATGAGACTGTATTAAGGAGATTTCCAGATGAGCAGAAATCAAGAGAATTTGTTAAAACCAGACCAACCTTACAAAAGATGTTAAAGAGTACTTCTGATAGAGAACCAACAGCAGCAAATAACAACCGATGATTAACACATGTAATTACATAATGCAGAAACAAACCCAGTTATAGAAGTATCCAAAGTAAAATAAGCTTACAAGACTGTAAACAGGGAATCAGAGACATCAATCGGTAAACGACGACAACTACAAACAAAACAGAGGGGATAAATAGTGCAGTTACAGAACTTCTAAATGGTGAGGAAGTCAAGATAATTGTAAGATACGACAGACTGTTTTAAACTTAGGAAAAAATAATAAATCACAGAGTAACCTCAAAGAAAAATAACAAACCTTCACATCAAAATAAAAAAGTGGACAAGCACAAATATTTAGCAGTACTAAAACAATAGCAATGAAAGAGATGATAACATGATTTATAAACAAAATGAGCTCAGCCCAGAAAATCATATATGAACAAAGAAATCAGAAGCTTCATGAAAAAATGCATAACAAAATGATATTAATAAAGTCATACTTGTTGATAATTACACTGAATATCAATGGATTAAATGCACTACTCAAGAGACAGAGAGTTGTAGACTGGATAAGAAAACATGACCCATCAAGATGCTGTCTACCACAGACTCACCTTAGAAACAAAGAAAAGAATAGAGTAAAAATCAAAGGTTGCAAAAAGATACACCAAGCAAATGGCAATCAAAAAAGGGCAGGTGGCAATATTAATTTCTGATAAAATAGACTTGAAGACAAAAATGACAAGGACGGACATTATATAATGATTAAAGGATCAATTGAACAAGAGGGCATAACCATAAAAAAAACTATGCACCCAATGAAAGAGCCCCAAAATACATAAATCAGACTTTAACAGAATTGAAAAGACAAATAGATGAGGGCACAGTAATAGTAGGAGACTTTAATACACCACTTTCAATAAGAGACAGAACTGGAAAGAAACTCAACAAAGATGCAAAAGAACTAAACAGTACGATCAACCAACTTAAGCTTATAGACATCCATAGAGCGCTTCACCCAGCAACAGCAAAATATACATTCTTTTCAATTGCACATGGAACATTCTCCAGGATAGACCATATGTTAGGCCACAAAGCAAGTGTCATTAAATTTAAAAACATTGAAATATTACAAAGCATCTTCTCAGATGACAATGCTATAAAATTAGAAATTAACACTAGGAAGACCAATGGAAAAAGAGCAAACACATGAAAACTGAATAACACTCACTTCAAAAACAACTGGGTAATAGAAGAAATTAAAAAAATGATGTTAAAAAATTCCTTGACTCAAATGAGAATGAAAACACAATATACTAAAATCTTTGGGACACAGCAAAAGCAGTAATCAGAAGCCCATTTATAGTAAGAGATACACACATCAAAAAAAGAAGAAAGAGCCAAATTCAAAACCTTAATCCAACACCTCCAACAAATAGAAGAGCAGCAAAAAAGCCTACAGTCACCAGAAGAAAAGGAATAATAAAGATTCAAGCAGAAATAAATGAAACAGAAAATAGAAAAGCAATAGAAAAAATCAACAAGAATATAAGTTGGTTCTTTGAAAAGATTAATAAAATTGACAAGCCACTGGCAAACTTAACATAGGGAAAGAGGTAGAAGATGCAAATAACATAAATAAGAAATGAAAGGGATGATGTCATAACAGAACCAACAGAAAAAAAAAAAAAAAGAATAATAGCAGGATACTATGAAGAACTATACTCCAACAATTTTGAAAATCTAGAAAAATGGACATATTTCTAGAAACACACTACTTACCTAAACTAACACAGACTGAGATAGAAAACTTGAACAGACCCATAACAAAAGAAGAAATCGAACAGGTCATTAAAAAACACCACCAACAAAAAATGCCCTGGCTCAGATGATTTCACTGGAGAATTCTACCAATCATTCAGAGAAGAGCTGACATCAATCATACTCAAATTATTCCAGAATATGGAAAAGGATGAAATCCTCCCACATTCATTTTATGAAGCAAGCATAATCCTGATACCAAAACCAGGCAAATACACTACTAGAAAGTAAAATTATAAACCAATATCCCTCGTGAATATAGATGAAATAATCTTAAACAAAATCCAAGCCTATAGACTCCAACAACATGTCAAAAAAATAATACAACATGACCAAGTGGATTTCATACCAGTTATGCAAGGAGGGTTCAGCACCAGAAAAACAATGAATGTAACCCATCAAATAAGTAAAATAAAGGAAAAGAATCATATGATCATATCAATAGGCACATGTTTCAGTTATCTTTGTGCTGCTCTAACAGAAAAATACCACAAATTAATGGGATGGCTTTAACAAACAGTAGTTTATTCTTACATTTTTGAAGGCTAGAAGTCTGAGTTCCAAGTGCCAGGCTCTAGGGGCTGTGTGAAAGCCCCTTGACCTTGGGCTTCATCTCTGCCTCTTGCTCCCAGCCCACTGATGCTAGAGGCATCTCTTCACTCAAGCAGCTACTGGCTACTGAGGCTAACAAGCCCAAGGTCAACAAAATGGCACAGTCCTGATGTTACCAAACAACACTCTAGGCCATTGATTCAAGTCCATTGAAAGTCCCAAGATTTGGCAGAACATGGCAGGCTACTGAACAATGACTCAGCTATGTGTAGGGTTCAAGCGTGCCATAAGCTAGAGACCATATCCAAAGCTGCTTCTTATAAATGGGAAGCACACCACATCTCTAAGGCAGCTACTCAGCTGTTCACAGTAGATTCCTTAACTACTACAAAGCAGAAGAGGCATTTGATAAAATCTAACATCCATTTTCAGTAAAAACTCTCAGAAAAATAGGAATAGAAGGGAAATTCCTGAACATAATAAGGGCATATATGCAAAACCAACAGCCAACGTTATTCTCAGTGGAGAGAGACTGAAACCACTCCCCTTGCAAACAGGAACCGGAGAAGTATGCCCTCTACCTCCACTTCTATTGAACATTGTATTTGAAGTCCTAGCCAGGGCAATAGGCAAGAAAGGGAAGTAAAAGGCATCCAAATTGGTAAGGAAGAATAAAACCATCCCTATTTGCAGATGATATGATCCTATACTTAGAAAACCCAAGAGATTCAGCAAGGAAATTACTGGAACTGAGATATTTAGCATAGTGGCAGGATACAAGATCAACATATAAAAATCAGTTGGATTCCTCTATACCAGCAGAATTCTCTGAAAAGGAAAAAAGGAAATCAATACCATTTACAATAGCTACCAAAATGTTGTTGTTAGGTGCCCTCAAGTCTTCTTTATCTTTATCCAAGATAAAATACTTGGGAATAAATCTTACCAGGAACACAAAAGACCTATACAAATAAAATTACAAAATACTGCTTCAAGAAACTATAAGAGATATACATAAATGGAAGAACATACCATGCCCATGAATAGGAAGATTGAACATTGTGAAATGTCAATGATACCCAAAGCAATGTACACATTCAATTCAATTCCAACCCAGATCCCATCAACATTCTTTAAAGATGTGGAAAAATCAATCACTAATTTTATATGGAAAGGAAAAGGACCTCAGATAAGCAAAGCACCACTGAGGAGGAAGAACAAAGTAGGAGGTCTCACACTCCCAGATCACAAAACCTACTATATAGCCATAGTACTCAAAGCAACCTGGCATTGGTACAATGACAGACACATAGACCAGTGGAACAGAATTGAGAATTGAGAACCCAGAAATAGATCTATCAGCTGTTCTTTGACAAAGGGCCAAAATCCATTAAATCGGGAAGAGATAGTCTCTTTAACAAGATCTATTCCTCACACCATACACAAAAACTAACTCCAGATGGATCAAAGTTTTAATGTGAAACCTAACACTGTAAAGGTCATGAAAGAGAAAGTAGGGGCAAACTTAGGGGCACTAATTTATGGCATAAATAGAATATCCAGCATAAACCAAAATGCACAAACAGCAGAAAATAAACTAGATGATTGGGACCTTCTAAAAATTAAATTCTTATGTGCTTCAAAAGACTTCTCCAAAAGAGTAAAAAGAAAAATTACAGAACGAGAATGACTATTCAGCAATGACATATTGAACAAAATACTTATTGCTAAAATTTATAGAAAACTCCAACACCTCAACATCAAAAAGACAAACAATCCAATTTAAAAATGGGCATAAGACATGAATAGATACTTCACAAAAGAAGATATTCAGGCAGCCAACAAACATATGAAGAAATGTTTGCAATTATTAACCATTAGAGAAATGCAAATCAAAACAACAGTGAGATACCATCTCACTCCAGCACTAATACCACAGTTTAACAAGACAGAAAATAACAAATGCTGGCAAGCATGTGGAGAGTTTGGGACTCTTATACACTGCTGATGGGACTGTAAAATGATATAACCACGGTGGAAATCAGTATTGCAATTCCTTAAAAAATTGGAAGTAAAAATACCATTTGAGGGACTTCCAGTAAGATAGTGGAATAGGCAGGAAAGCAATACAGACCCTCTTCAACAAACAGAAACCAATTGACAGAGATACAGAAGGTAATCCTGGGGTCCCAAGCTTTGAAAGGAACTATACAGAAGTGGATTAGGCACCAGCTAGTGGAAAAACCTGAACAAAAACAGTGAGTATGGAGATGGTTGGAGCTATTCTGATGGGACCAACAGCCTGAATAATTTCAAGGGGTGTTGAGACCTGAGAATTGACCTAAAGATCAGCTTTGGTCACCAATAGCTGCAGGGATGACTGCACCGGTGGCCTATGACTAGGAAGGGAAACAGCAAGGAGGGAGACAACCTGAGCTGTGGACTTTCTGCTCTACGGAGGGCACAGCCATTCTGATTGTTTACACGTGGCAGCCATTTTGGATGTTTCAAGTGACCAAGGGCACAGCCCTAGGGTTACATGTGAGGAGAGATAACTCAGGGACGCCTGAAGTAGCAAGCGGGAAGAGCAGGAGAAAGGGAATTAAAAGCCAGGAAGCCAGAGAGAGGAGCAGTCAGCCGAAGGGATTAGGTGAGGAGAGGCAACTCAGGTCTGCCCAGAGTAGCAGGCCGGAAGAGCAGGAGAAAGGGGATAAAAAGCCAGGAACCCGGACAGAGGAGCAGTTAGCCCCAGGGACAACTCAGGGATGCACAAAACAGCAGGGCAGAAGAGCAGGAGAAAGGGGATTAAAAGACAGGAAGCCAGACAGAGGTATAGTCAGCCACAGGGACCCAATTGGGGGTGATAGGAGAGGTCTCCAACAGCAAGACAAACTTGTCTGTCGGTTTGTGCTACTGTGGTGACATGTAGACTTGAGTTTTGAGGCTGAGCCTCTGGTGTTTGAAACCCAGTGAGATGCACCTGGTGCACAGATAACAGCCCAGCTTACAGACTGAGACAGACTAGGAAGAAGGAAGAGGCCGTCCACTTCTGAAAGAATTGTCCAGGGAAAACCTTATGAATAGCAAAGA
>NW_006921619.1:9908311-9924832 GCF_000298275.1 Orycteropus afer afer
ACGAAAGAGGGGGAGGCCTTCAACGAGATGGATTGACACAGTGGCTGCAATGATGGGCTCGGGTATAGCAGGGATTGTGGGGCTGGCGTGGGATCGGGCAGTGTTTCGTTCTGCTGTGCATGGGGTCGCTATGAGTCGGAAACGACTCGACGGCACTTAACAACAACAACAACAACAAGGGCACAGCCATTTTGAATGTTTACAAGCGGTGGCCATTTTGGATATTTAAAGTGACTGAGGGTGCAGCCATTTTGAATCTTTACAAGTTGCAGCCATTTTGGATTTTTAAAGTGGCAGCATTCTCATTCCAGGGGCCTAAGAATAGATTCTGTTTGCCAAGGATGGCAGGGACATATGAAAGGCTGACAACAGGAAAGGAGATAGATGGTGAGTGTATAAGTGCTGTCAGCTAATGAATAGAAGAGCACAGCACAGTACCCTGCATACATAGATGTTCTGGTTACTTACTGCCACTCTGACAGGAATATACCACAAATGGGATGGCCTTATCAAACATGAGTTTATTTTCTTACAACTTAGGAGGCTAGAAGTCTGAGTTCCAAGTGCCAGGCTCTAGGGGCTGGGTGAAAGCCCCTTGACCTTGGGCTTCAGCTCTGCTTCTTTCTCCTGGCCCACTGAAGCTAGAGGCAACTCTTCACTCAGGCAGCCACTGGCTGCTGAGGCTAACAAGCCCAAGGCTGACAAATAAAATGACACAGTCTTGATGTTACCAAACCACACAGATTCCTTCTTTGGATATGTTAATGAAGTGTGTCCCTGAAGATGGCATGAGTGCATCTCATCTTCTCTCCCTGGCTGCTGGCACCACCACCTTACTATACCAATACCAGGAAGAAAGCCCCAGCCACCCATGGTGGTGGGTTGTACTTTGTGTACCTGCCTAACACTTCTTTTTTGCAGCCCATCCTCAGTTCTCCTCTCTGCATTCCCCCACCTCAGCCTTCCTCTTCTTAATCACTTGTGCCCCCAACCTCCTATTCTGAACCTCAACCATCTCCCGCACTCCATCTTATTCTCCCTTCCATAAACCCTGTTGTTGTCATAGTTTGCTGCCATCTAATTGGCCCCAACTTGTGGTGATGTTATGTATCACAGAACAAATGTTGCCTGGTCCTGTACCATCTTCATGATTGTTGGTATATTTCAATCTATTTTTGTGGCTATTGTGTAGTGCCTTCCAACCTTGGAAGTTCATTGGCCAGCACTGTACCAGACAATACTCTGTTATGATTTTGTTGGCTAGTTTTTGGAAGTGGATTGATCACCAGGCCTTTCTTTCTAGTCTGTCTTAGTCAGAAATCTCTGCTAAAACAGTCCATCATGGGTGGACCCTGCTGGTATTTGGCATGGCTTCCATCATCATAGCAACACATAAGCCACCAAAGTATGATAAGCTGACAAATGGGTGGTGGTCTCTAAAACCCACGCCTGTCTAATCTTCAGCCACTTGCCCTATGCCTCCTCTGGCCTTGGCTGCCCACAGTTCTCCTCCTTACTCTCCATCCTGTGTCCTCCCACTTCTCCCTAGCCCCAGTGCTCTTTCTTCAGGTGCAGCCTTGTTGACCTATCACCTTTCAGCCTTGCTCCCATGTATCAGCCCCTCTGTCTTTCTCCATGACCTCCTACCAAGCTTTCCTTCCCTGCTGGCTGCCTCATCCCCAGTCACCTGTTCCCACTCTCCTTTTGGACCACCAGCTCCAACTCTCCCTGCTCCTGATCTTTATGACTTCTTACTCTGGGGGAATCACTTTCTTTCTGGGTCCAGAATCTTTCCTGATTCTCATATGTGTATTTTTCTCCCTTATACAAGAATTTCCTTTGTCAATATTTTGATTTTTTTTTTCAAGGAGTCAATTTAAAGGGAAATATTAAGTAAATAATGGTACATGGGTAGGCAGATGGTTCAGGAACTGAAAACATGGGAAAAAAAGTGGGAATTTGAGGAGCAATGAATTAATATGCTGGTGTTGGGTACCAGTTGTCTTCCACACCCAAGTGCTGGGCTATCTCTTAAAGGTGAATTTTCCTGTTGTGTTGTCTGTCTGACCATCTACCATGTGCTGATTTAGGGTGACTACTCAGAGGAATTTCTTATTTGCCATATTTTGGGTTCTTGAGGGAAGCCTTACATTAGCCCCCAGGTCCAAAAACTACATTCTCCATTTGTGTGGACAATTTCTCTTTAAGAGCAGGTTTAGCTTGCAACAAAACCTGAGAATCAATTTAGAAAATGCATCCTTACAATTTTGTTTCTCTGCAACCACCTTTGGTATCCCATGTCTTAGGGTGGGTCCTCTAGAGAAGAAAACCAATGAAGCTGGCATATATATATATATATATATATATATATATATATATATATATATATAAGAGAGAGAGCGAGAGAGAGAAGGAAGCATTTATCTTACATAGCTGTAGAGGCTGGCAAGTCCAAGTCCATGGGTCAAATATTAAGCTGGAGGCTTCTCCTGACTCATGCAGCTGCAAGGACTGATGAACTCAAGACTGGCAAGCAGTATAGCAGGCTGCTGGCTTTGGAGGATGATGAATCCAAGATAGACAGGTAAAATGGCAGATTATTTGCTCACAGGCTGTGAAGGCAACAATCCCAAAATCGGCAAGTAATACAGCAGACCCCTGGTTTAAGTCTAGGAACCGTAGATGATGATAAGATAGATGCAGGATTAAGATCCAGCAGAAAACCAGAGAGTTTTCCCAGGACATTCATATATATATTGGAAGCAGGCCACACCCCTGAAGAAACTTCTTTTCAACTGATTGGCTGCTCATAACAAATCTTGTCATGGAGGTGATTACATTATATCAGAATTCATGATGAAAGATGACTACATGATAACTGTTAAACCACTTAGAATCATGGTCTCGCCAAGTTGACACGGAACCTTAACTATCACAAGCAGCCTTATAGATAGAGCTGGGATGGTCTAGTTGTATGACTATGAGTAAATTACTTAATGTTTCTGATTCTTGTTTTTCTCATCTGTAAAATGAGTATCAATAGGACTAGCCATTTGATAAGATTATTATAGAATTAATAGAGGTAATGAAGGTAAAGTGAGTTGCATAGGCCATCTGGCTCCTAAACCCTTCTCAATAAATGTTAGCTAACGAAGGCCAAAGAAGAATTGATGCATTTGAACTGTGGTATTGACAAAGAATATTGAAAATATTCATGAACTGCCAGAAGATTGAACAAATCTGTCTTGGAAGAAGTGCAGGCCGAATGCTCCTTAGAAGCGAGAATGGCCAGACTTTGAAACTCTTGTATTTTGGTCATGTTATCAGAAGGGACCACTCCCTGGAGAAGGATGTTGTGTTAGATTGGGTTCTCTAGAGAAACAAAACCAGTAAAGCTCATATAGAGAGAGAAAGAGAAATTTATCTTAGGAAAACGGCTCACACACTTATAGAAGCTGTCAAGTCCAAAGTTCTTGGATCAAACGTTCCTGACTCATGCAGCTGCAGGGTCTGAGGAGCTCAAGGTTAGCAGGCAGTATACCGGCTGTTGACTGCAACGAATGACGAATCCAAGATCTCCAGGCCCAATGGTGGATTTTTTGCACATGGACAGTTGTAGGCAGCACAACAGAATCCCAATCCACAGAATAGTGTCTCTTTTCCCGGGATGTCCATAAATATTCTGGAAACAGGCCACACCCCTAGGGAAATTCCCTTTCAATGGTCTGGCCGCTCAAAACATGTACATCTGAGCCCATCATTGGAACAAACATCACAATTGCTTAAACCACACAGAATTGTGGTCCAGCCAAGTTGACATACAGCTCCAAATATCACAGATGTCATGCTTGGTAAAGCAGAAGGTTGGTGAAAAAGGAAAACCTCCTCAATGAGATGGACTGACACAGTGGCTACGATGATGGGTTCAAGCATAGCAACAATTGTGAGGATGGAGCAGAACCAGGTAGTGTTTTGTTCTGTTGTACACATTGCTATGAGTTGAAACTGACTTGACGGCATCTAGCAACAATAAGTGTTAATACAAGTTAGATGAACAAAGGAGAGAAAAGCAAGTTCTAGGCAAAAAGAAGAGCTGTTGTTGTTGTTATGTGCCATTGAGTTGGACCCGACTCATAGTGACCCCTCCTTGGGTTTCCGAGGTGGTATCACTATGGAAGTAGATTGCCCAACCTTCCTTCCGAGGAGTGGCTGGTGGGTTTGAACTGCCAGCCTTCTGGTTAGCAGTCAAGTGCCTTAGGCTACTATGCTACCAGAGCTCCTAAAAAGAAGAGCAAGGAGGGTTAAAACATCATTGCCACCCAGAAAAGTGAAAGAATTGAGAATGGCTAGAATGAAGAGTGGCTATGGAAATCATGTTGTTGTTGTTAGGTGCCATCAAGTTGACTCCAACTCATAGCAATACTACATACAACAGAACGTACACTGCCTGGTCATGCACCATCCTAATAATCCTTGCTATGCTTGAGCCCATCCTTGCAACCACTGTGTCAATCCATCTTGCTGAGGGTATTTCTCTTTCTCACTGACCTTCCACTTTACCAAGCATAATGTGCTTCTCCAGGGAATGGTCCCTCCTGACATGACCAAAGTGGGTGGCCATTCTCACTACTAAGCATTCTGGCTGCCCTTCTTCCAGGACAGATTTGTTCATTCTTCTGGCAGTATATGATATTTTCAATAACCTTTGCCAACACCACAATTCAAAAGCATCAAGTCTTCTTTGGTCTTCCTTATTCATTGTCAAGCTATGGAAGCCACAGAGAAAGCCAAAAAGTAAGATGAGGCCATAGGTGTGAGGTCTGGTGTTGAACTGATACCCATATCTAAATTCTGCTTCCAGGAAGCTTCCTAGAAGTCAGCCACCCATGTTTCTGGACTTGGAGGAATGATTGTGTGGTGCACTCAGGGAGGCTCTTAGCCTCCACAATGACCCTCATATCCAAGTGGCATGGACTCACCAGTACCACTGGACTTTGTAGGCCCAAGAAATCAAGAGGGCTTGCACAGTTGACATATCTGCAGTAACTACTGCAATTTGAAGTCCAGTGAGGACTCCCAGAATTCTTTGCTCTTTAAAAACCCAGAATCTTTTGTATACCCAAAGGTGAGATTCAGATGGTGAGAAGAGAGTCCCAATAAAAACTGAAAGTAAATTTCTGCACCTCAGCAGAGTAAAGTCTCCACAAACTGAAAGCCCACTGCCATTGAGCTGATTGTGGCTCATAGTGACACTTTAAGACACAGTAGAACTGCCCCGTAGAGTTTCCAAGGCTATAAATCTTTACAGAAGCAGACTGCTTCATCTTTCTCCTTCAAAGCAGCTGGTGGGTTAAAATTGCTGAACTTTTAGTTAACAGCCAAATACTCTAACTACTATACCACCAAACCAACCAAAACCAAATTGACTGCCATGAGTCGATTCCAACTCACAGCGAGGGTTCCCAAGGCAGTGAATCTTTACCGAAGTAGATTGCCCCATCATCCTTCCTTGGAGCAGCTAGTAGGTTTGAATGGCCAGTCTTCTGGTTGGCAGTCAAATGCCTTAGGCACTGTACCACCAGAGCTCTTTAAAGTCTTTGGATCAGATTTAATTTGGTAAAAAAGAAACCTGAGTTTTCCTACTTTCCCAAACTTCTCAACTAAACTTCAGATTCTCTACATATAAATACTAACCAAAACCAATTGCTGTTGAGTCAGTTCTGGCTAATGGAGACTCCATGTGTGTAGATTGTGTTCCATAGACTTTTAATTGCTGATTTTTCTGAAGTAGATCACCAAGCCTTTCTTCGGAGGCACCTCTGGGTTAGCAGCTGAGTGTGTTAACTGTCTGCACCATCCAGAGATTCCATAAAAATCCTAGATAAAATTTATTGCTTATTTACTTTATTCCAGACAGGAGGAAAATATTTAGACACATTGTCTTATTCAATCTTCAAATGGGAGGTAAGAATAGGAGGGAGCCAAGCTATGGTTGGCAAAGGCCACTGGGGAATTAATAAGCCTATGAGGAAGATTCTATCATTAAGCCTGTTTGATAGACGGGGAAAGAGGCCTAGAGAGTTTTCCCCAAACCAAACCCATTGTTGTCAAGCCCATTTCAACTCATAGAGACCCTATAGGACAAAGTAGAAGAGGCCTTATAGGGTTTCCAAAGCTGTAATCTTATGGAAGCAGACTGCTACATCTTTCTCCCATAGAGCAGCTGGTGGGTTCAAAACCCTGACCTTTTGATTAGCAACCAAATGCCTTAACCACTGTGCCATCTCTCCTTCTAGAGAGGTTGTTGTTGTTGTTGTTATGTGCCCTCGAGTCAGACCTGACTCATAGCAATCCCTCCTTGGGTTTCTGAGGCAGTATCACTATGGAAGTAGATTGCCCCATCTTCTTTCTGAGGAGTGGCTGGTGGGTTTGAACCGCCAGCCTTCTGGTTAGCAGTCAAGTGCCTTAGGCACTACTCAGAGGTTAGGTATATTAAAAAAAATTATAAAAACTCACCAAAATTGGAACATAAGCTTTGTTCTAAGCAGTTATTCTATATTCATATAGAGACTTTTGATTCCAGAAAGAACAAATGGCTCCAAAAAGCTATCTGCAATGAGGCTTATAAAGAGAATGAAAAACTCAATGCCATCATGTTGATTCTGACTCATAGGTACTCTATTTATAGGGCAGAGCAGAACTGCCCATAGGGCTTCCAAAGCTGTAAATCTTCATAGAAGCAGACAGCCTCATCTTTCTCCCTCTTAGAGGCTGGTGGGTTCAAACCACCAGTCTTTTGGTTAGCGGCCCAATGCCTTAGTCACAGCACCACCAGGGCTCCTTTATAAAGAGAAGAACCAAAACAAAACAAAACAGATCCACTGTCCAAGGTGGTAAAACTTTATAGATACAAATCCTCCATCTATCACAGAGCAGCTGGTGGGTCTGAACCACCAACCTTCTGGTTAGCAGTCAAATAACTTAAGCACTGCACCACCAGAGCTCCTTAGACCATTGGTAAATCTTAACATGATTGATTGAACCTTATCTTTATTAGGATGCTTTACTGAAATCAACTGATATCAGGTTACTTCTGACTTCTTGTTAGATGCCATCGAGTCAGCTCCAACTCATAGCAACCCATGCACAACAGAACAAAACACTGCCCAGTCCTGTGCCAGCCTCACAATCCTAGATATACCTGAGCACTTTCCTATTAGCTGGTTCCAGTGGAAGCAGCAGTCAAGAAATCAGATGACATATTGCACTGGGCAAATCTGCCAAAGACCTCTTTAAAGTGCTGAAAAGCAAAGATGTCTCTTTGAAGACTAAGATGTACCCTAAACCAAGCCTGGTATTTTCAATGGCCTCTTATGCATGTGAAAGCTGGACAATGAATAAGGAAGACTGAAGAAGAGTCGATGCTTTGGAGTTGTGGTGTTGGTGAAGAATACTGAAAGTACCATGAACTGCCAGAAGAACAAACAAATCTGTCCTGGAAGAAGTGCAGCTGGAATGCTCCTTGGAAGTGAGAATGGGCAGATTTCATCTCACTTACTTTGGTCATATCAGAAGGGACAGTTCCCTGGAGAAGGATATCATGCTTGGTAAAGTGGGATTGCCACAGTGGCTGCCATGACTTCTGATCTAAAACCAATCTAGCTGTTAATAATTTGACCCTCCACCCACATGCAGCTATGAGGCTTTTTGAGGTTTAGAGGTAATGGTTTGGCAACTATTCTTTTCTAGCAGGGTAAGACAAATTTACATTGCTGTAGAACAGTTTTTGGCAGGCTTTTGCAGTTTGGGTCAGGCCTTTTATGGTTAATATTTGGTTTCATAGACAAGAAAAACCTTATAATCAAAGTAAGATGCCTGTTATAAATTTTCCTATTCAACAGGTGTCACCTTTAAGTGGCATAAGGTAGGATTCTGATTCCAAAAACCACACTCTTAATCTTAATTACCATTTATTAAGTGCCTGTTGTTGTTAACCACTGTCAAGTCAGCCCTTGACTTAAGACAACCCCTAGCTCAAGGCAAGCCCCAACTCATTGGCAACCCCTTGCACAACTGAACGAAACGCTGCCTTGTCCTGCACCTTCCCATGATCAGTTGGGAACTGAACTGTTGTGTTTCATAGGGTTTTCACTGGCTGGTTTTCAGAAGTAGATCACTAATCCTGTCTTCTCATCCATCTTAGTCTGGAAGCTTTACTGAAACCCGTTCAGTGTCATAGCAACATACAAGTTCCACTGACAGAGGGGTGTTGGCTTCGTGTGAGGTAATTTGGTCAGGAATTGAATCATTATCTCCAACATTGAAGGCAAGAATTCTACCACTGAACCACCACTATCCCTATATTGAGTGCCTGCTAGGTGCCAAACATATAAAACAGTAACAGTCATGGTCATCCCTAGGGACTTTGGAAAATAACCTCTCCCACATCCAGTCCTTAGCCATTTCCTCTTCACTGTGCCCTCGACCTGCCTACTCTTGGGCTATACACAGACTCTGGGAACACCCTTTTTTTGCTCCACATCTCTCAGGGCAAATGATGAATTACAAATGACCATGTTGTTGTTGTTTGCCGTTGACCCCGACTCATAGCCACCACTCCTTGGGTTTCTGAGGCAATATCACTAAGGAAGTAGATTGCCCAACCTTCCTTCCGAGGAGTGGCTGGTGGGTTTGAACCACCAGCCTTCTGGTTAGCAGTCAAGTGTCAGCAAGGTTTTATTCATTTCTGAATTCTGAATGGTTACCATAGTGCCCAGGAGCTCTGGTAGCATAGTGGCTAAGGCACTTGACTGCTCATCAGAAGGCTGGCAGTTCAAACCCACCAGCCACTCCTCGGAAGGAAGGTTGGGCAATCCTACTTCCGTAGTGATACTGCCTCGGAAACCCAAGGAGGGGTCGCTATGAGTCGGGGCCGACTCGACGACAAACAACAACAACAACACACCATAGTGCCCAGCTGTATTTTACATAGTACATAGCACATGAGGAACCCTGGTGGCATAATGGTTATGCACCAGCTGCTAACAGAAAGGTCAATGGTTTGAATGTACCAGCCTCTCTGAGGGAGAAAAGACCTGGACATCTGTTCCTGTAAAGATTACATACAGCCTTGGAAATCCAATGGAGCAGTTCTACTCTGTCTAATCGTTGTGAGTCAGAATTGACTTGATGGCACATAACAACAGTATAACATCTAGCAAGTGTTCAAACAATATTAGACAGATGGATGGTGTCCTATTTCCTGGGTGCACCATGCCTACTGGGCAGAAGGTATCCAGGAAAAAGGACTGGCACTGTAGGGGATGGCACTTATCATGACAGCTGTGCAGACTGCTGATTTAGAGCACATTGGTGTGGCATTACATTTCTTTTGAAATGCAGCTCAAAATCCACTTCCTCCAGGAGGAATGCCAACTGGCCTCCCAGAACAGCACAAATTGTGCCTTCACAGGAGACCGGGAAGCGAGAGGGTGGAAATGCCATCATTAATCCACCAAGCAGCGGGGAATGGGGGTGCTTGCATCCAACAGACTTGACTGGAAAATAAACAGTGCTTGAACTGTGTGCCTCCCCTCTGTCCTCTCCTGATTGTGAAGGACTAAGAATGCAACAGAAATGGTTCCAGTTCATTTACAAGCTTTGGGTTATTTTTAGCTCATTGATCCCTGGGGGACCTTGCAGGGCTCATGGTTTGAAGTGAAAGCTGGGGAAAGCATTATGATTCTTTTCACAGAGCAGGTATTCTTGTCTGCCAAACTGTTTTTCACAAGGCGGGAAGGAGGGGAGAGGAGACAGGGAAGGGAGGGAGAAATTGAAATGAGAAAGGGAAACTGAGATTGGCAAAAGGTAGTGAAGTCCCTGTGCCAATGGCTAAATTGGGTCAGAAAGAACAACCTTTGGAACATAAATCAGGAAATGTGAATAATTACCTCAGCAAGGCCAGGTGCTGCCTATGGACGGTGCTCCAACCTCCACAGCATCTATGGTGTCTGCACCTACTGTCCACCCTGGAGAACCAGACCTGATGAACTTCTAGTGCATTAGAGCTTAAATTCCAAAGCACTTGGTCTGTGGAAGGTTACAGTCTATAGTGGGAGCCCTAAGTCCATTTCGAGTCTTGACCTAAATTTAGATGGTGTTTGAGTTACCTTGAAACCAGCAATGTGACTATTCGTAGACAAGTCTGGGGCAAACTCAGGGAGGAGCAGTTTGCCCTCAGAAAGAGTGTGATTGAAAGTAGATTAACTAGTTTGCAGAAAGATGCTGACACAAAGAACTAGGAAACTTGCCTGGGCATGTCCTTGTTGTTGTTGTTATTTGCCCTTCAGCAGGCCGACTCTTGGCGACCCTTCCTTGGGTTTCCAAGGCAGTATCACTATGGAAGTAGATTGCCCCATCTTCCCTCCGAGGAGTGGCTGGTGGGTTTGAATCGCTGGCCTTCTGGTTAACACTCAAGTGCCTTAGGCACTTCCTTAATGATTTACAAAAAAATAGCTGCATGTTATCTACTTTAAGTTAAAAGTTGAGGTCCTGGTGTTGTCTTGTTGCCACCTTGTGTCTATGCCTCAGGGTCACATTGTCATTAGTCATGTCCCAAGCATCACGTAGCCAGGTGGTCAAGTCCCAGAACCAATTCTGTAAGCTTTTTAACCTGCAATTGTATGTATATTCCAATAACGGTTCTTTCCCTACTTCTATAGTCCTGCCTGCAACAGTAGATACCTCTGCCACCAATCATGATCTAATGATAATTTCCTTTATTTTCTATCATATATAATGAAAACCATGGCTGCAAGCCAGCCCCATGCTGATGGTTTCTTGCTTCATTCGGATGATTGTCTTTGCTTTGTCTTTGTCTTGCTTAGCACTTAATAAAAGGGTCTCTATAGAATATATTTGAGGAGCTCTGGTAGCATAGTGCCTAAGGCACTTGACTGCTAACTAGAAGGCTGGATGTTCAAACCCACCAGCCACTCCTGGGAAGGAAGACTGGGCGATCTACTTCCGTAATGATACTGCCACAACAACCCAAGGAGGGGTCTCTATGAGTCGGGTCCGACTTGATGGCACATAACAACAACAACATAGAATATATTTGAGTCTGGAGTCTTTTTTTTTCTCTAGTACACTAGAAGACCTTTGACTGCCCTTCCTTGCCTATGCCCTGTACCCATTTTATTTCTTATTGTTTCTGGGAGTGTAGTGCCTAAGGCAGTTGACTACTAACCAGAGGCTGGCGGTTCAAACCCACCAGCCACTCCTCAGAAGGAAGGTGGGCAATCTACTTCCATAGTGATACTGCCTCAGAAACCGAACAAGGGGTTGCTATGAGTCGGGTCGATTCAATGGCACATAACAACAACAACAACCCCTTTCTAAAGGCACTAAAGAAAAAAGAAGCAGCAGCTCACATTAAATCACCTTCTCATCTCTAAAAAAGCTAATCTAAATGAGGGAAAAGATGACAACTTTTGCCTAAAGAGAGATTACCTGTGGATTTTGTGAATTATTGATAGATTTGATTATCCCTACTGTCTGTTTCTGATTAACATGGATAATCAAAAGCTGCTGCTTCTTTTTTTAAATCTTTACTGCTCTGGACTGGGAGTAAGGAAAAAATTATTTTCTTGCTTTGCTAAATGTAGACTGCTTAATTTAAGACACTTTACAAAATTGCCTTTATTCTAATGATTTTTAAACAAATAGGTGAGTCATGGTACTAACTCATTACATGTATATCTTGATTTATGTTACCAAGCAGTGCTGTATATATAGAATTTTTGTAAATAGCATCATATTTTAAAAGCCTCACACAGTTAAGTAGTTACAGGAGTCCTCCAGTGAATCCTGTGGTGAAACCTCCTCTTACTTGAATTGCTAGGAACCCTGGTGGCTCAATAGTGAAGCACTCAGCTGCTAACCAATAGGTCAGCTAGAACCCACCAGCCACTCCATGGGAGAAAGTTGAGGCAGTCTGCTTCTGTAAAGATTTATACCCTGAGAAACCCTATGGTACAATTCTACTGTGTCATATAGGGTCACTATGAGTTAGACTCAATTAGAAGGCAATAGGTACCTGAATTGCTCAGCAGCATCAGATGCAGTCAGCCATGGCCTCCTCCTGAAACAGTGTTATAATTCCTGACCCCATGCTTGCTGGGCTCCCCTCCAGATCACTGACTGCCTTCTCAGCCTGAGCTGCTGTCTTCCTGCCTCGACCAGACTTCAGTGTGTTATGGGGATCTAAGGCTCTACCTTTTGTCTTCCTGTCTTCATTTCCTTCTTCCTAGATGTGCAGTGGGGAGCTCTGGTGGCATAGTGCCTAAGGCACTTGACTACTAACCAGAAAGCTGGTGATTCAAACCCACCAGCCACTCCTTGGAAGGAAGGTTGGGCAATCTACTTCCATAGTGATACTGTCTCGGAAACCCAAGGAGGGGTTGCTATGAGTTGGGTCTGACTCCATGGCACATAACAACAACAACAACAACAGATGTGCAGTAACTCCTTGGAAGGAAGACTGGCTAATCTACTTCCATAGTGATACCTCCTCGGAAACCCAAGGAGGGGTTGCTATGAGTTGGATCCAACTCGATGGCAGTGAGTTTGGTTTTTAGATGTGCAGTAAAGGATGCAACTTACCCAAAAAGAGATCTGACCCTTTGCCTTTGGCTCTTGGAAGTTAACCTCTAAACCCTTGTAATGTCCTGCTTGATAAAAATGTCTTTGTTTATTATTTATGGTGGGAGTCTTGAGCCGCACAGTATCAGCTCAACTTCTGGAGGGGCGGAAGACTAAGATCAGCCATGTGTACAGACAACAATGTTTATGTGGCCAATCTCCAATAAAAACTCAAGATACCAAGGCTTGAGTGAGTTTCCCTCGTTGGCAATACTCTTTGTGTGTAGCTGTAATAATGTTAACCATTAGTATATTAGCTTTTCTGTGGGTTCTTATAGTGAATTATTGAACCTGAGAATGGTCTTAAGGACTTCCCAAATTTGCACTAGATAATCTGGAGTATGCTCCATCCTTGTACCCCAATGACTTCCAATTTCCCATCTCTAGTTGGATCTCTCTGTGAGTTCTAGAAATGCATGCATGGCTTCCTGCTTTTTCCTCCACCTGCTTATCTGATAGGCATCTCAAATTTAAGACAGACAAAATGAAGGATTGTCTTTTTCCTTCAAAATACACTTCTCCCCTAGTGATTCCCATCCCAATATAAGTAGCACCATCAATTCAGTTACTAAGACTAAAAGCCCAGGAATCATCATAGATTCCTTTCTTTTCTTCATTCCCCATATCTAATTCATTTGTAAATCTTATTGGCTCTGATCAAATATATAATCAGATTCTGGCCCTTGTCAACACTGCCACTGTTGTGACTTTGAACTACCATTACCTATGACTGGACTAACCCAACACCACCCTTCCCAGGTCCCTGCTTTTGTGTTTACCTGCTCAGTCAACCCTCCATAGAACAGCAATCCTTTTAAAGTGTAAAAGAGATCATACTGATCCCCTGCTAAAATTCTATACTTAGAATAAAGTTAAGGCTCCTCTGCTAGCCTGCCAAGGTGCTAAATCAAGGGTTCACAAACTGTGGCCCTTAGGCCAAATCTGGCCCCCTGCTTATTTTTGTAAATAACATTTCAATGGAACACATTCACACCTATTCATATATGTATGGTCCATGACCGCTTTTACGCTATAAAGGCAGAGACACTGTATGACCTACAAAGCCTAGAGTACTTACTCTCTGGCTCTTTGCAGAATATTCATCAACTCCTGCTATAAATGATTATGCTACAGCCTGCTTCTCTAACCATATCTCCCTTTATTCCCTGCCCCATTCATAATGCTCTAGTAACATCACCCTGGTTTCTCTTCCTTGTCCATGTGAACTTCAGTCCTGCTGTAGCATCTTTCCACATGCAGTTATTGCATAACTTGTCCTCCTCCCAGATCCTCACATGGCTGATTTCTCCTTATTCAGTTCTCAGTTTAAATGTAACCTCCTCAGATGGTCACATTCTAGGCAAAGTATTCTCATGTCAGTTATTCTCTACCAGACTATCCTATTTTATCTTCTTCATAGTACCTATCACGTACTATGATGTTTCAACTAACATCTGGATTTATGTTTATATCCATGTCCATGTCTTCTCATTTTGAGTCATCAGTTTTTGCAGATGTGACATGACTCAAAATGAGAAGAAACAGCTGCAAATGTACATATTGGAAGCAAGGAATGTATGAAGTATGAAGGAGAATTGGAGGTTGTCAAAAATGAAATGGAATGCATAAATATTGATGTCCTAGGCATTAAAACCTTATGAATAGCAGTGAAACACTGTCTGGTATATTACTAGAAAACTTTAGAAGTAGTCCTGAAACACTGTCCAATATAGTGCCAAAAGATGAACCCCTCGGGTTGGAGGGCACTCAAGATACGACTGAGGAAGAGCTTTCTCCCCAAAGTAGAGCCTGCCTTAATGATATGGATAGAGTAAACCTTTCAGGACCTCCATTTGCTCATGTGGCATGACTCAAGTTGAGAAGAAGCAGCTGCAAACATCCATTAATAATCAGAACATGGAATGTATGAAGTATAAATCTAGGAAGGTTGGAAGTCATCAAAAATGAAATGGAATGCATAAAGATCGATATCCTAGGCATTAGTGAGCTGAAATGGGCTGTTTTTGGCCATTTTGAATCAGACAGCCATATGATCTACTATGCCAAGAATGACAAATTGAAGAAGAATGGCATGGCACTCATCATCACAAAGATTATGTCAAGATCTATTCTGAAGTACAACACTGTCAGTGATAGGATAATATCCATACACCTACAAGGAAGACCAGTTTACACACCAACCACCAAAACCAAAGATGAGGAAAATGAAGATTTTTACCAACTTCTGCAATCTGAAATTGACCAAACATGCAATCAAGATGTGTTCATTACAACTGGTGATTGGAATGCGAAAGTTGGAAACAAAGAAGAATTACTAGTAGTTGGAAAATATGGCCTTGGTGATAGAAATAATGTTGGAGATCACATGATAGAATTTTGCAAGACCAATGGCTTATTCACTGCAGATACCTTTTTTCAACGACACAAATTGTGGCTGTACATGTGGACTTTGCCAGATGGAGTCCACAAGGATTAGATCGACTACATCTGTAGCAAGAAGCAATGGAGAAGCTCAGTATCTTCAGTCAAAACAAGGTCATGAGCTGATTGTGGAACAGACCATCAATTGCTCATATTGCAAGTTCAAGATGAAGTTGACAGTTCAAACAAGTCCATGAGAGCTAAAATATGACCTTGAATATATCCCTCCTGAATTTAGAGACCATCTGAAGAATAGATTTGATGCACTGAACACTAATGACCAAAAAACAGAGGAATTATGGGATGACATCAAGAACATCATCTATGAGGAAAGCAAAAGGTCATTAAAAGACAGCAAAGGAAGAAAAGACCAAAATGGATGTCAGAAGACACTCTGAAACTTGTCCTTGAACAGAAAGTAGCTAAAGCAAATGGAAGAAATTACAAGATAAAAGAGCTGAACAGAAGATTTCAAAAAGCAGCTCAAAAAGACAAAGTCAATTATTATAATGAAATGTGCAAAGACCTGGAGTTAGAAAACCAAAAGGGAAGAACATGCTCAGTATTTCTCAATTGAGGAAAAAATTTAAGCCTTGAGTTGCAGTATTGAAAGATTCTATGGGCAATATATTGAATGATGCAGGAAACATCAAAAGAAGATGGAAGGAATACACAGAGTCACTATACCAAAAAGAATTGGTTGATGTTCATCCATTTCAGGAGGTGGTATATGATTGAGAAACAATGATATTGAAGGAAGAAGTCGAGGCTACATGGAAGGAATTGATGAAAAACAAGGCTCCAGGAATTGATGGAATACCCATTGAGATGTTTCAACTAATGGGTACTGTGCTGGAGGTCCTCACTCAGCTGGCCAAGAGATTTGGAAGACAGCTACCTGGCCAACTGCCTGGAAGGGATCCATATTTGTACCCATTGTGAAGAAAAGTGGTCCCACAGAATGTGGAAATTATTGAACAATAACATTACTATCACATACAAGTAAAATCTTACTGAAGATTATTCAAAAATAGTTGCAGCAGTATATTGAGAGAGAACTTCCAGAAATTCAAGCTGGATTTAGAAGAGGACATGGAACAAGGGATTTCATTGCTGATGTCAGATGGATCTTGGCTGAAAGCAAAGAATACCAGAAAGATGTTTACTTATGTTTTATTGACTGTGCAAAAGCATTCAATTGTGTGATGCAGTGTAGTAAATTACTTAGTATGGCTTTTCTACCCATAAGTCATTGTAAACTCAGTGGTGGAATGAGCAACTGAGGAGCTGATTGTAAATGTTATCCAAGTGGAGTATTTCTGTTGGGCGTGGCACAATATAATGTTCTGGGAGGTGCCCACTCTCTCTCAGGTGCTT
>NW_006921619.1:9925207-9926788 GCF_000298275.1 Orycteropus afer afer
GTGGTGGGTGCCTTGGGAGGAACGGTTGGTGAAAGGGTTGGAGGGAGGCAGTATGTCTGGCCTTGCAGTAATAGGCCTTGGGTTACTGCTGGTAATCCTGCCTTCCCCTTGTAGGGTTAGAGGAGGTCAGAACATGTGGCCTCCTTGTCGTTTTTGCATGTGATCATAACAAATTATGGATAACATTGAGAAGAATGGGAATTCCAGAACACTTAATTGTGCACACGAGGAACCTGTACATAGACGAGGAGGCTGTTCAGACAGAACAAGGGGACACTACATGGTTTAAAATTAAGAAGATAGTGTGTCAGGGTTGTATCCTTTCACCATACTTATTCAATCTGTATGCTGAACAAATAATCCAAGAAGATGGACTCTATGAAGAAGAATGTGGCATCAGGATTGGAGGAAGACTCATTAACAACCTGCAACATACAGATGACACAATTTTGGTTGCTGAAAGTGGGGATGACTTGAAATACTTACTGATGAAAATTAAAGACTACAGTCTGCAGTAGGGATTACGCCTCAATATAAAGAAAACACAAATCCTTGCAACTGGACCAATAACCAGTATCACAATAAATGGAGAAAAGATTGAAGTTGTCAAAGACTTCGTATTACTTGGGTCTACAATCAACACCAATGGAAGCAGCAGTTAAGACATCAGAAGACGTCTTGCATTGGGCAAATCTGCTGCAAAAGACTCTTTCAAGTGCTGACGAGCAAAGATACCTCCTTGAAGACTAAGGTGTGCCTAACCAAAGCCATTTTCAATCACCTCATATGCATGTGAGAGCTGGACAATGAATAAGGAAGACAGAAGAACAGTCGATGCTTTTGAGTTGTGTTGGTGAAGAATATTGAAAGTACCATAGTTTTTTTTTAGCAAAAAGAACTAACAAATTTGTCATGGAAGAAGTGCAGCCAGAATGCAACTTGGAAACGAGAATGGTCAGACTTCGTTTGACCTATTTTGGTCACGTTGTCAGAAGGGACCATTCCCTGGAGAAGGATATCATGCTTGGTAAAATGGAGGGTCAATGAAAAAGGGGAAGGCCCTCAACAAGACGGATTGACACAGTGACTGCAATGATGATATTCTGGTTACCTAGAACTGCTCTGACAAGAATATACCACAAATGGGATGGCTTGAACAAATAGGAGTTTATTCTCTTGCAGTTTGGGAGGCTAGAATTCTGAGTTCAAAGTGCCAGGCTCTAGGGGCTGTGTGAAAGGCCCTCAGCCTTGGGCTTCAGCTCTGCCTCCTGCTCCCGGCCCACTGAAGCTAGAGGCATCTCTTCACTCAGGCAGCTAGTAGCTGCTGAAGCTAACAAGCCCAAGGTCCATAAACAAAATGGCACAATCCCAATATTACTAAACTACACAGCAGGCCATTAATTCAAGTCCATTCAAAGTCTCAAGGTCAGGAGATGTGATAGTTGAAGATCTGTCAACTTGGCTGGACTTCACTTGTGAGTGGTGTTTCCCATGATGGATCACATGACTACGTCCTAAGCGGCCAGTCAGTCTAGGGGGAGTTTCCCCAGGGGTGTGGCCTACCTGTAATACTATCCCAGG
>NW_006921619.1:9948772-9956604 GCF_000298275.1 Orycteropus afer afer
GTCCAAGATTATCTTCTGTGTCTGTGTTAATTGGTTTCCCTTTTCTTTGTTGAAGAGGGTCTGTGCAATCCTTCTGCCTAATCTGCCATCTTGCCTAGAAATTGTTTCTTAATTATCCATTGATTTTCCCTCTCTTCCTCTCCTTCCCTTCCCTGGTAAACAACAAAGAAAATTTCCTTCCCTATGTAAACCTTTCCTTGACTTTTTACAATAATGTACTCAGACAATATTTGCCCTTCTGTAATTGACTTATTTCACTCAGGATAATGTCCTTCAAGTTTGTCCATGTTGTGAGGTGATTAGCTGATCATTATTCTTTAATGTTGCATAGTATCCCATTATGTGTATGCACCATGGTTTGGTTATTCATTCATTTCTTGATGGGCGCTTAAGTTGTTTCCATCTCTTTGCTATTGTAAATAGTGCTGCACTGAATATGGGTGTACATATATCTATTCATGGCCCAGATCTCACCTGTTTAGGATATATTCCTAGTAATGGGATTACTGGATCAAATGGTATTCTATTTCCAGTTTTGTAAGGATGCACCGTATCATTTTCCACAGTGGTTGTACCATTTTATAGTCCAACCAGAAGTGTATGAGAGTTCCAATATTTCCATACACTCACCAGCATTTGGTGTTTTCTGCCTTGGTGAACTTTGCTATTATTGCTGGCATGAGATGATATCTCATTGTATTTTGATATGTGTCTCTCTAATGGCTACTGGGGAGCTCTGGTAGTGTAGTGGCTAAGGCACCTGACTGCTAACCAGAAGGCTGGCTGTTCAAACCCACCAGCCACTCCTCGGAAGGAAGGTTGGGCAATCCTACTTCCGTAGTGATACTGCCTCGGAAACCCAAGGAGGGGTTGCTATGAGTCAGGGCTGACTCGACGGCACATAACAACAACAACAACAACAATGGCTACTGAGGAAGCTCTGGTGGCATAGTGCTTAAGGCACTTGACTACTAACCAGAAGGTTGGCGGTTCAAAACCACCAGCCACTTCTCAGAAGGAAGATTGGGCAATCTACTTCTGTAGTGATACTGCCTTGGAAACCCAAGGAGGGGTCGCTATGAGTTGGAGATGACTCAATGGCACATAACAACAACAACAACAACAATGGCTACTGAAGGAGTTCTGGTGGCACAATGCCTAAGACATTTGACTGCTAACCAGAAAGTTGGTGGTTCAAACCCACCAGCCACTCCGTGGATGGAAGATGAGACAATCTACTTCTGTAAAGATTTACTGCCTTGGAAACCCAATGGGGTTTGCTGGGTCACTATGAGTTAGAATTGACTCAATGGCAGTGGGTTTGTTTTTGGTTTTTAATGGCTAATGATCAAGATCATTTCTTCATGTGTTTGTTGGCTGTCTGAATATCTTCTTTGGTAAAGTGTCTGCTCATGTCCTTTTGCCCATTTTTGAAGTGGACTTTTTTGTCCTTTAAATGTTGAGCTGTTGACGTTTTCTACAAATTGTAAAGATAAAGTCCCTTGTCAGATATGTCATTGCCAAATATTTCTTCCCAATCTGTAGATTCTGTTTTATTACTCTTTTGGAGAAGTCTTTTGATGCACATAAAGATTTAATTTTCAAAGGTACCAGTTATCTACTTTCTCTTCTGGTGTTTGTGCATTTTGGGTTATGCTTGATAGTCTATTTAAGGTCCCTAACTTTGCCTCAAAAAATGTCACTTTGAACACTAAAGTGTGCTTGACCCAATCTATAGTATTTTCAATCACTTCATATGCATGTTAAAGCTGGATAATGAATGAGGAGGACTGATAAATAACTGATGCTTTTGAATTGTGTTGTTGGCATAGAATATTAAAAATACTGTGGATGGGCAGAAGAATAAACAAAGCTGTCTTAGAAGAAGTATAGCCAAAATGCTACTTAGAAGCAAGAATGGCCAGACTTTATCTCACATACTTTGGTCACGTCCCTGAAGAAGGACATCATACTTGGTAAAGTAGAGGATTATCAAAAAGGGGAAGACCCTCAACAAGATGAATTGACCCAGTGGCTGCAGCAATGCGCTCAAGCAAAGATTGTGAGAATGGTGCAGGGAGGGGCTGTGTTTTGTTGTTGTACATAGGGTCACTATGAGTTGGAGCTGACTTGATAGCACCTAAAAACAATAATATATCTGTATTTACATGGGCAT
Source organism: Orycteropus afer afer (assembly GCF_000298275.1). Lineage (NCBI taxonomy): Eukaryota > Metazoa > Chordata > Mammalia > Tubulidentata > Orycteropodidae > Orycteropus > Orycteropus afer. The sequence goes on from NW_006921619.1 coordinate 9,950,949, forward strand.
TAGAGTTTGAATTCTAAAGCACTTGCTCTATTTTGAGTCTTGATGTAAGTTCAGGTACTGGTGGCACAGTGGTTAAGGCATTTGGCTGCTCACCACAAGTTTGGTGGTTTGAACCCACCAGGTGTTCCACAGAAGAGAGATGAGGCAGTCTGCTTCCATAAAGACATACAGCCTGGAAACCCTATGGAACAGTTCTACTCTGTCCTGTAGAGTTGCAGTGAGTCAGAACAGACCTGATGGCAGTGGGTTTGGTCCCAGTACTGGCTAACTATTAAACCAGCAAGGTAGCTAACCTTAGACAAGCCAGGGGGCATGCCAAGGGAGGGGCAATTTGTCCTCAGGAAGAATGTAGTTGAAAGTAGATTATTCAGAAAGATGCTTACACAAAGAACTGGGAAACTTGCCTAGGCATTTCCTGAAATTAGCCAGTTAGACCTACTACCCACTCTTTGGAAGGAAGACCAGGCAATCTACTTCCATAAAGATTTACCACCTTGGAAACCCAATGTGTGTCATTATAAGTCAGAATCAACTCAATGGCAGTGTGTTTGGTTTTGGTTTGGTTTATCTTACTTAAGTTGAAGGTTGGGATCCTGATACTGTGTTGCAACTACCTTGTGACTAAGACTCAAGGTCTCATGATCACATATCATACTCCAGCCACCAAGTAGGCAGGTAATCAAAACCCCAGAACCAATCCTGTAACTGTTTTTGATTGGCAATTATGTAGGTATCCCAATCATGGTTCTTTCCCCTCTCTGTAGTGCCACCTATGATAGAGATAAATTTTCCTGCCACCAATCATGATCTTGTGATGATTTCCTTTGTTTTCTACCATATAGAACACCATGGCTGTGATTTAGCAGATTTAATCAGTCTCTACACCAGGTACAGGGAGCTCTGGTAGCATAGTGCCTAAGGCATTTGACTGCTAACCAGAAGTCTGGCAGTTCAAACCCACCAGCCACTCCTTGGAAGGAAGGTTGGGCAATCTATTTCTGTAGTGATACCACCTTGGAAACCCAAGGAGAGGTCACTATGAGTTGGATCTGACTCAACAGCAGTGAGTTTATAGTGGGTACATGTTGATGGTTTATTTAATCTGGATAATTGTTTTGTCCTGTTTAAGACTTAATAAAAGATTTTCTGTAGAAAACTGGGATCTTTTTTCTCCTACCATATATCTATGGCTATATCTATCAATATCTTTATCTGTAACTCTGTGACTATAAGTGTATGATTTAATTGTCTTCCTCACTAAAATGTAAGGCACTGGAGGACAGAGAATATGACTTGCTCCCTTCTATATATACAAGAGGAGATCCACGACCTAGTACTATGCCTGGCCATAGTAGATACTCAACATATATTTGTTCACTATTTGACTATCTTTGTAAAACAAATTATTTTATATTTTATAAATAATCAAGTCTTACTTTGTTATGCAAGTTTAGATACTTATACATCAAATTTTATTCTTGTGTTTTGTATGCATATAGTTCTCTAGTAGCCAAAATCCTTCTAAAAATTGTTATTTTTATTGTTTTATCATCAATATCTACCATTTATTGAGTGCTTAGCACCACTTAAGCACTTTATATATATTATCCCCTTTTAATTTTTATAACAACTTTATGAGAGAGGTGAGGAAACTAGGACACAGAGTTAAGTAACTTGCCCTAGGCCACATAGCCAGCAATTTATGGGCCAGAATTATAACTCATGACTGTGTCATTGTTGTTGTGTTTTGTGTATTGTGTGGATTATTACTTTTATGCCAAACTGGCTGAGTCCCTCCTCAGTGCTTCTTCTCTATAATCAGCAAATCTTAAGGTTTTACCATCTTGTTAGGCTAGGAGAAGTTCAGAGATCTGAGATGTTCACATTACCCCCAGGTCACTTTTCTATTAGGGAATGGGCAGAGTAGACTGTTTTAAGGAATTCAGAATATCTCCCCACCCTGATATTATGCCACTGGTGACTAATTTGGGGTGTGTGAAGATTATTCAGGAGCTCTGGTGGCGAAGTGCCTAAGGCACTTACTTGACTGCTGAACAGAAGGCTGGTGGTTCAAACCCACCAGCCACTCCTCGGAAAGAAGTTTGGGGATTCTACTTCCTTAGTGATACCACCTTCAGAGGAGGAGTCACTCTGAGTCAGGTCCAACTCCACGGCAGTGAATTCAGTTTTTGATTTTTTGAAGATTATTCTGCTTTTAAGAGTTTTTTGTACAAGGCAAACTCCTGAGAAGGGTAGCACTTTATCAGAGATTAGCTGACTACTAACTGTTTAAGTGTGGGAGCCTGCGAATTAGGACCCAGATAAAGTAGAGGAAAAGAAGGTTGTTGAAGAGCTGAAGGCAACACTTAATCGTTTTGTTCATCCTTAGTTAGGTAAGATATTTAAGAACTGAAAAGGATATTCTTACTATAATTAAGTATATAAAAGCAAGTTATAACAATGGAAAAAAGGAAGGCCCTCAACGAGATAGATTGACACAGTGGCTGCAATGATGGGCTCAGGTATAGCAAAGATCATGGGGCTGGCACAGGACCGGGTAGTGTTTTGTTCTGCTGTACATGAGGTCGCTATGAGTTGGAGATGACTTGATGGCACCTAACAAAAACTATAACATGCTATGCACAGTATGATCCATGTTTCCTTACGAGTAGGAAGTTTAGAAGACTCTACACCTATCAACAATGTTTAAGTCTGAGTAGTAGAATTAGAGTAATTTTTCTTTTCCATTTTTCTTTTATACATATTTCTAGATTTTTTCCAGTAAGCACTTACTACATTTTCAAAAAATACAAAATAATAAAAGTAATTTCTAAGGTTTTGTCCTTCTTGTCCACTAGAAAGAAATTTCTCTGCTTGGTCCCTTTACTTTATCTTCCTTCCTAGGCCACCACTTACTTATGTAATTCTATAACAGGGCTGTAGCTGTGGCTATATAAGTGGCTACCTAAGGGTCTCCTTCCTCAAAGCCCTTTTGTCTCTAAAATGTCTTGCATACAGTTGTCAGGTTAAAATAAATCTTGTGCTTACTTAAAGGACCATCTGATGATGTAGCTGCTCCAACCAGCCCCTAACTTGGCCACAATTCCAAGCACAATTTTCAGGTGGGGGAGCTCAAGAATCCCCAGGGCAGATGTGTGAATGCTGGGTGGTTTTCTAGTCACTGCACAATAGCTTACTTGAGTTTGCAGCTGGGACAGAGGACCAAGGAGCCCCATAGTCTAGGGTAGCTGTGGCAGAGTGGCAGCTATATGAATAGCTTCCTTTGGCCTATAGTCAGCAGGGCCAAACACATCACTTCAGGGCCCTAGAAGTGAGTTATGGGTCTACAGGAGAATAGTCTGGGAACACTAATGACAGTGAGCTTGCCCAGGTGATTCCCAAACGATGTGAAACTTTTCAGCCTATGGATGTCTGCAGGAAGCCAAACAATGCTAGCAAAAGTAAGACAGAGGCTGTATAGAGGAGAAAGCCACATCCCTCTGCCTATCAGACAAATACCCACAAGCCTCTGGGAAATTTGATGACACTGGAAGAATAGAGGGGTGGGTTCATGTCAATTACACATTTTTCTTGCATTAGCCTGGAAAACTTTCATTGGAAAAAGACAGTCTGCATAGTCTGTAAGCCACTTATCAAATCAGGCTGCAGCCATCAATGTTAGTCTCCTGTAGCCGTATTCATTTCAGTGGGTATAGACTGGGAGGCATATGGGATAATGAAATACCAGTAAGTGGAAGAGAGCTTATTTCAGAATAGTATGACTGCATGTTTGTAAAAGAGTGTGATACTATTTATATACTGTGCATTTAAAAAAGAATAGAAATAGGAGCAACAAATATTTAGAGTAGTGATATTTATTTGTATATGTATGCCCACATGGACTTTTCAGTATTTTCAAATATTTCTTTCAAATTTAAGTGCCATTAAGACTTTGAACTTCTTGGGTCAGCCCAAATATAAGGTTTCCAAAGCCAAAGCCCAAATATCCCAACACTCAGTGACTTATTTAGGCTTCAAAATAACAGGGAAAATGAGAGCTGCTACCTGGGTGAAAGGAAGCTATTTGTCAGATGGGAGTTCTGACCAATGTATATTATTTTCACAAAGTAAAAAAGTGCCTTTTTAGAAATTAAAAGTAATAAAAGAGACCCAAATAAAAAGTGTTATCTTGTGGTTTTAGCGGTTTTGTTATATGATTTTGTGTACGTTTAAACTTTTCACGTCCCTCAGTGGTACAAGTGGAAACACACTCAACTTCTAACCAAAAGTTTGGAGGTTCAAGTCTACCCAGAGGGTGTCCGACAAAAGGAGTGGTGATCTACTTTAAAAATATCAGCCGCTGAAAACCCTATGGAGCACAGTTCTGCTCTGACACACATGGAAACTATCAGTTGGAGTCAACTCAATGGCAACTGGTCAAAGTTTTTACAAGTTTAAAAAATTATCTGTAATTCCAACACTTTGACTTAAATTTAAACATTATTAATATTTTAATGCTGCTTATTTTTCCTATCTACATGTTAACATAAACTCATACTAGTTTTCAAAAGCTTATTAGATGAATATTGTGCTGGGAATATCAAATCCCCACTTCTCATTTTTTTGACACCAAATTGTTGTTCAGTCCAAATCAATTTGGTATCAGTTCTGTTATCTCTGTTCCACTTTGGTTCTGACAACAGCTGCACCGGCAGTACTTCGTCTAGCGATAACCACTGAGAGCTAGGTCAGACTTCACAGAGTTAGCTCAGAATCTCAGATGCTGGACACAAGCTTGGGAGTTCACATGATACTCTCACTTCTGACCTGCTGGATACAAATTTGGGGCTTTCTCATTGCTCTTTCCATTTCCAGCCCCCTTACTTCTGACTTGCTGGCTCTCACTGCTCTGTTAGGTTCACTAATTGGCTAGAATGACCCACAGAGTTCACAAAAGTGTTATACAGGTACCCCCAGACTTACCTTAGCATTCTGTTCCAACAACTCTGTCATAAGTTGGTTCTGACATAAGTTGAATACCTCATTTTTAAAAAAATTTTCATCATTATTGCATTTTATTATTGGTATACTTTTAATAAATCCAATCTTTATTTGTCCTTTGGAGTTGGAAACATTACATATAAACTTACAGATATATTTTAATGCATAATTGCATACATGAAAAATACACAAATTAAGAAAATTTACTCTAATGATGAAGAAGAGTTGAACAATTTTGACATTTTGTCAGTTGGGATAATAACTCCTCTTGTGGAAGGACCCCTCCTTGGGTTTCCAAGGTGATATCTCTACAGCAGTAGATAGCCTGGACTTCTACCAAAGAGTGGCTGATGGGTTTGAACTACCAGCCTTCTGGTTAGCAGTCAAATGCCTTAGGTACTATGCCAACAGAGCTCCTTTTTTGATTTACTCCAATATTGAAGAAGAGTTGGACAATGTTGACATTATGTCACTTGGAGTAATAACTCCACTTCTGGAAGGTTCTAGATCAACTGGATTATCCCTGGGAATGAAGATAGTGTTTCTTTCTTTTCTTTTTTTATTTATTGTGATTTGGGTGAAGATTTACAGAGCAAATTCACTTTCCATACAGCAGTTCACATATACTTTGTCTCATGTCATTGACCACAGTTTA
>NW_006921619.1:9958883-9966271 GCF_000298275.1 Orycteropus afer afer
TTTTCTTTGGTCTGTCTCTCAATCCTTTGAAGATACCTAAAGATAAAGCTTTTGAATTCCTTATCAGAGAGTTCCAATGCTGCTTCTTCCTCAGGGATGTGTTCTGGGTCTGTATCCTGCTCCCTTGTTTCTATCCCTTTATCTTGCTTCTTTGTGTGGACTGTGATGGTCTGTTGTTTCCAAGGCATCGTGACATTATTGTATTTAGATCTCTGTTAACTGTTTGTGAAGAGCAGCCAAGGGTGGTTCAGGCTCTTGTTGGTGGTTTTTTTATCATTGGCCCATTGGTGTAGATGGAGGAAGTGGCTCTCGCTCAGTAAGTGAAGTCACAGGAGGTGTGGGTGTAGTTGTGTCTTATGAGGACTCCCACTCAGTTAGACACTGACATTAGTTCATACACCATTTGAGTTCTTACCAAAAGAAGGTTGGCAGTTCAAACTCACCAGCCACTCCAGGGAAGGAAGACTGGGAATCTACTTCCATAAAGATTCACCACCTCAGAAACCCAATGAGGGTTGGTAAGAGTCGGAATCCACTTGATGGCAGTGGGTTTGGTTTGGTGTGGTTCTGTAGTTGGAGGCCTCTTAAGTCTTTGGCTCAGGGTGGGGATATTTTTGAATTCCTGTGCCAGCACAGCACAACACCATTGTCCTTTGGGACTGTGCCACCCCACCCCCACCCCCACCCCCATGCTTCCCATTCAAAAGCAAAGAGGTCTTGACTTTGTTTTTCTATTGAGATGCAAATAATGCATCTTTTAGATCTAAGGTGGTGAACCATGAGTAATTAACTGGTAGGGCCCATAGTACAGTATATGAGTTGGAAACAACAGGGTGGACAATCACCCCAATTTTATTAATGGCTCAAAGGTCTTGAACAAACTGTTACACTTTTTTTTCCACAATCAGGATGGGAGTATTGTATGGTGACTGACAGGGCTGAAGAAAGCCATGTTGGAGGAATTTTGAAATGAGAGGCTGTAACTTCATTTTTGCCTCATGTCTGATTGAGTGTGGTTTTATGTGGGGTGGCTTAGTTCAATTTGTACTGGAGCAGTGTACTTGGCCTTACCTGACATCTCTTTAGCCCATACTCATGGCACAATGGCTTGCTCAATTTCTTCTGGAATGATGGCTTCCAGTGATTGAACTGCTAGTAGTGAAGCCTGCAATATTCAGCTATGCTCAGGGAGAACAGTTAATGTCAATTTTCCATTATTAAAACTTACTTTAGTGCACTAAAGGGAGACAGAAAAGTATTCCACCTCAGATTCTGTTTGTCCGCTGGAGTTGGCTTGCTGCTTTTCTTTTTTTGCTTTTCAATGCCTTTATTAAGAAATATCAAAAGTTAATTACAGTTCCATACACAGTTTTACAAAGTTCAAGAGAGGGGAGCATAGTGGAGACCATCAATATGCACGTTTGAACACTATGATAGCTTGCCAGAGGGATTGCTGCTTTTTTATAGGTTGTTGAGTCAAGAAAGTAATAGTTACAGGTTTAGATACATGCAAAGAATAGACAAACATTATAAGCATGTGCAGTTGTAAAAGGTTACGTCATATTCTCATTATCACGTAAGCTTGTTTCATTAGCATACTAACTCTCCAACCAGAAGTGTGACTTTTACCATGCTAATATATCTTTTACTTATTTGTGCTGACCATTGTTCAAGCCATGAAAGTTAAATCTATATCAAAAATGGGAATTGCAACCTTTTTAGAGAACCACAAGGAGCATGAGGTTTATTAGTAACTTTGAATGCCTAGGGGTTAGTCTCAACATTTATTTATTTAGCCATTATAATAGATGTGCAGTGGTATCTCACTCATAACTAATGGTGTTGAGAATATTTTCATGTACTTATGTACCACTGACATCTTCTTCGGTGAAGATTCTGTTGAAATCTTCTGTCAACTTCTGAAATTGGGTTGTTTGCTTTCTTATTATTGAGTCTGGAAAATTTTTTATACTTCTGGAATCAAGGACTCTATCAGATATCTGTGTCTTAGAGAAAAAGAGTCTGACTCTGTCAAAATAAAACAAAAAGATTTATTTAAATGTAAGAACTTTCAAATGGAGGATCATAGGCTTCTAGCTTGTGGGGACAATAAATCCAAGGGCAGCTGTTTCATGAGGATAGATATAGGCTGGACTCAGGTGTTAACATAACAATAAAGAATATTCTGACTGGCTAGTTAATATAAGTTCTTCTGATTGGCTATTTTCAGCAAATCATTAAGGACATGCCTGACCAGTTGTTTGTGTAAGCATCTTTCTGCATATTAGTTAATCTACTTTTGACCACATTTTTTTCCCGAGGGTAAGCTGTCCTTCCTTTGTTACCCACCGACAGTCATGGGTCACCTTCTCAGAAACAGAAGCAGAGACTACAACAAAACAGAATTTGAGTCAGACCTTGTATAAACCATTTTAGTCATGCCAAACACCTCAAATTTTGAAACACCCTTACATATACCCTGAAAGTATCTTACACCACGTCTGTGATAGCAATCTGTATCTAACTCTTTCTGCCTTAACTCCTTAGTTACAGGTTTGGATCTGTGTATACGTTAACAGCCTGGCAACAAGAAGCAGAAGTTAAGAAGGGTAAGAGAATGGACCCTGGATCAGTCATTTTACTTTGGTCAAGTGTTCTATAATTTGGACCCCATGGCAAGTGTTTTGCAAATATTTTCTCCCAGTCTATGGATTATCTTTTCATTCTCTTAATAGTGTCTTTGGAATACCAGACATTTTAATTTTGGTGAAGTCAAATCTATCATGTTTTCTCTTTTATGAATTCTACTTCTGATGTCGTATCTAAGAAATTTTTATCTAACTTAATGACACAGAGAGTTTCTCCTATTCTAGAAGTTTTATAGTTTTAGATTTTACATTTAGGTCTATGATTTGAAATCAATTTTGTATATAATACAAGGCATGGATTAATTTTCTAATTTTTTTTTTTTTTTTACATTTCGGTGTCCAATTGCTGAAAACACCTATACATAATTACTGGACTGTTAGATACACATATAGTTAATTACAATGTGTTAACTATGTGTCCTCACTAAGTCTTTCTCAATCATTCAGGTATTCAAGCATTTCTCAAATATCTTCTATAATCTAGTATACTAACCATGAATGATCACTACCCTAAAGGTGTTTACCATCTAGTGCAGAAGAAATATATGCCAATAGGAATGAAAATATGATCCAGAGAGAAAGATGCTATAGATCATCAATCCAAGCATAAAATCAGAAATATTTTGTCATTAATGTTGAGAGCCTACTAGAATATTCAGGAAGAAGTTATATGACAGGCTAAGAATGGAGATGATTATGTAACTGATCTATCCATTTGAGAAAGTGGTGATTTCAGGGACATGCTAGAAATGCCACAGTACGATGTTTGAGTAGTGCCTTATAAATGATAGGTACTTTAAAATCTAAAGAGCAAATTAAAATGCTAGGGAGCTAGAAAGAACCTTGATCTCAGAGACAACTCATTTTGTTACTTTAATCAGGTCATCATCACATGGGCTTCAGTTTCCACATCTGTAAAGTGAGAACTTTACACTAAGTGTTCCATGTTTTCTTTTTAGGAAGCAAAGTACAAAAATTTGGAAGTTTGGTGATACAACACTAAAACATGGAAAGTTACAGCCACATGTGGTAGTTAAGTTGTGTGTCAACTTGGCTGGGCCTGGTTTTGAGTGGCTGGGCAGCTGGATATAGTTATTCCCCATGAAGAGATTGATAATTAACTCCATGGGGGAATCTACTAGAGCAGCTGAGTAGCTGCCTTAGGGATGTGGCCTGCTTCCAGCATATAAGAAGATGTTTTGAAAGAGGTTTCTGAGATTTTAGCACATCGGGCTGAGTCTTCACCTCAATGGCCTGCCATGCTGTCGGCTGCTTTTAGGACTGTCATCCACCTATGGTATGTCTGTTAGAGTGTCACAAGAGAGCCCAAATTCCACATTAGGTGAATTGATAGATGATGAAAAGGTATAATTATTGAATCCTTGTTGTTGTTAGGTGCCATTGAGTCAGTTCTGACTCACAGTGACCCTATGTACAACAGAATGAAACACTGCCTGGTCCTGTGCCATCCTCACAATTGTTGCCATGCTTGAACCCATCTTCAGAGCCACTGAGTCATGTCAATCCATCTTGTTGAGGGTCTTCCCCTTTTTCACTGATCCTCTACTTTACCCAGCAGGTAAATTAAAATATTTGTTAATGTAAAAAACAATGAAACTGATATTAAATGTCTGATTGGTGACTGATTTGTTCCAGTGGGAAAAACTCTTACAATCTTAGAAAGCTGTGTGTTTTAGATAAGCCAAATTAAGTTTATAAGGTAATGAGCAGCCTAGGGACCAGTTAAGGTCAGGGAAAAGATAATAATCTCTAGACTCTGAAAAATGTCAATAGTCAAATAGAAGAAAACAGACTGGGCAACATGAATTACCCTTAATGGGATGCAGATTACCTAGTCATGGAATATGGATCAGAAACATCATCCTTATTGTTATAAAAACCATGGAGGCTTCCAGACTAGGAAAGCATGAGCCAGATTCTGGCTGCTGAATGTTAAGGAAGACGTAATTGAGCTGAAGGATTTACACAGGGGTGGAATGCTGCCACATGAGGTCAGATAAAGGAAAAAAGCGAGGGAGCTCAATTTATATATATATATATTATATTAAAAAAATGCTTGACATGGAATATAATCAGTTATAAACATTTTAACATTCTAAATCTAATGAACATGTTTGTCTGCCAAATGTCAGAATCTAGAGGAAGATCCAGTGAAGTTTAAAAGTGCATACATAGTAGATTCTTAAATTATGAGTCTCCTTACCCCAAAAAATGATATATTAAACATTTTCACATGAGAATTAGCTAATAAACTTTGGGTCCAATCATTCAATGATTTAAAGAAATCAAGTATTTTCCGGATTATGTAATGGAAGGGATGTTTGCCATATTGTTCTCAGGAAGCAATAGCCAAATAAATTTTCTTCCACATTCTCCCAGATCATAGAAAACAGGTACTTTTTTTTCTTACTGTGGTTTGGGTGAAAGTTTACAGAGCAAATCAGTTTTCCATTCAACGATTTATACACTTTTTTTTTTTTTTTGTAACATTAGTTGCAATTACCTTTTCCTGCTTCCTCCTTGAATTCCCCATTTCCATTCATCCTGCTTTCCTGCCCCTTCCTGCCTTCTGAGCTCTGTTTTGAGCAAACATTGCCCTTCTGATCTCATATGGTTGATTGTGCTAAGGGAAAAAATAGTAACTTTTATGCTGAGATTTGAGTAATCTCAAACTGTCAGAGCAGCTACAGTTCGTCAAGTCTAAAATTTACATTTGGAGGAAATGGTTTTCTGCATATTTACTCTCCCCATGCCAACTTCTTAACAAAATGAGCAATCTACTCCCAAGGGGGTGTCTGCCTCTTGCAGTGGTGGTTCCGGCACTCTATATAGGAGAGGAAGATCTTACATGTCTTGTTCATTAGCTGGATATTGCTGTGTTAATCACTCTCTTGGCCTCACTGAGATATTGAGATAGCTGTAATGAACACACTAGTGAATTATTACAGTATCATCCAGAATCTAAGTGAACATTATACATTTGATGATGAACAATAAAAATAAAATTTCAAATTTCATCTTTTAAAAACACTGTGAGGAAATGATGAAGATACACGGATAATAGAAAACATCAGATGCAAAGAGTTTGGTGGTATAATCACTTGAAACTTAGAACAAAGTTAACCTGATGCATATTCAGGCTCTTCCAAGGTAAATGTGCATTGTGTAAGTAAACCTATAGAATGAGTAGTCCAAAATTAAGCGTTCAAAATAAGCATTTTTAGAATATTTTGAAGAAAGCCCTGTTAAACCCATAAGCCCTATTATTAACAAAACAAAAAGCCCTATTAAACCCATTGTTGTTGTTATGTGCCATCGAGTCTGACCCTACTCATAGCAACCCCTCCTTGGGTTTCCGAGGCAGGATCACTAGGGAAGTAGATTGCCCCATCTTTCTTCCGAGGAGTGGCTGGTGGGTTTGAATCACCAGCCTTCGGGTTAGCAGTCAAGTGCCTTAGGCACTACGCTACCAGAGCTCTCATAATAAGAGAAAAGCGGGCAGTGCTTTGTCAGTGGTGGCAGCGGTGGCAAAGAAGGTGACAGAACTCATTCTCAGGCAGGTTATATCCCTGTGATTCTACTCAGCTGGTTTTATGAAATTTTATACCTAGGCTCACTTGAGTGCTAACCATAAGGCTGGTGGTTCAAACCCACCAGCCACTCCTTGGAAGAAAGTTGGGGCAATCTACTTCCCTAGTGATACTGCCTCGGAAACCCAAGGAGGGGTCACCATGAGTCGGGTCTAACTCAAGGGCACATAACAACAACAACATACCTGGGCTCTGGTTGGTGTAGTGCCTAAGGCATTTGACTGCTAACCAGAAAACTGGGGGTTCAAACCCACCAGCCACTCCTTGGAAGGAAGACTGGGCAATCTACTTCCGTAGAGATACTGCCTCGGAAACTCAAGGAGGGGTTGTTTTGAGTTGAATCGACTCGAAGGCATTGAGTTTTATGCCTGGGCATACATGAGGCAGTGGTGGTTCAGTGTTAGAGTTCTTGCCTTCCATGCAGGAGACACAAGTTCAATTCTCTGCCAGTGCACCTCCTGTGCAACCACCACTCATCTGTCAGTGGTGGATTATGTGTTCCTATGATGGGAGCTCTGGTAGCATAGTGGCTAAAGCACTTGACTGCTAATCAGAAGGCTGGCGGTTCAAACCCACCAGCCACTCCTCGGAAGGAAGGTTGGGCAATCTACTTCCGTAGTGATACTGCCTCGGAAACCCAAGGAGGGGTCGCTATGAGTCGGGGCCGACTCGACGGCACATAACAACAACAACAACAACATGATGTTGAACAGGTTTCAACAGAGCTTCCAGCCTAGGAAGAAAGACCTGGAATCTATTTCTGCAAATCTGCCAATGAAAACCCCATGGATCACAATGGTCCAATCTGTTACAGATTGTGAGGATGGTGCCAGACTGGACAATATTTTATTTCATTGTGCCTGGGGTACACATGACTCAGGGGTCAACTCAATGGACACTAACAACTACAACATACCTGGACACACAGCTATCCTGAGCTCTGTTTCTGTGTAATTTATTCCTATAAAAATAAAGTTTCTGGCCAGGTATGCTGGTCTGATAGAGCTTGGTGGAACCCCTGAGACTATGGCCCCTAGCTGCCCTTAGGTCTGGAATTGAACCCACTCCTGTGGCTTCCAGCCAAACAAAAGACAGGCATATGAGCTGAACATTTATGATAGGTAGATAC